>NW_023425350.1:77563495-78120995 GCF_014108415.1 Molossus molossus | reverse complement strand
TGAGGGAAGGGAGAAGAGGCAACTTGGGGTGGTGAACACATAATAGAATATATAGATGATGTATATAGAATCATACACTTGGAACATACATAAGTTTAATAATCAATGTCACCCTAGTAAATTCAATAAAAAAATTAGCAGGATTTCTGTGGTTTGCTTCCTTATGAGGGCCCAGAGGGCGTCCGAGTTCTGAGAAGCTCCATGGAGTATAAGGCAACAGTTGAAATGCACAGAATATCTTCAGCAACTCATGACCCCGCCATTAACAAGATTATTCCGGGCTTCTGGTTGGAGAAAAACCCCAGGTCTATACCTGGCCCAAAGTTAACCCAATGATTGGTTTTTGGAATGAATGAGGATCTGCATGAAATCTCTGATCAAATAACCCCAGAGTCAGTAACTGACAAGAGTTCACATCTCCCCCATGAGGGGCCCAGAAAGTCACTGGTAATAAAAAGAATTCTTCCACTAATTCATTTGTAGATTTCAAGACCAACCTAAGGGCTTCAGTGTTTTTTTGTCCCAAAATGTGGGTAACTTTGCGAAAAGAAAGTTAGGAGAAAGCGCTTCTGCCTCACAAATGGGTAGAATGCTGGCGCCCACGCCCAGGAAGCGCCCGGCTTCCCAGACAGCTCTGCAGGGGGGCGGCACGCTGCTGGAGGGGACCCTGAGCCTGCACACAGCCCCCGGAACTCTTCTTTGCAACTGTCTTTGCACCTTCCTCCTTTCCATTCTTTCTTTCCTTGATGGACAGTTATTAAAAATGTATGTGCCAAACCCAGTGACTGGCAACAGTAGCTACTTAATAAATAATTGTTCGAAGAATGGATAGTTGGATGGATAAATAGGTAAGGGCCATGCCAGGCATTGGTACCTAGATAGCTCGTTATTGTTACAACAGAACCCAGGGAGAGAAGTCCAGAACTGTGTCTAAAGGTACCTGTCATCCATCACCTGCTAAAACGCCTCGTGATTTCTTATTAGTGTGCCACTTACGTTGATGTAAGGTAACAAAACAACCAAATTTGGGTATTGAATCTTTCCATCACTTTTGCAGGATGATGGCCCAGGGAGAACCTACCCGCCCCGACCCCTAGAAGACATGTAATTGAGCATTCTCAGTCTAGAAAAGGAAAGTCAGACATAAGAGCATGTCCTGAGAAACTGAGGAGGCTCTCCACAGAACTAAAGCTAACTCGGGCTCCATGTTTCAAAATCTTTGAGAACATACAATGTATAAAGTGGCAGGGCCAGTGGTAAGTCTAGAAAACTTTGTAAATTTAGAAAGATTTAGTTAAAACTAGTAAAGAGTTGCCCTGGCCGGTTTGGCTCAGCGGTTAGAGCATTGGCCTGCGGTTCAGAGAGACCCACCCGGGTTCCGTTCCCACTAAGGGCATGTACCTCCATTGCAGTTTGTCCCTGGCCCTGGTTGGGTCATGCAGGTGGCAGCCACTCGATGTGTCCCTTTCACGTCAATGTTTCTCTCTCTCTCTCTCTTCCTCTCACTCTATCTGAACAAAAAATGGAAAAAGCCCTGGCCAATTTGGCTCAGCGGTTGGAGCGTCGGCCTGCGGTACAGAGAGACCCGGGTTCGGTTCCCGCTAAGGGCACGTACCTCGGTTGCAGTTTGTCCCCGGCCCTGGTTGGTCGTGCGGGTGGCAACCACTCGATGTGTCCCTTCACATCGATGTTTCTCTCTCTCTCTCTCTCTTCCTCTCTCTCTGTCCTGCTCTGTCTGAACAAAAAATGCAAAAATGTCCTCGGGTGAGGATAAAAAAAAAAAAGGAAAAAATGTCCTCAGGTGAGGATAAAAAAAAAACTAGTAAAGTATTGTATTAAATAATTTAATGAGCGGCAACTATTATTTGGCCATATTATGTGGCTTACCATTTAGTGCTTCCCAGAGGAGGGGGAATGAAAAGAGGAGGGGTAAAAATTAAAAAGTTAGTTACTCAATCAGTTAAGTTACTGGGAAAGACCAGAATGCAGTGTGCAAAAGGGATAGTCCTTGGCAGAGAGTGATGCCCTGGCCAAGGGCAGTAGTAGCATTTATTTACCACTTACTGTGTATTAAAATATCATGTTTACACTTGATAAAATGTTAATTCTTACAAAGTCCTCAGAAAATTGAGGCTGATAAAGTCACAGATGGAAAAGGTGCTTCATCCACTCCCGAGGTCCATGCATTTTGTAACATTCTGCACGTCCACTCAGGAGACCTGGTGGACAACTTGGGGGCTGGCTGGTCTCTGTATAGATTGGGAGCCGGAGAAACAACAGAGGAGTTTCTGCAGGCCTGGAGCACACCAGCCCTCCCGCGACCCAGGCGGCGGAGCTGGGCGCAGGGGGGAGCCTGGCGGGCCCTTTGCTCCCAGCCCCGGTGACAGAGCAGCGCCACAGCCCAGCGGGCCCCGCGGGGAGCTTGAAGGCGGAGAGCCAGTGATCCCGAATAAAGGAAGTGAGTGAGGCCAGGAGCACAAAGAAAAGTGACCTTGCCTCAAAGTAGCTCTGTAGCAAAAAGGACACAGACTCGACCTCCCAGATCCTGAGGCTGGCATTGATCAGAAGAAGGTCTGCAGCCTGGGGAACAGGCTGTGCGGGCGCTCAGGGGGCCACTCAGTGCGGCAGGAGCCTGAAAGGCGCGGACAGCCATCCGTCAGGGGGAGCCTGCTGTGTGCGCTGCGCATTGAGAATTTGGTGGCGTTGAAACTAATTTCTGCAACAATCACATTTTGAAAGGGGTTTGTACATTTCCGATGCACAAGCAAATTGCACAAAGAAAACTTGGAAGATTTTCTAAACGTATAATTTTAAAGAAATACAGAATAAGAATACATTTTATTAGTTCAAAATTCCAAGTACTTGATTTAACTAAAATTAGTAAAAGCATTAGTACTGGCTAATGTCTGCAATAATTAGAATTATAAGTGAAACTGTGAACTAAAATCGCATTTACGCCTTGATATTCTTCTTTCATGAAAGCTCTTAGTTGCCTGTGACTAAGTAAAAAGTAGTTTTAAATGTATTTTAATTGCACATTGGAGCCAATAAATACTTTGAATGCCTAAAGCCTTCCATCAAGAATTTTCTTTAAAAATAATTAGCGTTAGTCATAAAAGTATAGACTGAACTTGCTAAAACTTCTGTTCTAACAAAAGCATTATCTTTTCATACATATTGAATTTTGGAGATGGCTACACAAAGTAATACCACACAAGGAGTAAGAACAGTAAAAAAAAAAATACCTATATAGACAAGCAGACTTGGCTGAAAATCAATAGCTAAGGAACTGAATTGCCCAAATCAAAGAGCTGTTATTATTCCTGCCTACTTTATAATTCATTCATTTACTCATTCAACAAACATTTCTTAGCATCTCAGGAAGTTTGCTAAATAAAAATGGTAAGACGAACTTTCATCTACCCTCTTAGTCATCCTTGTATATTTATTTAGTCCATGAGTCTTATAGAATTTTTCTTCATAATTCTCAAGTGGTATTATTACATTTACGTAGTCATTAAATTAGGAAATCATCATTTCTTGTCTACAGTTGCACCGCCCCCAACTAAGGTGTCACTTTCAGAGCAGGAGCCAGGAATGAGGGGGGACGCAGCGTGGCACATTGGACCTCACCCAGCATGTGTCTGGAAGGGGCAGGCCAGAGGGCTGGTAGGCATAGCAATAACTGGAGAGGTACAAGATGGCTCAATGACCAAGCATTGTGCTGGCTAAGCAAAGGAGTTCAAATTCTATTTTGAACAGTGTAAGAAAACATTAAGGGTGTTAAACAAGCAAATGAAATGATGCTCTCCGCACTTAGAAAGTTCACGTGGTGGACCTCTGGATTGGGGAAGGGCAGACTAATTTATAAAACACCAAACAAACTCAAGGTATGATTAATATTAACTCATTTTCTTTGCTGTTCTCTCTCCAAGTGAGGCATACTTTCCCTTGTATTATTTTATTTTTTATTATCGCATTTTAGTTTGGTGTTCCTGGTATCAATTATAACGTAGAGCATATGTTAGATGGACAGAATGACGGAGTTCTTTACCTCACATAAATAGCAGTTAAATATACTTAAAAACTAACAAAAAGGGGAAAACCTTGCAACTTCTGGAAGGGAGTATAGAATATATTTAGGTATACATGGGGAGAAAGTTCACGTATAAGACATTAGAAGCACTGCCTTAAAAGGAAGGACTAATAATTATGTTAAAATTGAGAACCTCTGTTTATCAAAACACTACCATAAAAAAAAGTAAAGGTTCAAATTGAGAATAAATTTTAGCCACATGCATAACTAATACCCACAATCTTTGAAGAACTCATGAATCCACAGTAAAATGGGCAAAAAAAAAAAAAAGCGTAGACATTTCACAGAAGAAGAACCATGAAGAATCAACACATATGTAGTGACATAAGATTTCCTTAGTAATCAGGTAAATTAAGTCACAATGAGATGCCTTTTACAACCACCAGCTTGTCAAGAAAAAAGTATTACAAGTCTGAGAATGCCAAATGTCAACGATATGGAAACACACCGGGAATTCTAAATGCTATCCACAGGAGTAAAAATTGTCATAACCTCTGCAGAAAAAAATTGGCATTATCAAGTTAACTCCCAAACATGCACCAATTAACATGCAAGAAAATATTAACATGCAAGAAAAACTTGTTTGTGAGCCCCAAATATCTCACTCACTTAAAAAAATAAATGCATAAAAATTTCTCTAGTTATACCATGAAGTACAGTGTAGCAGAGAAACTGAGTAAATGAGAGCCACAAGTGCAATGATAAATCTTAGATACATAGTGCTGAAAAATTTACCCAGTTATAAACAAGTCACCTTACTACAAAACGTAGTAGTTTTAGGTGTATCATTTTTTATGAAGTTCATAAAGAAAAGAAATAGTACATTACTTAGGGCTATCTCTAGGCGTGATAAATTCTTATATGAAAACTATCATTATTATTTAAATTCAGGATAATGTTTACCTCCAGGGAGAGGCAAGAGTTTGGAATCTGGTGGAGTAAGCCTAAAGAGATCTCAATGGTTCTAGTAAGATTTCATTTTAAAGTTGCATGTGTTTCAGAGAGGTTGTTTGTAATTTGGTTTCTATATTGTGTATGTGGCACCTATATTCTTTTACATGTATCAAATACTTTCCAGTAAAGCATATAAGTAATTGACAATGGAGAAAACCATTAATGAACAAGAGATGTTTAGTTTTAATATCTAATAAAATAAACAATACACAAATATTATCACAATCTGATCTGAGATTTGGAAACACATATATTGAATTATGTTTTAAATCAAGAGCAAAATCTCCGTGGTTATCTCGCGGTCCCCATCGCCCACAGTTGTCTGGTTTGGTGTCACGGTTGTATGGAGGCCCTGCCCCAGCTTCCTCCTCCTGCACGTCCTGCCTCCGGTCCCAACAACGCCTGGAGCCCGAGAGCCAGGTTCATCCCTGTGCGGTGCAGACTGACCACCACCCCTCAAACGCTCAAACACCACGGGGCCCCCAAAGAAATTCTGAACTGTGGTATGACATGCACCTTAATTTTCCTAAGATCCATTCCTGGCTCCCTCAGCTCCGTTGCTGTCCACCCCTCACTGTCCTGCCCCTGAGCCCGGCTCAGCGCTGACACCAGTGAGCCCTCCAGCGCCCAGCGCTCCAGCGCTCCAGCGCCCTTCCCAGCCCTTGGCGCGCGTGTGTCAGCTCGCGAACCCCGCCCAGGCTCGGAGGTGAGAACAATGACTGCACTCATTCATTACACAGGCTCTGGGAAGGGACTCCTCCAAGCAGGAACAGCGACTTAGATGGCAGGGCTGGACCTCCTTGGAGTGGCCCACCACTTGTCCCTGACAAGGGCTCAGCAGGCTCCTCCTTGTCCCTCCAGACCCACATTCGCTGGGGACTTTCCTGATCCCACACCCTAGCACATCCACCCTCCACCTTTAAGACTAGGGCCCAGTTGACATCTGTGTGTCCCACAGCAAGGGTACATCATCACAGCACTGTGCGTAACAGCGGCCCTAGTGTTTCTCTTTTATTTTATTTTATTTTATTTTATTTTATTTTATTTTATTTTATTTTATTTCTCTTTATTGGTTTTTAGAGAGAGAGGAAGGAAGAGGGAGAGAGAGATAGAAACATGGATGGGAGAGAACATCTCAATTGGCCACCTCCTGCATGACCCCAGTAGGGATCAGGCCCACAACCTTGGCATGTGCTCTAAGGGAGAATCGAACCCATGACCTCTTGGTACATGGGTGGACGCTCAACCACTGATTCACACCCACTGGGCTAATAGTTCACTTTTACCATCACTATAACATGGTCAATTCCTGCTACCCTATCATACTCCATAGACACTAATTAAATTTGTGAATAAATAGACACATTTAGTGACCCAAATCCAAATTTTAAAGAGTGTTTCTGTTATCTCTTCACAAATCCTATTTTCTGTATTTCCTCTGACTAATCAATTATAAATATTACTATTCTTATGGAAACAATGAGAAGAGAGCATTAGAAATTATACAAACTAGTAATATTTTAAACTGTTTATGACTTGCCATATTTACACCAAATTGTGAATGGCTATAATTACAATAAATAAAATTAATTTGAAGTAATAAAGAATGAGTGAGGAGCCCTGGCCGGTTTGGCCCAGCAGTTGGAGTGTCGGCTCATGGACGGGAGAGTCCCAGGTTCAGTTCCCGCTAAGGGCACGTATCTTGGTTGCAGTTTGTCCCCAGCCCCAGTTGGGGTTGTGTGGGTGGCAACCAGTCTATGTGTCTCTCTCGCATTGATGTTTCTCTCTCTTGCTTCTTCCCTCTCTCCCTCTGGCTTTATCTAAAGATAAAAAATAAGTTTAAAAAAATGAAAGAATGAGTGAGGAAATGTTCTCTTAAATACATTTTGATGGGATCTATATTTGCAGGTAAGGGTACCTAGTTCTGAATAACTTAATTCATTAATTGTAGCCAAGATTAAAACACTAGGACATTTAAAAAATATTCACTTGCTCAAGTTTATATCACCTTAACTGGGGAGCTTGGCTGCTGCTGGCCCACCCAGGGAGCCACAGGCACTGGGCCGAGAGCCCTCAAAGGTGCAGGTAGTGACGGCCCTGAATAGAGACAGAAACCTGCAGTGTCAGGGATGAAACTTCGGACCTGATGCACTTGCGACTGTTTTCTGCAGTTTTAACAAGAACTACAATTTCAATGCATTGATTTTAATGCTTTCTGAACTGAGGAATTATCAGTACTTCCAAGATCCCAGACCATTCCACCAAACCCAGAGCTCATAATAGGCTGTGTCAGCTGCAAAACATCTTCTTCTGGAGGGATGTCAAGACTTACCATGAGATCATGAAAATCAGGCAATTATCCTAGAGTCATCTTTTGGGTGATTCTAGGATTAATTGGTACTCTATAAAGATTTCCTTCAGGTATCTGTGTAGGTAGTCACAAGCGCTTTGTAATATCACCAAAACATTAAAACACAAAAAAGAATAAAATCGACCTCTTCATCTTTTACTTATCACCTGATGTCAATAAGGCAATACCTTTTTGTCTCCCGTTCTCCCCTCTTCTCATCTCCCTCTTCGTCTTGACTCCTCCTTTGTCAGGAAATGTGATGGATCAGCCCTCTTAGGTCGGGCGCAGTCCCGCTGTGATGAGGTAGGAGGCAACGGAAGGAAAGAAAACGGAGAGACAAGAGAAGGAATATTGACAAATATATAGCTTTCCTAGAAAATATCTAAGATGAAGTATAGTTTTAAATATGTTGTAAAGTCAGGAGCATAGCTATTCACTTAAAAGTGTCCACTGGAAGACGCAGCGCAGGTGGGGGCGGCAGCAGGGAGTCGCTGGACCCTCCTCCCTCGTCTGTGCTCACATGTGCGCCCGCAGCTGGGCTCGCGGGAGATCAAGAGACCACATGGCTGCGGAAACAGACCAGAGACGGCATCAGCGTGACCTGCGGACCTGCCTGCCCCAGTGAAGAAACTCATTTGCAAACATCTCAATAGTTCGGTGCCTTCGTGAAGTGTTAAATGCTCTAGCCAGGACAGGGAGGGCAAGGGGGGAGTGCAGGTGGGAAGCATGTGCCAAGAGCTTTTGATCATTTCTGATAAAGAAATAAGAATCACTGATGACTGTATTAAAAAACAACAACAGCATTAAAACTATATCAAAGCATCAAAGATACTTTCTCTGAAACTGTAGGGCATTGCAATGAATTAAAAGAATTTTTTATATTTAAAATATGTTTCCTATTTTAGGAGTTCTGCATTTTTAAAATATGAAATGTATACTAAGTCCTTTGGTAATCTTTATTCTTATTTTAACATTTCTAGACATGCAACTCTATTAAAATTAAGATAACATCATCAGAAAAATCTTTATTGTGTACCTACCAGGTGCTTGGCACTTTGCTGAAGCAGAATTTATAACTATTTATTGTGTGATATTGCATATATTATATTTTTAAAGTCCAAAGATAACTGCTGCCTGCCTGTGTTGTCAATAATAGAAGTTCATGACATTTGATTTGAGTCTTTGTGAGAGGCAATGTTATTCTGATTTAATAGCTTCCATCTGCTCTTCTCATTTTCATTGCTCCTTTTACAGTTTCCAAATTCCACCCTATACCCTCCAGGGAAATCTTCTCAAGCATTGATTCTATTCATCTATGAACTGGAGGAGGGGAGTGTTCTGCGGCCTTATGGTTTTGTTTATTGATCTTGATTGTTAGGCAACTTGTTGACATGCACGCACTTGCTTTTCTATTTCTTGCATTTTTTTGGTGTTGGTAAGTGCTTGGTAATTGCAAAAACTTAATTCCGGAACAAAATGTGGTGTTGAGACATTTCTTTTACAAAGTCATCCATAAATATAGATGCATTGAAGAGAGACTGATTCTATTTTGTTAATCTATAACTGAGCAATATTTGTCTATTACTATTACTATAAAACAAAAAAATGTGTTTAAGTTTACATGTTTGAAATAAATATACATGCACATTTTCATTTACAATGATAACAATGTACTGCAACATTAGTCAAATATTAGCGCAATGTTCACACGTAAAACACAGTCGAAATGTCTCATAGTCCCACTGCCCACATGTGGCATTATTTTCAACTTTTCATTTTAAAAGTAAGTATTGTATTAACGCTTTTAAAATAAGTATAATCCTATCTTGACATAACATGCCATCCGTCTGATTTCATGCAAAAGTCAAATATTGAATAATGTACAATTTTTTCTACTACAGTGAAGACTTTATAAATGTGTTCATCCTTGTATAGTTAGGAGAAAGGTACAACAAGATAACTAATGTTTTACAAACACCCATATATGCATGATGAAAACTTAATTACTTATGCTTTATTGTTATTTTTTGAGGAGCCATGTTTTAACATTACAATTCTTTCAATTTTTTTATATAAAAGCCTCAGATAGACATATCGGTACATTTCAAATTAATGATGAAAAGTACCAGTAATCTATACCTCTAGTAAAACATTTCTCATGTTTATTAGCCAGAGTGTGATTAATACTTTCAGACACACATTTTAGAGAAGTTCACTTTAATTTCTAAAGGAAATGCAAAATATATTAAAATCTATTTCATAGATTGGGATTGGGGGTTAGGAACTGCCTTTGCAGAAACACGGAAGAAATGTCAAGGAGGAAAAAGGAGACCTAGATGTTTGAGACTCCTCTGGGCTTCTCTAAAGCCATTTCCTCCCCGAGTCTCAGTGAACTGCAGAGGGGCCCGAAGGTCTCCCTCCAGTGCCCTCCACTTTGATGCGAGTGTCCACAACCTGCACAAGTCAATGTATCAGTCTCACCTGCTTTACCTAGACACCGCCTTGCAATGGAGAATTTCTAAAGGGAAAACCAAAGGAATTCTCTCCCTTTATTTTGCTCTGGGTTTCACTCTTTATTTTATGTAGATATTTAGATAATTAAAATGAGTCCACCATCAACACATCTGGGTCATCTCTAATGCCATCTGCTCCAGGCTAGACACTAGGCATCGTGCACCACACCTGGGGTTTGTTGACTTACTATGTTGACCAAACTTCAGCTTATTTTCTTCTGTCGTTGTCATCCACTCAACTAGGGTTTCGGCTCTTTGGTGGCAGAAGATGTGTCTTCTTATCTTCTCTAGCCCAGGTCACCATGTTTTAAACATAATGGGTTTAAAATATTTGTTTATCAGAATTAAGTTCCAAAATTGTGATTTATGTCCACTTTTATGAATTTATTGGTTCATTCCACAAACTATAATAAAGTCCTACTGTATGCTTGCCATTGTAGGGGATGTTTGAAATGTAAATAATACATACTAAATTCAGAGACTCTGCAAAGGATCTTTTTTCATGGTAATGCTGTTTGAAACCCTACCTCCTGAAACAATTAATATATTCTTTCAAAGTAAAAGCTGCATTATATTTTAGCTGAGAAGATAGTCTAAAAAATAAGGAAACCTAGGAACTAGACCATCCCAAATCAACTTCACACCTCACGCTCCGGCAGGGAGCCGCAATGAACTCAGCTGTCCTCTGTGAACCACTTAGTTCTCATATTTTCTCATTAAAAAAAAATTCAAATGCATTTCTCTAAATAATTTAATTTTTGAGGAAGACTTTTTTTAGCATCATATTAAATAGTTATCTCTTTTGTGTGTTGTTTGTTCTATTATTCACTGCTTCTGTAAATTTTAAGTTTCTCTACCTTAAAGCATTTTCTCTCTACTATAGTTGTTTCAGCTGTACTTTTTTGCGCTAATTAACTTGTTTTCCTTTGTGTTGAGTCATCTATGAAAATATTGTACTCCATTCTATCCAGGAACAACAAAGCAAATGAAATGTTACATATACTTTTACTTTCAAAATTAACCTAGGGCACAAATCTTGCTTATTGAGACAATTTGTTGTAAAACAAAATCATAATAATTTATGTCTAATTTGACTACACTTCTCAAAGTTCCATCAATTTTCCAATTTATTCACATTATATTCTTTTTCTAGATGTGTATTTTCTGAATTGACACATAATTTTATTTCTTTAGACATATCTTTATATTTATTTAGTTCCATTACATTTGCACATTTGCATTCCTTGCTCATACTAGTATTAGTAACACCATTAACATTTCAAGTTCTGGTACATGATATTTTACAATTATTCCTATGAATTTTTCCAAGTTTGTAATGTACTTTATTTAAATAGTAATTTTTTTGATTTTTTACTGGAAATTCTACTCTTAGCAACAACATTTTGAATATGGTGTTTTATGTTAATTCATATTATTGACTCAAGTTTCTCACCAAGAAAATTAGGATAATATTTTCACAATAATATATTTGTCAGCATTTTTTAAAATAGCTACTCATTTATTTCAGAGTTAATTGTAGGATTTATTGGAAATAATTGCCCTTCTTGAAGGTTGCTGCACATTGCATTGCATTCGTATGCGCTGTCTAAAATCAACTTTTTATTTTACTTTAGATTTAAGTCAAATTCGGGTTTTGTTTTGTTTTTATTTGAAACAAACCAACGCTGCTTTATATTTCTCTATTTAATTATTTCAATTTCCTTGGCTGTAACATTTTGTTCTCTAAATAAATTTTCTAATAATCATTTGCTGAAAATTTTTGTTTTGTATTTTGCTCATTTTTTTTTTTTCCTTCTGAGAGATGTATCTGCTTTACAGACTTAAATGATGAAACTTACTGAAGGAAACAGGATCCCCGAGAGCTGACGTAAGGCTGAGCGGAGTCCTGCCCAGGACTACCATAGTATTTGAATTCCAAACTCATCAAAGTCCAGCTTTTTTTTTTTTAGTTGCACATTTATAAATTGTTGTTCTCTATATATACATTTTGAAAGTTGTTGTGCTAACAAATAATGGTGAGACCAAAACATTTGTACCTGATACTATCATTATAAACTTGAATTCCTTCATAAAAAGCTTCAAAAAGAAAAAGAAATGTGTGGATTTTCTGAAGCATTATCAAATCCATACATAAGCAAATCATAATAATGTTGACTATATGTTATAATATCAGTACAAGATGCTGAAGATGATATTACACTTAGCAAATACTTCAACTTAAAATTCTTCTGATTAAAACCAAATAACATAAACAAGTATAAACACCAATTAAGAAAATAGGCATAGCCTGATATATTATATAAATATGTATGAATATTTCGTGCAGGAATTTTGACATTTACAGAATAGCCTATAAAAGAATGCATTGTGAGAACTCTCACGCTAACTTTCATAGTCAATGACTGGAACACCCAGAGCACTGCTCAAATTGTCACTGTTAATATTGCACAAAAGCTCATGACCATCACCAAGCTTCCTGGAGAGACCAGGGTTCGCGTTGTCGGGTTGTATGAACAGTGAATCACCTTTATTTCCTTTCCCACCGCCAGTGCCAGTGATCATAATCCCCAGGCAAACAGCCCGTTTGCTGACCAAGTCCCTCTGCAGCTGTCCAGCTTGGAATTAAATGGCCGATTTTCCCTATGTGTTTGGTGGTAACAAGATGGCAAATGGTTTGGCTTGTGACTCAGCAAACATACTCAAATGTACTGAGAATGTGGGGCAGGATGTGGAGATGCACCCCGAAGGGGCAGGGTGAGGTTCTCAGGGTGAGCCTCTCCGAGGGGAGAGCAGAAGAGGTGTCTGCGAAGGGGCGTTTGCAGTCCTTCCTCTGCTGGGGTCAGAGCACCAGGGCATTTTCTGCAACTCTAGTCCCTGTTTTCTGGTTGGATCTTCAAAATGTTTCTGAGAGATAGACTCTCACATTTCAATCTGAAACGTGACATTTTTGTTTTTTTTGTTTTTTGGTTTTATTTAAAGGGCATCCAATCAACAGTAATTTGGGGGATCTTTATATTCTGTGGGCTTCCTTGTGTTCTCTCTCTCTCTCTCTCTCTCTCTCTCTCTCTCTCTCTCTCTCCCCCTCACTCCCTGCCATAAAGCATCTGCATCTGGTCTTTTCTAGAAACCTTTTACATACCTCAGCTTTTTGTTAGGCTTTTGTGTTTCTTAGTTGCCACAATTTCCCCTTTCTTTCAGCCACAACCCCAGGCACTTCCTACTAGAGAATGACACCAAACAACATGTCAAGAGCCTTTGAAAATTGCTGCCAGACTCAGTGACATTCTCGGGGCATATGGAGTACTGATGTGCTGAAAATACGGCAGGAACTACCCGATGCGCACCGTGCAGGAGGTTCCCGTCTCAGGGCCTCTGGTTCACATTTGCAACGTAACCGGCGCTTTAACTGTTTGCTACAAAGCATTGAAGTAAGAGTTACCAAAAACGTCTTTTTCAATCAGTTGTATCTCCTAGCCCTCCACCCCTAATCTGTCAATAAAGAAGAAAATATTAAGATAAAACAAAAGCTAAAATTATTCCTAAGTGATCCTGGCTAATAGAATAATTTAGTTACAACCTAAATGTGTTCTGTGTTACCTTAGATCAAGACAGCACTATGCGAGAGCTGAGTGCTTGCTATTCGTTTTCAGATGGGGCCAGCTTCTTGCAGAATATGAAATTTGAGATGAAGAGAAAAAACTTGTTAGGAAATTCAGTAAATACCCATTCAGAAAAATAGTGAAATAACTGTGTGCTTAATTGGGATACAGCTTTTAACTTGTTAATGAATTAATATTTGTTTAGCATATATGTGACTATATATGCAAATTCATATCCATGGATGTATGCGGATGTGTATGCATACATCATTTAAGCAGTTTGCTTATTATATTGGAGAATTGCCCTAATTTGAACACCAACGTAGACTTTTGCAGCATAAAACAGCGAACACAGATGTGCTGCCGCACGGTTTCCAGATGGAGGCGAATTCGCCCAACTGGCTCTACGTTTCCTAGATAAACTGTAATCTTTGTGACGATGAGAAAGGACGTACAGACTGAAACAAAAGTATCAGCGAATGACACAAGTGCTTAGAACTTTTCCTTGCCAGTCAGTTTTATTATAGATGTAAATCAATAATCCTTGAAGGAGTGCTTTTCTACATTTATAGATACTTTTTTTCTTTTTTAAATATTTGTCAGTCTTTTGTGTGTAACTATATTTTTGGACATAAAAACCAGGTCAGTTTAATAGGCATTGAGTCCTTAAGTTGCTAAAATGTAAAGCTTTAGTTTTACAAAGATGAGGACAAGGGGCTGTGTTTCATGGAAGTTTTCACGAGCCAAATGGGAGGACCCGGTGTGTTTCCTGGCACGGGGCCTCCCTGCTCAGCGCTGCCTCAGTTTCACTCAACTGTGTGCTACTTTGAACTGATACGGTTTTACCTTAAGTTTGCAACATGCGTTAATGTTTTAGTATTTCTATAGCAAACACTTATTGGATAGATGATTATTAGAATGTTAGTTTCTCTCTCCTTCATCATGGATTATCTCCAAATCTTACTTAAAGTTCTATGGCAGCTTTGGAATTGAGCGATGCCAGTTTCTGTCCTCATCCCTAATACCTAATTAGCCAACATTTACCTCACCTCGAGCATCCCAGGCAGACCTGCACTTGCCCCGATCTACCTCTCAGGGCTATTCCCCACTAATTTTTCATATTGTTATTTTTACTCCAAAAAGCTGCTTTTCACTCTCCATTCTAGGATGTCAAACCTGCAAGAAACAAATAATAGTTCCTATCATATGTAAATTGCTCTAGCACAGAATAAAATAAAAATGTTAACAATAAAATTTGTGAACCTACTATATAACCATAACACCAAAACTTGACCAGAAAAAAAAACAAACAAAAAAACCCCTGAAAACAAATAGTACAGTTAAAACACAGTCTAAGTAAAATAAATGAAATATTAGTGATAAATTATAGTATCTCAAAGGATTAATTTCCCATGTGGAATATATTTTATTTAGAAAATAGGAACATTAATGTTAGCATGCTATTAAAATCATTTATTACATAAACAAGTAAACATAACCACAATCTATGGTTACTTCTCATGCATGAAAATTCATTCCAAATTTTAAAACTTAAAAATTAAATAATGCAAATGTAAATGTACAGCAACACCAGGGCTAGAAGGACACTTCTTGACATGAAGAAAGATAAGTATTCTCAACAAATAAATTTTGCGTAGGCAATGGGGGTGTGGGGGAAGGAGAGAGGAAGAGAGAGACAGAGAGCACATTAAGTTGAGAAACAAATGATTGATGCCCATTATCGGGTCTTACAATTAAAATACAACATACAAAGTAATGAAGGATATAACTGTCGTAAAGGAGAAGAAAAGTTTTTATTATTTAAAGAAATTTCCTTCATCCATTGAAAATTCACAATAGAACCAATAGCAAAAAAACCATATAACATTAAATTAACAAAAGAGTTCAATAAGAAGATTGAACTATGCAATGGAGGAAAATCTCATTTGTATCTAGTACTAAAAACAAGAAATAGAGATTATTTATGTGAAAAACCTACAAATATTTTCTTGGTGTGAATAATATAAGGACTAAGTGGAGACAAGTCCATTAATAAAAATAACTAAGGCACAATAATAGAAACTATCACTTTATTCCAAATTAATGAGTCTTTCCACTATTTTATAGAGAAAGAGACAGAAAGAGAGAGGAAGACAGCAGGAGAGCAATACCCTGAATCCCTGCTGCCAACCAGTTCCCTATTGGTTCACCCTAACCAAGCTAGCCAAACAGAACAGAGTTGGCAGGAAATGTACTCAGAGTCATCCCTTTCCCGGAAAGGAAGGGCATAGATTTGAGAGCTAACAGTAAATACACGCACAGTAATATTATCACCCACCCTCCGCCAATGTATACTATAGGTTTGTTATGACTATTTGCAATCTTACATTCTAACCGTATTTAAATCTCACAAAGCCAGTGTATGTTTTCTCTTAACATGATGCAATTGTAAATAATACAAAGATGCTCTAAAATCTTGCAAAAAGGGAATACACATACTAACACTTACCTTATCCATTTCTGGGGGCTTCAGTTCCTCTTCAAGGTCCATCTGGGCATGCTGTCATATAAACATGGAATATAAAACTAAACATCACCACATTAGTCTTATAAAATAGAAGAGGAAGTAGATAAAAGGAAGGATCGGCTAATATCTAAAAAACTCAAAACTTGTGTTTCCATCTCTAGGCTGTAGGCTAGCCTGTAGGCGGTGTCTCAGAACCCCTGCTGTGCCGGGGCTCCGTTCTGCAGCCTGGGCACAGGGTCTAGAATCTCAGGTCCGTGCACTCTGATCAACAAACGTGACATGATCCAACTTTACATTCCATTCTTCAGACTCATACCCTTACATCTATTGTACAGGTATTTCTTAGACGTCCTTCACAAATAATCAAACTTTTCATTGTTTACACTTGCCCCGCTGAGAATGCTGGTCTCTGATTCCGGTGGTCGATTTGAAGCGAGAAGGAGACAGTCCTGGTGCGGGGTGGGTGCTGCCCTGTGGGGGTGATTACTCTGGCGTGCGCATAAATGTCTACTCACTATTTAGTAGCCCTGAAACTAACCTAACATTGTATGTCAACTATAATTGAAAAGTAATTTTTTTACAAAGAAGCATTGAATGAATATACACCTTGGGGAAAACAGGCTTTATCTTGTGAACTCCTGGTTGAGATGGGGGTGGCATGAGGTGTTTGCCTCCAGGAAAAGGAAATCACAGTGAAAGGAATAAAGAGATGCTTCTGCTGAGAGGCAGGCTCCGGGCAACTTCAGAATCTCTTGAGTTCACCCAGGAGGCCCGTTCAAGTCTCTCCTG
Source organism: Molossus molossus (assembly GCF_014108415.1). Classification (NCBI taxonomy): domain Eukaryota; kingdom Metazoa; phylum Chordata; class Mammalia; order Chiroptera; family Molossidae; genus Molossus; species Molossus molossus. The sequence goes on along the minus strand of NW_023425350.1, from coordinate 78,104,146 downwards.
CTCCTCCCAGGTCAGTGCGTCCTAAAGTTTACACAGAGGACAAGGGGGCTTTGCATTAAATTTGTGTTGTGATTTGCTACAAAAACAATTAAGATTTGGGCTTGATTGTTTAAAATAGTTTAGTCCTACATTTAAAAGAATTAAGAATTAATTTTAAGTTGTGCCCAAATTACAGTTTTTGCAAGCTATATTTTACTAAGAAAAAAAAAGCCAATTCTCATATTTTTAAATTTAATGTAATAATAACAAATCCTCTAAATACCTTGTTAAATATTTACGGAATTTCTAATGCTGACCCCTTTTCCCAGCTCTGTCGCTGACGCTTCTCTCTAGTCTGGTCTCACCAGCTGTTTAATGATTTACCCGAGTTTTCCAAGTCTGTTGTTCATGGTTCCTGGTTAACTAATGCCCACTCTAATTTTATTGTTTATTCCCTTCTTTTACTTCCTTTACATCGTTATTTACATTCTGATTTCTCAAAACAATAAGAATATTGACTTTCAGCTCTGTTCTTTATTTTTTTTTATTTTTATTTTTTTTTTTGGTATGTGCCCTTAGAGGGAACCGAACCCAAGACTCTCTAGTCTGCAGGCCAACGCTCCAACCACTGAGCCAAACCGGCCAGGGCAGCTTTGCTCTTTTCTAACGTAAGTTTTCAAAAAGACTCTGTGTGCATCATCATGACATCACACAAAGGGCATATAAAATATTTTCATTATAATAATCAGACCATAACTTCTGTTTTCATTTTATTACTTACTTGAGCAATGAGTATTGCCTAAATTACAAAACTGTGAGAGTTTTCTAAATAGCGTTTCTCGTGGATATCTAGTATAATTATACCGTGGTCAGGAAATATCGAGTACACCAGGTGCGGCAAAAATAGGTTTAGAGTAGTGAGCATGTGAAACCCAGCTTGTCCTTGTATTGCTCCTTAGTTACCGCGTCACTTTCCACACGAACAGCTGAAAGCCACTCTCGCCGGCCATCCGTCGTTTCTCCCTCTGGCCCTCCTGTGGTATGGGCCCCGCCTGCGGTCAGATTCGGCAGCGGGCACACACTATGATGTGGCGTTTCACACGTTGTCAGTTAGGTCACTTCTGTAGATAACGCCGTTCACATCTATACTTAATAACTTTGTGTCTGCTGTTTCATTCTATTACTGGGAAAGATTTACTTTAATAACCCACTTTGCAGTTTTTGTCTATATCTTCTTCTATTTCAATAATTATCACTTTATATACTTGGGTGACATGTATTTAATTATTTATAATTTTAGAATAAGTTCATCTTGTATACTGAAACTCCAATCATTACTAAGCATTCTTTTATATACTTTACAATTAAGTATACTTTACAGCTATACTAAAATTATATTGGTCTGAAATTAGACTATCTACATATGCACGTTCTCTCTCAATGCGTCATCAGTTTTCTTCATGGGAATGTGGTTTATTTACCTTCGCTTCTGAAGGATATTCTTGCTGGATATATATGTTATCTTTTGTCACTTTAGGAAAATTCTTAACCATTATATCTTCTTAAAATTTTTCTTCCCATTTCTACCTCCTCTTCTTTGGGGACTGGATTGCTCTCCCATATGTTAAGCTCATGTCTGTATTTTTTTCTCCTTTGTGATTTTGTCTGAATTTTCATCTCATCTATCTTCTAGTTTATCATCCATACATTATTATTATTTAGAGCTTTATTAAGTTGTATTTAATCAGTCACTAAATGCACGTATTGAGTTATTTCAAAGTATTGTATATGTATTAATATAATATTGTTGTACACATGTAGCACCTTAAAACACATGCATTTATCAGCTCACAGTTCTGCAGACTGAAACCCAGGTGGTTTTGATTGAATTCTCTGTTTAGGGTCTCAGAGGGTCAAAATCAAGGTGCTGGCCAACTGGACTGTCATGTGGAGGCTCTGGAGAACCATCTGATTCCAAATCCATTCAGGTTGTAGGTCGAATTCATCCATGGTAGGTGCAGGACAGAGGTCCCCGTTTATTTTTTTGCTTTCATATGGGGGCTTTCAGCTCCTAAACCACCCACATTTTTTGACATGTGGCCCCTTCCAACTCCAGAGTCAGGACTAGCACTATTCGAGTCTCTGACTTCTGACCATTTACTGCTGGCCAGAGAACACTCTCTGCTCTTAAACTGTTCATATAATTAGACTAGCCCCACCTGAACAATCTTCTTTTTATCTTAAGATCAATCAATTAGGAATCTTTAGTTACATGTGAAAAACCCCCTTTGCCATGTATCCTACATAATCACAGGGATAATGCAAATGCCATGGGGTCACCCAGAGTCCTGGTTACAACAGTACAGTTCAGTTATGGTGTCTCATTTCACTTTTTCAATTTTTGCTGAAATTCTCCAATTTTCTCTTTTACTTCTTAAATATACTTATTCGTTATGATCCTTTAAACAGTGAGACTCTTTTCTCCAAAATACAAACTCCTGTGGAACCTCGGTTCTCGAACTTGATTCTTTCCAGAAGGTTGTTCGAGAAGTGATTTGTTTGAATATTGAATAATTTCTCCCATTAAAAATAATGTAAATTGAATTACTCTGTTCCAGAGCCACAAATGATTCTGTTTTACCTTTCTCAGACTGCCTGTGATCATTGTTCCATGAGCACTTTCACACCCTCAGCACTTTTTTATTGTTGACTTCATTGTAGATGTCCTCATCTCCCCAGGGTGCCTCCCTCCACACAGGCCCCGCCCCTCCTAGCCTCTTGGTGGCCTCTTTGTGTTTTAAATTGTGCTGTTGATTCTGCCATGTCATGCTCAGTAGCGAGACCAGACACCCAAACATCTCCATCACACTTTGCAATTATCTCTTTTGCAAGCTCTATTGTTCTCACAACTTTCCTTTGCACTTTGCTGCTATCACCCACCTTCTTAATACCCCTGATCTACTATATATATATGTAATAATAATAATTGGCAACAAAAGCAAAAAACATGACAGTGTTGACAGCACAATTTCCTGAGATGTTAACAATGAGGTTTAGCAGTAAACTGACTCATACTCACACGTTCTCTCCTTTGCCACTGAGAGATGCATGAAAAGGCTGTGGGGTCAGAAATCAAAGTTTTGTTTGATAACTGAGATTATTTATGATGTATCTCACTGCTTTGTAGGGTCACAACTTGTGGCCTGTGGTACTTCTCAGCCACTCCCATCTGGGAGAGCTCAGATATCACTCTGCTCCTCTTCCTTCCAGACTGCTCCGAGCCCTGCTCTGCTTTCCCGGCGGCTCCTGTCTTCCCGAGCCCAGCTTTTCCATCTCTCGCCCTTAGTGTCAGAATCATGAACTGCATCAGGCCGCCCATGGCGCCAGGCATTAACGGCAGCTGTGCTGGCCAGTAGCTGGGCCCTGACTCAGGCACCTCTGTTCCTCACTGTTTTCATAGCTAGCTGATTTCTCAAACAGTTGGGTGTCTAAAAAAATCCAAATTATTTAGTTAGTTTTATTTTAATCACCTTTATAAAGATATAATTTACAAAGAATATAATGTAAACATTTTCATCATGAAGCTCAATGAGATTTGACAAATGAATATACCCAATATAATCATCAGTACAAAATCAAGACATAAAGCATTTCTATCTTCCCCCAGCCTGCCTAGGGACACTGGCTAGTCGTTCCCCACCCCCACCCGAGGTTAGCATTGATCAGTTTTCCAGATTTTCACATAAGTCATTAACATTTGTCTTTCCAGATGGGTTTGTCTTTTCAGATTTTCACATGAATCATTAACATTTTTATTTTTACAAAAATTAAATGTGCAATGCACAAGAAAATGAAATATAGAATTTAGTTATATAGTAAAGAGATGACTCAAGGACAATGTGGACTAATTTTGTGTGTGTGTATTTTAGAGTTTTACTGAAAAGTTTTAGAATAAATGTTAAAATTTTTCTATTGGCTCTTAATCTCAGTAACATTATCCATGGAAAACTGATAACACTGTAGAGAAAGCATAATATGGACGACCAGAAAAATATGTTCAGCTTCTGTTACAGTCTTCTTTTTAAGCTTTATTTCCTTTCTTTTATAGAAATTGAATTGAAATAATAATTTGAAAATATTTTTCTACATTAAAATTTTATATGTCAAACATTAGTAGTTCACCATCAAGAACAGTTTTGGGAAGAAATTTTATTATTTTACACACCCACTGAATATTAATTGAGAAATGGAATATAAACTCTACCTGAGTAAGCATTTTCAGTTATTTTGTTTATTTTTATATCCCCAAAACCTAGCAAAGATACTGACTGACACATAATAAATACTTAATAAATATTTACTGAATGAAGAATAAGGAAACTGACCCAATAAAATTAAAATCTCAAATATCAAATTAGAAAAATAACCAAATAAAAATTGTCATTACTATAAGATCCTCATGCTTTTGATTTTGGAGGCCGCAGACTTCTGGTCTAAAAATTACAGAAATTTTATGAATCTCTGGAAACGTATGTCTTCTTGGCCAGATTCATATTGCTTCAAACCTAGATTGAAAAGAAAAAATCTGAACATATGTCCAATATATTTATTTTCTTAGTATCTAAACGTTAAAATATATTTCTGGTATTTGACAAATACTATCAAAGTGAATAAGTTGAGAATTAATCACATGTGGTCATTAGGGTTTGATGTCTGCTCATCTCTGTTGAGACTGAAATCAATCAAATGAACTAGCCTCTGTGCAAAATGTCAGTTGATCCTGGGCTTACAAACAATAAATCTAATAACATTCTTTTATTGAGTTCAGGTATCATTAAATTAATAAAATACACTGAGAAAGGTTTTCAAAAATCAGTTTTATTTTTGTACTCATTTTTTAACTAAATAAAATTAACTTCAGACTTTGTTTCTATTCTTTCATTTTCCTGTTTGTTGTGTTGTTCAGCTTGATACATTGGTATTCTTACAGCTTGATCTATTGCAATAACCTTTTCACAGCTTCCTCTGTCCGGGGTTCCATCCATTCACTCTGGCGCAGGTGGACGACACTACTTCTGTCTCCTCTGATCAAAAATCTGCAAGGACTCCCCACCACAGAGAGAGCAAAGTCCAAATTTTTCTCCCTTCAAGAAATGATCCCTGCTGCTCCTACCTGCCCCTTAAATATATTTCAAACACAGGCTTCTCTCTCCATCACTACTGCCGACGTATTAGTTCAGCCTACCTCCTGTGTTATCCGGACCACAGCACTAGAAACCTCCATAACTTGGATCTACTTTTTCTCTCTACTTACAAGGTCACATGGACACCAGGGTTAATTTTAAAGTATGCCTGTACATATCTTCATAAAACTATCCTGTTTATTGCAGGTTGATGTGTATCTGCTCACTGTTAGATCCATTCCCTATATTTTCTGTGATGCTCTTTATCACAGAGAACTACTTCCTTCCTCCTGTTGGTTCCGCAGCGGTTGTGAACAGCGCAGGGCAGTATCTCCAGCTGTAATTCCAGTTACGTCCACCAGGGCCTGCCTTGGATTCCACCCGTGAGCTGCTCCTTGCTGACATCCCTTGCCTCCCTCCACTCCCTTTTGCATTCAGCGTAAATTGACCTTAATAGAATCCTGTTCCTGCTGCTGAAAACACACTTGCTTCTACCGAGATGAGGAAAATCCGGCTCAGATTTTAGTTCCAGGAATGAATGAAGTTATTTAAGGAAACCTTCACTGACCTACTCATATTATTGTTTTTCTTTGGTACCTTAGACTGCTATTGACTGTTTGCCTGTGTAGTGGTTTGGTGATGTTGCTATCTCCTCCCTGAGCTGTCGCTTCAGTGCACCGGGGAGTGTGTGTACCCCGGGACTTGAAGAGTGGCTGAACACCGGCACACTCAACAAAGACTTGTCAAGCTCACTCTCAATATCCCCCTATATAATTTTTAAAAACAAGTGAGTGCTGGGTTCTATGAATACAGAGAATTTATATTCTGGTAAAGAACAGAAACAGCAGACATATGATTGCAATAAGATGTGGGAAGTGTCATGAAGGACATGAGTCCAGAAGCTATAGGAAAACCACAGAGATGATCCTAGTGTTCTGTTGGAGTTTCCTGTCCTTATAAGAACAGTTTGTAGACTGGAAGCTTCCATATTCAAGTACTAAGTTGACTCATAAAGTAAAAATGAGGGTGTTCCTTTTTTTTTTTTTTATTGTTGACACTATTACAGATGTCACCCATCCCCCTTACTCCTCTCCACCCAGCCCCCTACCGCCCATCCGCCATTACACCTTGACAGTGATTGGGGGTTTCCAGATGGCAGGGTCTCAGTTCAAAATTACTCTCTTATACCATTCTTAGAAAGATGACCTGAGTGTCTTTTATGATCATTAGAGGCATTTTTAAGAATTAACCTAAGTTAAGTTTCATTTATATTCATGAAATAATCTAGATTAAGTTTTGCTTACATGACTTACTTGGTTTAGTATGCTCAGAAAATTTTCAAGTCTGGTCTTTATTTTGTATTTAATTTTAACATTGAGATATTCAGAGTGACCAAAGTTATACTGGTGAACTTTCAGATATGAATATTTAAACTAAAATATCTCAACTGTAAATGGAGCCAATAATACGGGTTTTAAAAATCATCAATGCCCATGCTTGATTTCTGAACGAATAAATGATCATTTCTGGTGAAAATCCATGATTTTGGATTCTATTCTGCAGGCAGATTTGAAAATAACTAATCTCTTAAAGGACTCAGTATATACACAAGCATAGAAATAATAAAGGAAGGTGAATAAGTGAACTTAAGAGGAATGCTGCAAAGATTAGTTGAGAAGGAGATTAAAACACCAAGAAATGGGGGTATAGAAGTAAGCACAGAACAAGTAAAAATTATGTTTTGAATTTACCATATATGTCATGATGATATAAATGGAAAATCACTGGAAAATTTTAAGCAAGAAAGGGGGGATCTGATTAAGTGGGAGTTTGAGCAAGATTATTCTGCTGGCTGCTTAAAGAATAACTTCCTGGGCCAGACAGAAGCTGAGCGTAGTCCTCGGTAGATGTGTTTTGGAAACGTACCTGCTGTGGAAATCTAGACCTAAAGCCCGTGAGATGAGCCCGAGGTGTATTTGCACGGAGCTGCTTCTGAGCTTGACCTATTTTGTAACGGTGGTTCTACCCGACGGAAGTTCTAATTCTTTGTGAGTAAAAGAATTTTGTTCACAAGATACATCTAAAACTAAGCACAATGAAATTTTAGCGTTTAGGGAACTACAAACATCCTTACTTCACAGCCTCAGAAACCAGACAGGCGAGGCTCTGTCCCCAGAGGGGGCTCAGGGCCCTGAGGCGGGATGACGTCATCCTGGGTACCCGTGCGCAGGCGCTCAGGCGACACCGAGTATCTAGACCTGATTTTAAGCCACCTTGTGTTTTGTGCAGTCGATGTACTAATTGGATGTTCAGCCATTGTATTGGGGAAAAGTCAAACAGCTGTTTTTTTTTCCTGGACTGTTATAAGAATACATTTTAAGTTTCTGAGGATGCAAGATCAAAGTATAAACCCCATCTCCCAAGGAGAAAACAGAAGTGTACATTCCCACATGTCACTGGACCTCAAGGCTCAGAAGCCTTAAAATTCCCTCGTGCTCTTCTTGGATGTGGCTGGTGAGAAGCCTGCTCAGGCTCTGCTGTCCAGCTGAGGGGACTCAGCCCCCCGGCTGTGGGAGATTGACAGGGTGACCTGAGGAGGGACTTGTATTCCGCCCCTGGAGGGGACACACAAGTACAAAGTGTATGTGGGCTGGCGGGTGCCCCCTCTCCGTGCCCGCGTGGCCAGCTGTCTCCGGGCCCCTCGGCCCAGCTCTCCGCACCAGCCCAGCCGCCCTGCCCGATGGCTGCAGCGCGGAGTGTGCTGGAGCCTCAGCCTCACTGGGGCCTGGTCTCTGGCTCCGCTGTGGACAAGAGCGTTACCCCGCGTCACCGCTAAGGAAGCCCAGTGGGGAAAGCACAATCTCTGCAGGTGTCCCCTCCCTAAGGGGCCGACCCCGGCTGGTGCAGCTCCGACGTGGGAGGTGTTTTCCTCTGTCTGCACGTTCAGAACAGACTCGTGGAGGGACTGCTGTTTCATCACCAGCAGGGCCAAAGGTTTCATTTAAGTTTAAGATTATTTCAATAAAAACTTTATTTGTAAATGAAGTGCAGTTTCCTGTCCAAACATGTAATAATGCTGCTTCTAGCCGAGATCCAATGCTTTTACAAAAGAATTAAATGTTTTTGTGTTTGCGTTCAATTCTTTTCAGAATTGGGATTTCTATTAAACCACTCATTATTTTAATCAGGCCTAATTTTAAGATAAAATGAAATAGTATGTATGAGTATTTTATTTACCAATTGTGATTACTTTACACACTAGTAAGATGTCAATATTACTGTTTTTCCATCTAGTTGATAAAGCAACTTGATTGTCTTCATAATCTTTATAATAAAAACATGCATTAACGCCTTCTATATTTGCACAGTGCTGTTATTTTTGAAGCATGTACATTCATCCTCACTCAGCAAATACTTATTGAGAACCTACTTTATTCTGAGCACTGTGCCTTACTGCATCGGAAGTGCGGTCAATTTGAAATGAACTTGGTAAAACACTGGAAACGCCCGCAGGCAGTGCTAGACCGAGGTACTGTATCTACCTGTGCGGCCGTCGACGCCGTATACGCAGACGCTGCGGACAAGAGAGCGCACTGCGGCAGCTCGCCGCTTATTTCAGGACAATTCGTCACAAGTTTGCCAGATCTGCATCCTCTCTGAGAACATAAACAGTCCAGTAAAATACTCTGTAAGCTTTAAATGTTGTACTCTATGGCATATAATCTATATTTCTAGTATGGAAAACTTTTATGCGCTGGTTAGCATTGAGTTAGAATTTTTTCAAGCGTATGGTTAGTACGGCCGGGAACAGGTCTGAGAAGGCCATGTGTGTTCATAGTCACATTTCACTGGCCAAACGAAGGCTGGAACTCCCCAAATCACTCACCAAACTGAATTAAAACAGATACTTCGATATATATAGTTTTGAACGAACCCCGATATAATTTTCAACCTTTTTTTTAAAATTAATTAATTAATTTTTGTTACAAATGTTTCTCCTTTTCCCACCACTGATTCACCCCTCCCCCTCCCTCCCGGCCCTGTCCCCAGCTTTGTTGTCCATGTCCATTGTTCATGCACACATGCATATAAGTTCTGTGGTTTATCTCTCCCCCACCACCCCCTCTTCTGGGGATTTTCAACCTTGTAAAAGGTGGACCAGAAAAAAATTAATTCTCTATAATCCAGCTACTTATTAGTCATTGACTAAGAAACAAAAGTAAATAAAAGAGACCTACTCTTTTTTTTTTTTTTTAGGACTTTGAATTCTCACCAAGGAGACCGATATTAAAGGAAGGAGGAAGGGAGGGAGGGAGGGAGGAAACAGAAAGAGAAATATGAATAATTGCAAGTTTGGGAGAAAATAAAAAGGAGGAGTGAGGAATGAGAAACAGCAAAAGATACAAACTTGAGTTATGGTGTTAGAAAAGGTGGAGTGTGCAAAGGTCCTGAGGCTATAGAGTGCTCACCCATTTGAGGGACTAAAAAAAAAAACCAGCCTGCACTGGCTGGATTGGCTCAGCAGCTGGAGCATCAGCCTGCAGTCCAGAGAGACCCGGGTTCGGTTCCCGCTAAGGGCATGTACCTTGGTTGCAGTTTGTCCCCAAACCTGGTTGGGTCATGTGGGTGGCAGACACTCAATGTGTCCATTTCACATTGATGTTTCTCTCTTCCTCTCTCTCCCTCCCATTCTATCTGAACAAAAAATGGAAAAATGGCCTCTGGTGAGGATGGAAAAAAAAAAGACCAGCCTGGACAGAGCATAGGGGTCTTTGTACAGGTATCTATGTTAGCACTTATTAAAATGTTATAAAATTAGTGGTTTATGTGTCTGTTTCACTTGAAGTAGATTATAAGTAACTTAAGGACAAATAAATATATCAATCAATTTTATTTGTAAAAATAAATTATTAGTGCTTTCAAAGATCTCAGGTGTATACTTTTGATAAATTAAATTGAGAGGCTTAAGAATTTTCTGAAACTACTAGTTTATATTCTGTTTATTAAAAATAATTAAAAATTTACACTTAATATTTTTAGGTTATTTTTTTAAATTTTTATTTAGTTATAGATTTTCTACATTATATTTTTTCTCTAGTGAAAAAAATAGAAAATTTTGTAATGTTGAAGTAATCATATAGTACTTTGATAAATTATAGATGTTTAGGATTATTCTTTAAGTGACTTGATTAAATATATTTGATATTTTCTTTAATGTTTTTATATCTATATACTACAGGAACATTGATGAATAGCTCCCTTTTCTGCTTTATTCTCATGTGGTGTTAGAACTGGATTATTTTCTAGCATCTTAGTTCATGTTGGGGAGATTTATTTCTATGCTCGTAAATCTTTATCTGATAAAAGTAAGTGCTTATTTGATAAAAGATCTCTCTCAATTTTTATGTTTTCTTCTCTGATTTTGGTATATTCAGCTTGTTTAGTTTCTTTTAAGTTAATTTTACTCTTTAATCTTTTGTAATGAGCATAACTTACTTTATGTATACTTTTAAATTTAAGGGTATAAAATTGTACCAGCACTGTGTTGATCTCTCTTGTTTCTTTCCTTCTTGCCTTTATTAAGATGTATTTATTTCTCTGCTGAATTTCTTGCTTTTTGTCTAACAATTAGTAATATACTGATCTGAGAGGTAGGACAGGAAACCGCAAACATGTTAAGTGTTAGTTAACTTCTCGTTCAGAGAACAGGAGTTGCCCGTGTTTATGGTGGTGCAAGGTTATTCCCTGTCATTCCCCTTCTGAAACTCAAAGCACAGCCTGTGCCTTCTCCCTGGCAGGGAGTCCACGAGCAGACTATTCTGCGGTGGGTGGGTGAGTGGGGTGAAGGGGTGGGGAGAATCCATATCACGGTTCTATAAGTGGGTGCTCTTTGGTCCCTTGGGTTGAACCCACAGCCAACCACACATGGTTCATGAGAGAACAGTGACAGCGAAATACATTTGAACAGTCTGCAGTCCTGAGGGACTTCATTGTCCATATGTTGACATTCATCTTATGATTTCCAAAGGGTTCTCAAACAGCATATTATTTACATATTAACTAAAATATTTGGGATTAACACTGGAACATACAGAAATGGTCTTTTGTATGACTTTTAAAAGGTTTTGAAGAGAAAAATAGCTACTTTGAAAAATGCAGTTAGGGTTGTCTACCCTTTTCTAAGACTACAATTGCATAGCACAAAAAATGTCAAGGGGAGAAGACAGCATAATTTCTGTATTTGGAGACTTATACAACTTTTATTTATTTATTTATTTATTTTTCATGTGATGAACTACTGAATAAAACTGTAATTCAAAACTAAGGACAATAGTTGAAATGTTCTGTCTTTCTTACCTCCAAGTTCTTCAGCCTTCTATTACAAAGAGCTCACCATAGCAATCATTCCAATAAAAGTAGCAATAGCTGCCAACACTTATTGGTAACTTGTATCTCAGACACTACCCTAAACCATTTATATGGGTTATCTCATTTCATCCTCCTGACCACGCTAGGAAGTAGGTATTAAAAGCATCCTCACATAGAGAGGGTAAGGAACTTGGCAAGGTCACCCAGCTAGTTAGTGGTATCTGGAATGAAATCCCAGAAAGTCCAAAACACGATTCATGTAGTGATACATAGTTTCATTATGTGACAATTAAAAATGAGAATTTATTAATAAAGTCATAAAGTTTCCTTGGTGTTATATATAATATAAACATTTTAGTTATGATTATGTGTCATAAAATTAAACCTTGATCTGTCTGATCTGAATGAAATGTTTTAATAACTCAAGTTAAAAAATACATAGAGTTACACTATCAGGAGTGTGGCCATACAGGAATGTGAAAGTATTTTTGAAGCCAACTTACCAATATTTGTGCTTAAATAGAAAAGTCAGTACAAGCCCGTGGATCACAGAGGGAGTTCAGGGTGGCTGCGCTGGGGTTGCTGAAGTTGTGGTTTTTCCTGTGACATCATTGTCTGGAGTTATAAATGATCTTCAAATGTTGGCTGCATGATTCTGACTTTGTGAATATTTGGATGCTCTGAGAATTTATTTTGTAAAGTAAAGCTCATCACCCTCTTGCTTCACCAGAAACAAATCCTAGACAGGAACTACCTGGTAGGTAACTTTGTTGGGATTTTTTGTTTTGTGTTTTCTTTATTGTTGAAAGTATTATAGATGTCCTTCTTTTTTTCCCCCATTGACATCCTCTTCCCCACTCCCCCCAAAACTTCACCGCACTGGTGCCTGTGTCCATTGATTTTGTATATATGCATGTAAGATATTTGGTTTATCTTTCCCCGCTCCACCCCTACACCCCTCTTCCCTTTGAGGTTTGTCAGTCTGTTCCCTACTTCCATGACGTGGGATCTACTTTTTTCATCAGCTTATTTTGTTCATTATACTCCACAAATAAATGAGATCATGTGGTATTTCTCTTTCTCTGACTGGCTTATTTGACTCAGCATAATACTCTCCAGATCTCTCCATGTCATCTCAAAGGATAAGAGAGCTTTCTTTCTTACAGCTGCATAGTATTCCATTGTGTATATGTACCACAGCTTTTTTATCCACTCATCTACTGATGGACACTTGGGCTGTTTCCAGATCTTAGTGATTGTAAATAGCACTGCTATGAACATAGGGGTACATATATTCTTTCTGATTGGTGTTTCAGGCTTCTTAGGATGTATTCCTAGAAGTGGGATCACAGGATCAAATGGCTGTTCCATTTTTAATTTTTTGAAGACAATACCACATTATTTTCTATAGTGGCTGCATCAGTCCGCTTTCCCACCAGTGGTGTACAAGAGTACCCTTTTCTCCAAATTCTCACCAGCATTTGTTGTTTGTTGATTTGTTGATGGCAGCCATTCTGGCAGGTGTGAGGTGATACCTCATAGTTGTTTTAAGTTGCATCTTTCTGATGATTAGTGATGTTACATTTTCTCCATATATCTCTAGGCCATTTGTATGTCCTGTACAGATGAGTGTCTGCTTATTTAGGTCCTCTGCCCATTTTTAAATTGGATTGTTTATATTCCTGGTGTCGAGCTGCACAAATACTTTATATATTTTGGAAATGAACACCTTATCTGATGTGTTATTGGCAAATATGATTTTTCCTACAGTAGGTTTTCTTTACATTTTAATGTTAGTTTCTGTTGCTGTGCAGAAGTTTTTAGTTTATTTAGTCCCATTTATTAATTTTTTCCAACATTTCTCCTGCCCTGGGCAATGTATTGGTGAAAATTCTGTTACATGTGGTGTCAGATTTTTCTGCCTACAGTTTCTTCTAGGATTTTTCTGGTTTCATGGGTTTCCTTTATGTCTTTTATCCATTTTGACTTTAATCTTATGTATGGTGTAAGTTAGTGTTCTAATTTTATTTTTTGCTATTTTCCCAACACCATTTATTGAAGAGACCGCCTTTACTCCATTGTATGCTATTGCTTTCTTTGTTAAATATTAATTGAGCATAATGTCATGGGTCAGTTTCTGGGTTCTCTGTTTTGTTCCAGTGATCTACAGGCCTATTCTTGTGCCAGTACCTGGCTGTTTTTATTACAGTGGCTTTGTAGTATAACCTGAAATCTGGTATTGTGATCCCTCCTACTTTGTTCTTCTTTTTCAAGATGCTATGGCCATTCAGGGTCTTTTATGTTTCCATATGAACTTTCAAAATATTTTTTCTAGCTCTGTGAAATATGCCATTGATATTTTAATAGGGATTGCATTACATTTATAGATCGCTTTGGGAAGTATGGACATTTTAATCATGTTGATTCTTTCAATCCATGAACATGGTATATGATTCCACTTTTTTATATCTTCCTCTATTTATTTATTCAGTGTACTGTAGCTTTCTGAGAACAGGTCTTTTACCCTCTTGATTAAGTTTATTCCTAGGTATCTTAATTTTTTGTTGCAATGGTAAATGGGATTGTTTTTTATGTATCTCTTTCTGAGTATTTATTCTTGGTGTATAAAAATGCCATCAATTTCTGGTTGTTAATTTTATATCATGCTATATTGCTTAATTCATGTAATAAATCTACTAGTTTTTTTGGTGGAGTCTTTAGGGTTTTTTTTATGTATAATGTCATGTCTTCTGTGAATAATGACTGTTTCACTTCCCCCTTTCCAATTTGGATCCCTTTTATTGTCTGGTAGCTGTGGCTAAAACTTCTAGAACTATGTTGAATAAAAGTGGTGAAACTAGACATCCCTGTCTTGTTTCTGTTCTTAAGGGAACTGCTTTTAGTTTTTGTTTTTGTTTTTTTTCCTATTGAGTATGATATTGGCTGTAGGTTTATCATATATGGCCTTTATTATGTTGAGTTATGGTCTTTCTGTTCCCACTTTGCTGATAATTTTTATCAAAAACGGGTGCTGAATTTTGTCAAATACTTTTTCAGCATCTCTTGATATAATCATATGATTTTTATCTTTCATTTTGTTTATGTGTTGTATCAAATTTTTTGATTTGTGAATATTGTATCAGCCTTGCATTCTTGGGATAAATCTCCTTGGTCATGGTGAATAATTATTTTAATATGTTTCTGGTTTTGATTTCCTAATATTTTGTTGAGGATTTTGGCATTTATGTTTATCAGGGATATTGGCCTGTAATGTTCTTTCTTTACAGTGTCTTTATCTGGTTTTTGAATAGGATTATTCTAGCCTCATAAAAAAAATCTTGGAATTCTTCTTTCCTCTTGAATTTTTTTAGAGTAGTTTAAGGAGAATGGGTGTTAATTCTTCTTTGAATGTTTGGTAAACTCCTTGTGAAATCATCTGGACCACGGCTTTTGTTTTCTAGGAATTTATTGATTACTATTTTTATTTTCTTAGTTGCTATTAGTTCATTCAGGTTTTCCGACTTTTCCTGGTTGAGTTTTGGATGTCTGTGTAATTCTAGGAATTTTTACATTTTACATATGTTGTTCACTTATTGGCATATAATTGTTCATTGTATTTTATTACTATACTTTGTGTTTTTGTGGTGTTAGTTATTACTTTACCCCTTTTGTTTCTGATTTTAAATATTTGGGTGCTTTCTCTTTGTTTCTTGATGGGTTTGGTTAAAGGTTGATCAATCTTGTTTACGTTTTCAAAAAACCAGCTCTTGGTTTCATTGTTGTATTGTTTTTTTGTTTCTGTTTTTTATTTTATTTCATTATTTTATTTTTGTTTTATTTGTGTTTGGTTTGTTTGTTTGTTTGTTTTTATTTCCACTCTGGTCTTTATTATTTCTTACCTTCTACTTACTCTGGGTTTTTCTTTTTCTTCTCTTTCTAATTCTTTTAGTTGTAGGGTTAGACAGTTCATTATAAATGTTTCTTGTGTCTTTTTTTATAAATTTTTTATTATTGATTTTAGAGACAGAGAACATAAGAAGGAGAAAGACAGAAACATCAATGAGAGAGAACATTGATTGGTAGCCTCCTGCATGCCCCCGACTGAGGATCGGGCTCACAACCTGGGCATGTGTCCTAACTGGGAATTGAATCAACGACCTCTTGGTGCATGGGTCAACGCTCAACCACTGAGCTACAGTAGCCAGAATGCTTCTTGTTTCTTGAGGTAGGCCTGTAACGACATGAACTTCCCTCTCCGGACTCCTTTCGTTATGTCTCAGATTTTTTTTTTGTTCTTGTATGTTAATTTTCATTAGTTTCTAGGGGTTTTTTATTTGTTATTGATTTTTTTAAAGAGGGAGATAGAAACATCGATATGAGAAAGAAATATTGATTGGCTGCCTTTTGCATGTCCTCTACTGGGGATTGAACCCGAAACCTGGACATGTGCCCTCACCAGGAATCGAATCTTAATCTCTCAGTCCATGGGATGATGTTCAATCTACTGAGCCACACCAGCTGGGCTCCAAGAAGTTTTAATTTCTCCCTTGATCTCATTGGTAATCTATTTATTGTTTAGTTACATACTATTTAGCTTCTATGTGTTTGAATGTTTTTGAGTGTTTGTATTGTAACTGATTTATAATTTCATGCACTGTGATCTGAGAAAAGGCTTGATATGATTTCAATCTCCTTGAATTTGTAGAGACTTAGTTTGTGTCCTAACATGTGGTCTATCTTTGAGAATGCCCCATGTGCACTTGAGAAGAATATATATTTGCAGCTTTGTAGTGAAATGTTCTGTATATTACAGTTAAATCCATTCAATCTAGTGAGTAATTTAGGGTCTCTCTTTCCTTGTTAATATTTTGTCTAGAAGATCTATCCAATGATATCAATGAGGTGTTAAAATCCATACTATGACTGTATTGCTATCAATCTTTCCCTTAAAGTCCAACAAGAGTGTGTGTGTGTGTGTGTGTGTGTGTATATATATATATATATATATGGTGCATATATATTAACAAGGGTTATATTCTCCTGTGAATTGATTCTTTCACTGGTCATATTTTCTTATCCATTCAACTACCCTCTGTCTTTTGATTGGAGCACTTAGTCCACATACATTTAAGGTTATTATTGATAGGTACTTACTTACTGTCATTTTTTTAATAACTCTATTCTTCTCTCTATATATATTTCTTCTCCTTTTGAAACACCCCTTTTTACATTTCCTGTAATGCTGGTTTGGTGGTTGTGTACTCCTTTAGCTTTTTTTGTCCCCCCTCTGGAAAACTGTTTATTTTGCCTTTAATTTTAAAAATATAGCCTTGCTTGGTAGAGTAGTGTTGGGTTTATGCTACTCCCTTCTGGCCTGAAGTGTTTCTGTTAAGAAATCAGCTAACACTCTAATGAGTACTCCCTTATAGGTAACTTTCTGTCTCTCTTGCTGACTTTAAGATTCTTTCTTTGTCTTTAATGTTTGTCCTTTTGATTATGATGGGCCTTGGAGTGGGACTCTTTGGGTTCATCTTGATTGGAACTCTCTGTGCTTCCTGAACTTATGTGACTTTTTTCTTCCCCAGGTTGGAGAAATTTTCTGTCACTATTTCTTTAGACATGATTTCTATTCTGTGCTCACTTTCATTTCCTTCTAGTACCCCTATGATGTGGATATTGTTACATTTCATATTGTACCAAAGTTCTATTAAACTATTCTTCTGCTTTATAATTCTCTTTTCTTTTTGCTGCTCTAATTAGGTGTTTTTTTCTACCTTGTCTTCCAAATTATTGAGTTTATTCAGAAAGAGGGGGGGTATAGAACCTCTGGGTCTCCAGGTGCTGTTCAGGTCTCGGGGAATGTGGGGGGTGAGTTTCTCAGCCCCAGGGCTGGAAGTCCTCTGAGAGTGGCCCAGAATATTTTCCTGCACTGGGCTGGGCACAGGTCTCCACATGCAGTCCAGTGGGAGTCGCTGGCAACTGGGAGTCTCTCCCAGCTCTCCCCTGAGGGGGAAGCGCCTGCCAGTCCCAGGGCAGTGGGGTGGACAGCCCAGCCCCAAGCCAGTCTCTGGGCCTGTTCAGACCCACAGGCTCGCACTCTGCTGCTGTCTCTGCAGGGGTCCAGATGCAGGATAGGCAGCAGGCTCCTGGGGTGGGGGTGTGAGTGTGTCCCTGTGGGGGGTGTTTTCCTCACCTGACCTGGGGCTTCTGGAAGGGGCTGGTGCCTCTCGGAAGAAATGGCTGTTTTGGTTCTGGGGCAGCAGGTCCGATTAAGGTCTCCTGATGGCCACCTTGCCACGTTCGTCCTTCCCAATACTTCCCACCTCAGGCTCTCCTCAGGCATCCCAGGCCACGCTGCAGCCTCTGGTGAGAAGAGGGAAACACAATCCTGGACTCTGTGGTTGTTTTTGTTTGTTGATCAGGAAAAGATCCTATGGCCTTATGTCTGCAGCGGCCCAAAGCCCTGCAGGACCTGTGCGCCTGCTGCCGGGACCTTACCTGAGCTGCTGGGCTGGCTCTGGTGCCGCACGGGGGCCCAGCCCGGGCATCGGCCTCGCTCCTCTCGGGACCGCAGGTGCAGCCAGATTCTCCACGGTCCTGACCAGACCCTTCCTTGCCCATCCAGTCTGCGACCAGACTCCGGTGGTGTCCGTTCCTCCCTGCTGTGTCTTCTTCAGCTGGACTCAGCTGGTGATTCCGAGTGAATATTCCCTCATTTAGCTTTATTTCCAGTCTGGCTTCAAGAATCTGTTTGTTTAGTAAAGGGAGCTACCAATCTGGCAAACCTAATTCTACAAGTTCTACGACTGAAATGTAGTGTCTTCCCTACACCAGACCCTTTCTGTGAGCTCCAATGACAAGACAAAAAAACAAGGCCTGGTTGGTGTTGACTTGCAGTGATGACGGAACCAAACCTAATAACCTGGGGAAAACCGCATGCTTATTTCTCAGGAATATACTGCAGTGGGGATGAGGAGGGGGGTCTGCTTTCTCCACGGCCACCGCCAGTGTTCCAGGGGTGAACCTTTCTCCCAGCTGCAGCCTCATCTGCCAAGATGGTCAGAGTCTCCTGACTCCTATGGGGACTAATTTAAGAATCCCAACCAAGAACTATTCAGGAATAACTCTTTTTTTTTTTTTTATTAATTTATTTTTGTTACAAATATTTCTTCTTTTTTTCCCCTTGACACCCTCCTCCCCTCTCCCTCACCCCGTCCCCAGCTTTGTTGTCCATGTCCCTTGTTTATGCGTACATGCATATACGTTCTGTGGTTTATCTCTTCCCTCCCTCACTCACCCCCTCTTCTGAGGGTGGTTAGTCTGTACCTTACTTCCATGTCTCTGGGTATGCCCTATTCCCCAGACTGCTATATTCATTATATTGCACAAATAAGTGAAGTCATGTGATATTTGTCTTTCTCTACTTGGTTTGTTTTGCTGAGGATAATACTCTCCAGGTCCCTCCATGTCGTCTCAAAGGATAAGAGATCTTTCTTTCTTACAGCTGCATAGGACTCCATTGTGTATATGTACCACAGCTTTTGTATCCATTCATCTACTGATGGATACTTGGGCTGTTTCCACATCTTAGCTATTGTAAATACTGCTGCTATGAACATGGAGGTATATATATTCTTTCTGATTGGTGTTTCAGACTTCTTAGGGTCTATTTCTAGAAGTGGGATCACTGGGTCAAATGGCAATTCAATTTTTAATTTTTTGAGATAACACCATAGAGTTTTTCCATAGTGGCTGCACCAGTCTGAATTCCCACCAGCAGTGTACTAGAGTCCCCTTTTCTCCACAACCTCTCCAACACTTGTTGTTTGATCCTTTGTTGATGGCAGACATTTTGACAGGTGTAAAGTGATATCTTATTGTTGTTTTAATTTACATCTCTCTGAGGATTAATGACTTTGAGCATATGTCTCTTGGCCATTTGTATGTCCTGTTTAGAGAGGTGTCTATTTACCTCCTCTGCCCATTTTTTAATTGAGTTCTTTGTCGTCTTCCTTTTGTTGAGTTGTATGAGCACTCTATATGTTTTGGAAATTAACCCCTTATATGATGTATCATTGGCAATTATGCTCTCCCATACAGTGGGTTTTCTTTTCATTTTGATGGTTGTTTCCTTTGCTCTGCAGAAGCTTTTTAGTTTGATGTAGTCCCATCTGTTCATTTTTTCCTTTGTTTCTGTTGCCTTAGGTGATGTATCAGTGAAAATTCTGCTGTGTATGATGTCTGAAAGTTTGTTGCCTACATTATCTTCTAGGATTTTTATGGATCACAAGTCGCATTTTGAGTTTATTCCTGTGTATGTTGTAAGTTGATGGTCTAGTTTCATGTTTTTGCATGTAGTGGTCCAATTTTCCCAACACCATTTATTAAAGAGGCTTCTTTACTCCATTGTATGCTCTTGCCTTCTTTGTCAAATATTAATTGAGCATAATGTCTTGGGTCAATTTCCGGGTTCTCTGTTCTGTATCACTGATCTATATGCCTGTTCTTGTGCCAGTACCAGGCTGTTTTGATTACGGTAGCTTTGTAGTATAACCTGATATCTGGTATTGTGATCCCTCCTACTTTCTCCTTTTTTTTCAAGATTGCTGTGGCTATTTGAGGTCTTTTTTGGTTCCATATGAACTTTAGAAGTATTTGTTCTAGTTCTGTGAAATATGTCGTTGGTATTTTAATGGTAATTGCATTGAATCTATAGATTGCTTTGGGTAAGATGGACATTTTAATGATTTTAATTCTTCCAGTTCATGAACAAGGACATTCTTCCACTTTTTTTTAACTTCCTCTATTTCTTTTTTTCAATGTCCTGTAGTTTTCTGCAAATAGATCCTTTATTTCTTTTGTTAAGTTTATTCTTAGGCATCTTGATTTTTTTGCCTTAATGGTACATGGGATTGTTTTTTTTAATTTAGTTTTTCTTTCTGTGAGTTCATCATTGGCGTATAAGAATGCTGTTGATATCTTGATGTTAATATTGTATCCTACTACTTTGCCAAATTTATTTATTAAGTCTAGTAGATTTTTGATGGTATCTTTAGGGTTTTCTATATATATAATATCATTTCATTTGCAAATAATGACAGTTTCACTTCCTTCTTTTCAATTTGGATCCTGTTTATTTTTTCTTCCTGTCTGATTGCTGTGGCTAAAACTTCCAGTACCATGTTAAATAAGATTGGTGAACGTTTGCATCCTTGTCTTGTTTCTGTTCCTAAGGGAAAAGCTTCTGGTTTTTGCCCATTGAGTATGATGTTGGTTGTAGGCCTTTCATATACGGCCTTTATTATGTCGAGTTATGATCCTTCTATTTCCACATTGCTCAGCATTTTTATCAGAAATGGGAGCCGGACTTTGTTGAATGCTTTTTCAGCGTCTATTGATATGATCATGTGGTTTTTATCTTTTATTTTGTTTATGTGGTGTATCACATTTATTGATTTGAACATATTGTGCCAGCCTTGCATCCCTGGAATAAATTCCACTTGGTCATGGTGAATAATTTTTTTGATGTATTTCTGGATCCAATTTGCTAATATTTTGTTCAGAATTTTGACATCTATGTTCATCAGGGATATTGGCCTGAAGTTTTTTTTTCTTTGGAGTGTCTTTATCTGGTTTTGGAATTAGAATTATGCTGGCCTCATAAAATGAGTTTGGAAGTCCTCCTTCTTCTTGAAATTTGTGGAAGTGTTTTAGGAGAATGGGTCTTAGTTCTTTGAATGTTTGGTAAAACTCCCCCGTGAAGCCATCCAGGCCTGGGCTTTTGTTTGCTGGTAGAGTCTTGATTACCTCTACAATTTCCTTAGTTGTTATTGATCTGTTCAAGTTTTCTATCTCTTCCTGGTCTAGTTTTTGGAGACTATGTGTTTCTAGAAACTTGTCAATTTCACATAGATTGTGGAATTTGTTGCCATATAATTGTTCCTAATATTTGTTAACGATCCTTTGTATTTCTGTGGTGTCAGTTATTATTTCTCCTGTTTCATTTTTGATGCTGTGTATTTTCGTTCTCTCTCTTTGTTTCTTGGTGAGTCAAGCTAAGGGTCCATCAATCTTGTTTATCTTTTCAAGGAACAAGCTCTTTGTTTCATTGATCCTTTGAATTGTTTTTTTTGTGTGTGTGTGTGTGTCTCCATGTCATTTATTTCTCCTCTGATCTTTACTATTTTCTTTCTTCTACTTGCTCTGGGGTTTTCTTTCTGTTTGCTTTCGAGTTCTTTATGTTCGAAGGTTAGATAGTCTATTAGAAATTTGTCTTGTTTCTTGAGGTAGGCCTGTAGTGCTATGAACTCCCTCTCAGAACTGCTTTTGCTGCATCCCATAGATTTTGTGTTGTGTGTTCATTTTCATTGGTTTCCAGGAAGTTTTTAATTTCTTTCTTGATCTCCTCAGTAATCCATTCATTGTTCAATAACATGCTATTTAGCTTCCATACTTTCAAATGTCTTTGCATGTTCTTGTTGCAATTGCTTTCTAGTTTCATGCCATTGTGAACTGAAAAGATGCTTTATATGATTTCAGTCTTCTTGAACTTGTAGAGACTTAGTTTGTACCCTAACATGTGGTCTATCTTTGAGAATGTCCCATGTGCACTTGAGAAGAATGTGAATTCTGTAGTTTTGGGGTGTAGTTCTCTGTAGATATCTATTAAATCCATTTGGTCTAGTGCTTCATTTAGAGTCTCAGTTTCCTTGCTTATTTCTTTGTAGAGAATCTATCCAGTGATGTCAGTGGGGTGTTGAAGTCCCTGCTATGATTGTATTGCTGTCAATTACTTCTTTCAAGTCCTCCAGAAAATTTTAGTATATTTTGGCGCATCTCTACTGAATGCATATATGTTTACCAATGTTTTATCTTCCTGTTGGATAGATCCTTTCAATATTATGTAGTGGCCTTCTTTATCTTTAATTATGGCTTTCATTTTGAAATCTATTTTATCAGAATCGGATATTGCTACCCCAGCTTTTTTTCCCTTTCCATTTGCTTGGAAGATTATTTTTCACCCCTTTACTTTCAACCTATGTGAGTCTTTTGTTGTGAGGTGGCTCTCTTGTAAACAACATATATGTGAGTCATGCTTTCTTATCCAATCAGCTACTCTGTGTCTTTTTATTGGAGCATTCAATCCATTTACATTTAAGGTGATTATTTATATGTACATATTTATTGCTATTTTTGTTTAGTGTGGTCATATTTTTCTTCCTATTTCTTCTACTAATTACAGCAGTTCTCTTAACATTTCTTGCCATGGTGTTTTGGTGCTTATATATCCTCTTTGTCCCCCTCCCCCCCTTTTTTTTTGTCTGGGAAGTTCTTTATTTGACCTTCTATTTTGAATGATAGCCTTGCTGTATAGAGTAGTCTTGGATTCAGATCCTTGTTTTTCATGACCTCAATTATTTCATGCCATTCCCTTCTGGCCTATTGTGTTTCTGTTGAGAAGTCAGCTGAGAGCCTTCTGGGGTTTCCATTGTAGTAACCTGTTGCTTATCTCTTGCTGCCTGTAGGATTCTCTCTTTGTCTTTAATTTTTGGCATTTTGATAACTATGTGTCTTGGTGTGGGCCTGTTTGGGTTCTTCTTACTTGGGGCTCTCTGTGCTTCTTGACCTTGAATGCTTTCTTTCTTCACCAAATTAAGGAAGTTTTCTGTCACTATTTCTTCAAATATATTCTCTAACCCTTGCTCATTTTCATCTTCTTCAGGGACTCGTATGATGTGCTTATTATTACATGTATAGTTGTCCCACAATTCTCTTAATCCATCTTCCTGTTTTTCAATTGTTTTTTTTCCTTTTGGTTTTGTGATTGGTTGATTTTTTCTTCCCTGTTTTCTAATTCACTGATCTGGTCCTCAGCTTCCTCTAGTCTGCTGTTTAGTCCTTCCAATGTGTTCTTTATTTCTGCTATGTCATTATTCATTTCCAATTGGTTGGGTTTCAGTGTTTCTATATCTTTATTCATGGTGTTGATCTCCTTACTCATGCTGTTGAGCTTCCTCAAGATCATGGCTCTGAACTCTACCTCTGATAACTTGTTTAACTGCATTTCATTTATCTCATCTTCAGTAGCGGTCTCTTGTTCTTTCATTTGGGATTTGTTTCTTTGTTTCACCATTTTGGCTATCTCAGTGGGTTTTGGAGTCTGCCACATTTTCCCTGTGTGTGTTGGTGTTCTGATCTTTGTGGCTCCCTCTTCTGGGTTTGGATGAGCATGGAAGTACCCATGTTACACACCACTGTCAAGTCTTATTTTTCAGGGTAGATTTGCAAGCCCAGGTAGGGTTTAGTTATCCTCTAGCTTTCTGCCTGGAGGCTATTAGTGTCAGTTACTTGAAGAGCTTTGTGTTCTCAGTTGAATGAAAAAGTACCTCAGGTGTTCAGTGTAAAAGGATTTCCTGAGGGTAGGGCTGATGCTGATTGTTATTAGGCCTCTGTTTGCACTTCTATGGCCCAGCTGAGTGGGGTTGAATCTCCATGGGAGGATCTGCTACTTCTCCCCAGAACTCTGTGAAGGAGCAAGATGGCCACCGCCCTGCATGGCCGCAACTCAGCAAAACTCTGAACACCCTCCAAATCCCAAGTGTCCCCACACAGTTCCAGTGCAGTCCACTCTCCCTATGCTGGAGCCCAAGGTGAGTGGCTGCAGCTAGTTTAGTGTTCTGTCCTAGCCCTCTGCGCTGTGGAGCCAGCCAGTGATTTAAACCCTGAGGGCGCTGCTCACAGCTAAGACTGCTGCTGTTCGTGGTCTCCAGCCCCCCTCTCATGCCTCCACAGACCTACGAGGCTGGATTCAATATCCCTGCTTATATGGTCCTCTCAAGATGCTTTTCTCTTACTTTTTTTCTTTCTTTCTTTTTCTTTTTTTGTTCTCCATTGATTTTAGAGAGAGAGGAAGGAAAAGGGAGAGAGAGATAGAAACATCAATGAGAGAGAACATCGACTGGCTGCCTCCTGCATGCCCCCCACTGGGGATAGTGCCCCGACCAGGAATCGAACTGGTGACCTCTTGGTGCATGGGTTGATGTTCCACCACTGAGCTACACTGGCTGAGCACTGTTTCTTGTTTTTTTTATTGATGATTTGTCTTTATTTTAGTCGTAATTTCAGTCTGGTCCTGGGAGATCGTCTGTGTAGCTTCCATTCACTCTGCCACCATTTTGGAAACCAGGGCATTCAGGGATAAATCTTTGTGATATAGATTTGCCATGTATGCATTGTTTAGAGATCACAATATGCAGATTTTACACACAAAAATGCAAGATTCATTAAACTCAAATATATCTATAGAACTTTAAATGGATTATATTTATGCATAATATTAATATTACTAATATCAACAAAACTTCATATGAAAAACACATTATTTGCCTTGACACAAATGTGGAAATGGGTGTAATCCCATTTAGACACTGGTAAGTTGTTCCTTGGTTCACCATTGTGTCTTTTGACATTTAGTTTTTTTTGTTTTTGTTTTCTTAATTTTTTTCAATATGTCTTTATTTATTTTACAGAGAGAGGATGAGGGAGTGACAGAGAAAGAGAAACATCAATCAGCTGCCCCCCTCACAGCCCCTAGTGTGAATCAAGCCCTCAAGCTAGGCATGTGCTCTGGCCCGGAATCAAACTGGCAACCACTCAGTGCACAGGAGGTGCTCAACCACCTGAGCCACACCAGCCAGTGCATGTTTTAAGTGAATACATGTATAGCTTCGTCCCCCACCCCACCCCAGCAGATGTTAGATACTTGAAGTTAGTTTCATATACCAAATAAATGTTTTCCACTTAGTGTCTTGTCTGATATTTTAGACATATCCACAATTAGTAAAAAATGCTTGCATACTTGTGATACTATTTTGTTTATTTTTATTTTAGAGTGAGAGGAAGGGAGAGAGATAGAAACATTGTTGTGAGAGAGAAACATCAATCAGCTACATTCTGCACGCCCCCTACTGGGGATCGGGCCAGAAACCTGGGCATGTGTCCTGACCCAGAATGGAACCAGGACTTTTTAGTCCATGGGGTGATGCTCAATTCACTGAGCCACACTGGCCAGGCTGTAATACTATTTTAGGGAAAAATAAAACAATTCATAAAAGTCTATTTTTAAAATAGTGTTATTGGATTGTGTATCTTACATTTCTCTTGATAGTAAATTTGACAGCTTTCAATCCTTTACATAAAATAGGTGCTCTATTTTCCTAGCACAATAATCCAATGTTAGTATATTACAACTGTTCATTTTTCTATCTTCCATATATATTATTGCATTTTTAAGTTATAACTACTGCTTTTTTGCAAGGATATTTACACATTTTTCTCTCACTGACAGTCTCTCTAATCATGATCCAAAATGTAGAAAATGAAAGAAATAATGCAAAACCTGAGTGTGCATGAAAATATAGTCACAGCTTCAGATTAAAAGCGAGGGAAAAGCAATATCTAAAAAGGAGAAACCAGAAAGTTTGTAAGCTTATGGTAACCACATTTGAGGAATGGTGGCAACTCAGGAATATAATAAATTTATATAGTACATGAAAATTTAATACACATATTTTGGACTTGAACTTGAACATCATAGAGAAATATCAACAAAGCATTACAATTAACTACAAAAAAAAGTGTTTTAATGTAGCATAGAAAAAGTGGTCTGTTCCTACTATTACTAGCCAAGAAATAACAAAGAAGAGAGTTCATCACAAATAAATCATACCTGTAAAAGAAAGAATTGATGCTCTAAAACTACTGGAGAGAAACTCTACAGAGTTCACAAAAAATACTAGTTTGAGAAGCTGTGTACCCAAAACATTCTAGGAAAAGTGTCTTTGAAGAAAATTCCTTAATCATTCATTAAGTACAAGCTAAGTAAAATAAATATCTAAAACTTTTTTTTTATCCTCACCCGAGGACATTTTTTGCATTTATCTTCAGACAGAGCAGGACAGAGAGAGGGGGGAAGAGAGAGAAACATTGATGTGAGAGAGACACATCAACTGATTGCCATCCACACGACCCCAACAGGCCCAGGGACAAACTGCAACCAAGGTACATGCCCTTAGTGGGAACTGAATCTGGGACTCTCTGGTCTGCAGGCCAACACTCTAACCACTGAGCAAAACCGGCCAGGGCTCTAAAACTTTCTTAAAAGTCCCAGCTGGTGTAGCTCAGTGGTTGAGCATCGACCCATGCACCAAAAGGTCACTGGTTTGATTCCCAGTAACAGCACATGTACAGGTTGTGGGCCAAGTCCCCAGTGGGGGCCATGCAGGAGGCAGCCGATCGATGTTTTTTCATTGATGTTTCTATTTATCTCTTCTTCTCTATTCCTTTCTTTCTAAAAGAAAATCTGAAAATATAATCTCTGAGTTGCCAATTCTGAATTTGTTCTGAAGTTTATAGTGTTTATATTTTAACAGGAGAGTGCTTCTGTGGTGAGATTTTAAGAATCATTTTTCTTTTGTAAATTGCCATTTTCATGGGGAAACAAACAGCTTTGAAAATTGAGTTGTGAGAACACTTTTACTCAGAACTGACATTTTCTTTTATTTAATGGATTTTTTGAGTTGTATTATTCTTCTTTAAAATTCGCTTGGGTAGACTAAAAAGAAGAGAGATTTTATCTGAGATATATTATTTATATTTAGCCCATATGAGTCTGTTCTGTAAAAGTAACTTGCAATTAAACATAAATTAAACTTATTTTCAATAATTTTTTAAGTTGTAAATGCAACAATAACAAAGTGCATGTACCCACATTCCATTACTTTTGGGGAAAAGGCAATGTTAAGAAATTATCTTTTTAGACACCATGTAACTGATCCACAAGAGAGTATATCTCCTGCTTTTTAGATGATCAAAATTACAGAGGGACCTCTTCCCAATACTGGTTTGCCATTAAGGTTACCAGTGGCGTATACATGCGGTTGATCAGGTGACCCATGTGAAGAAACAATAAGCCAATTAAAAAATGCAATTCACCAGTAGATATTTAGGATTCATTGAAATGCTCTTTTCTTGACTTGGCTAAGATGACCAAATTTTATTAGAAAAAAAAAATATAGTAAAGTTAAAGTGCATTAAACCATTAATCTGTGTTGGAACACATGAGTCTTAGAAAAGAATTGAAGACAAAGAAGTTTGCCATTCTAGCAGTACCTCCAGGAGAGGGGATTGATTATATGCCATCCTCATGAAAAACTAATCTATCCATTTGCCTGTTAATTAATAACATTTTAAGTATCTTCACTTTAGTTTAAGAACCAGTGATTAATATTTTGTTGATTCTAAGACAGACGTGCCTAGGATCAGTTAATTAACACCATAAGCAGTAGAGGCTGTTGGATTTCCCCAACTGTCACGACCTTCTTTTCTCCACTTTCCTACTCATGCCTCTTTGCTGAAGCTCACCCATATAAAGTCTAGAGAGTTCCTAACATGTTCACATGTTCATGGGAACAGTGAACTAAAGATAATCAACAGAAGGCATTCAGTTTCAGCGCTAGAATTGTATTTATTTTGATATAAAAATGCCTACTATGTCTAAATATCTCAATAATGGGCTGTCCACTCTTCATACTCATAAGTTTTGGTGTTTCATTTACATTTTAGAAATCTAAAGAATATAATGAATTAAAATATTAAAGGCATAGTTGACTACATATATGTATGTAGGTATGCATGTTTATATATAAAACTGCAACAAAAATTGCCACACGTAATTTTCTGAAAAGCATTTTTTAAAGAAATTGTATTAAAATGGACATAAGACATACTATCTTCTAAAAATGCACATGAGAATATTGGGCGGAGAAAGTGTGACTTGGTGGGCAGATTGGTGGATAAGGAAACAAGACAACCAGGCATCTAATTTTAATGCTTTCCTCTTCACATAATACTAGGTTGTGATAATTATATTGAATTGTTTGAATCTCATGATCTATCTTTAAAATAAAGAAAGGTACTTTGGTGCTAACTATTTTAGAAGCTGTCCTGGTTGGGTTCTCAGCACCCTGTTTGAAGCTTCAAGCACACAATGGAATAAAGACAGTCTCTTCAATAAATGGTGCTGGGAAAACTGGACAAGTATGTGCAAAAATGAAATTAGACCACCAACTTACATCATACACAAGACCAAACTCAAAATGTATAAAAGACTTAAATGTAAGTTACAAAACCATAAAAATCTTAGAAGAAAACACAGGCAGTAAAATCTCAAACGTGTAGCAATACTTTCTCTGATACATCACCAAGTACAAGGGAAACAAAGAAAAAAAATAAACAAATGGGACTACATCAAACTAAAAACCTTCTGCACAGCAATGGAAACCATCAACAAAATAAAAATTGAGCCTACTGTATAGGAAAATGTATTCACTAGTGGTATATCTGATAAGGGGTTAATTTTCAAAATATACAAAGAACTCATACAACTCAACATCAGGAAGACAAACAGTCCCATTGAAAAATGGTCAAAGAGCCTGAATAGACACTTCTCCAAAGAGGACATACAGATGGCCAATAGACATATGAAAAAATACTCAACATCACTAATCATCAGAAAGATGCAAATTAAAACTACAGTGAGGTATCACCTCACACCTGCGTGAATGTCTGCCATCAATAAATCATTAAACAAGTGCTGGTGAGGATGTGGAGAAAAGGGAACCCTTGTGCACTGCTGGTGGGAATGCAGAATGGTGCAGCCACTGTATAAAACAGTATGGAGGTTCCTCAAAAACTGAAAAATGAAACTGCCTTTTGACCTAGCAATCCTACTTCTGGGAATATACCCTAAGTATCCAAAAAACACCAATCAGAAAGAATATATGCACCACTATGTTCATAGAAGCACTATTTACAATAGCTAAGATCTGGAAATAGCCCAAGTGTCCATCAGTAGATGAGTGGATAAAAAAGCTGTGGTACATTTACACAGTGGAATACTATGTAGCACTAAAAAGGAAAGATATCATACTATTTGAGATGATAGCATGGATAGACCTGGAGACTACTTTGCTAAGTGAAATGAACCAGTCTTAGAAAGACAAATATCACATGATCTCACTTATATGTGAAATCTAATGAACAAAATAAACTGACAAAAAAAAAACAGGGCCAGAGTCATGGATGTGTGGAACAGAATAACAGATCGCACTGTGGAGAGGGGGGAGAGCAACGGGGAGGGGACTGGAAGAGATTAACAAAGACCATATACGTATATATGCATAACTCATAGACACGGACAATAGTATGAGGAATTCCTGAGGTGGGGTGGGGTTTGGGTGGAGGGGAGTAAAAAGGGAGAAAAGGAGAGATATTTGTAATACTGTCAACAATAACAGAAAAAGTATTTAAATTCTTCTATCAAGATAAAATAAAGACCACCATCTGACAAAGGGAGTATGACTAATAATTGCTAGTTCAGATATTAATGATCTGCTTTGATACTATATATAACTCTTACCTTTAGAGTGTGTGGTTATCAGCCACTTTGCTTAGTTGTTTTATTTATATAATTATGTTTTTTATTATTCTAATCTAAAATGTTCTAAGAGGAAAGCATTTCTAGCCAAACCACTAGCCTTCGTAACGTAGGGAAGGTATTTATTTACAAGCAGTTGAATTCAGTCTTTATATGGAAAAGAGAACCCAGCCAGCGTGGAAGGAGGTGAGCAGGATTCACATCCTTCTCGGAGCTGCGGCAGCCCGTTCCTCTCCCGCAGACCCTGGCAATCTTCCTCACCAAACGAAGTGTTCCAATTAGCTGGCTTTTACATTTTGGGGTAGAATTGCAAGTTGACATATATTGGCATTAGAACACAATTATAAATGGATTTTAAGCATAGGGTACTAAATATTATTTCTCTTTTTAAAAGCTCATAACTAAAATATTAGGTTTTTTAGGCTGTAATGTTTACTAACCACTTGTAGTTTTAATTTCCCTCTCGGTCTGTGTACCTTGATTTGTTGTTATAATAATCTACATACCTTAATATCAACCCACAACATATATTATAAGAAGGAAGTGCTAACTGACTAAAAGGGCAAATTGAACCTATCACTGTTATTTGCTGTAATAATTTCTTCACAGTTAAAGATAATAAGCATTAATGCTCTCACAAGGTTCCAGTTGGAGCTACTTCATACAAAATCACAGTCACTTCAGCTTATTTATGTTTTAGGAAGTAAGTCGTCGTCCTTGGGCCAAGGTCTAAGAATCAGTCACCGGGAAGGTTTCAGTCCCTTTCAGTGATCTTCAGAACACGTCCGTTATGGATGTTAGCCAAAATTTCAATCTCTGACTTTGACAGTATTTTTTTTCTTTGCCATTCCTTCAAACAATTTAACTATCTAATAATTTTCATTTGAAATAGTGGCAAGTTTACATACTTTTAATTTTTCTTTTGTCTGTAGGAAAATTGTTCTTTTGTTTATAGGAGGTTACAATATCCTACAATAGTAAGATTTCAAACAAAAATGATGATAATGTTTTATTAGTATCTGTTACTGCTTCTCAATTTAAAGTGCTCCTCCTCTTGGGTTTACATTGACTGTCCACATGGACCCTGATCCCAGGGACATTTTTAGTGCATGGGAAACATATAGTCATAGTGAGGGAGTCATTTTCTCATGCAAGAAGTAAAGAGTAAAGGGGGAAGAATGGGGTCTTTCTTACGGCATTTGTAAGGAGAAATTCAGCGTGCCCTACGAAGTAAAATTACCTCTGGGAGAAAAACAGCGAAAAACGACCCTAGAACTGGGCATTTGCTTAACCCAGTAGGAACTCAGCAAGTGTGTATCAGCGTATGAGAAAGTAAACGATGTGTTTATGACTAGTAGGTGCCAAATGCTTGGTAGGAAACAGTGTCCCCAAGTGTTTCTGTTAGTTCCCTCACTGTTCTCGCAAGCGGAACCCCTGGACTCCAGACCCTGACTTCCCGCCGCAGCCGGGCGCCCAGGCCGCGCACGGCCGCAGGCCTCTGGGTGCGGTGCTCCGCGGGGGCACCGCCAGGCCGTCCTCCCGAAGCCCGGGCTCGGTCACGCGCAGTGGCCCTTTGTCCAGCTGCCTCTGCGACTCCGAATCCGCCTCCTGACAGCAGTCTGAGGACCCGTGTGAAACCCAGATCTCCCGCGTTACTACTTCGTTAAAATGATGAAGTGACTTGCACCGCAGGGAGGGGACCACCTGATGGGCCGTGGCTGACCTCGCCCTCCCCCCCCCCCAGCTGTGTGCACTGCTCTGTTCTCCACGCTCGAAGCTTGATCGGACTGTTCTTCTCTCAACTCCGTCAGCAGCTCAAGTTCTTCCCTATCTCAGTTCCCCCTCCGGTGCTGCCCCACCTCCCTCCCATCTCTGCCTGGTGAGTACCGCTCGGCCTCAGGGTCACAGGTGAACTGTTACCTGCTCGTGGGAGTCTCCTCTTTCTCCCCTAGTTTAAGCCGTTGACCTCAGTGCACTGCGCCTGTTCTTCCTGTGACAGGCGCACATTTGTAACTCGGTGTTTATTTGTGTGGACCTGCTGGGATCAGAGACTATGTGTGGTCCGTTCATCATAATAAAGTTAGTCTTTATCATGGTCGCTGGCACATTCTTCATAAATATTGCTTCAATAAAGGAATAATCTTAGTTTCTTTCCCAATTAAGAACATGCTGAAGGGAAGAAGAAAAGACACACACACACACAAAGTTGGAGTAAGAACAAGTGGCGAACAGTGTTAGAAAACACGAGGGGGATTTGCCTTTAATGGGAAACACAGCTGCAAGTGTCAAACATGCTGAAAAGTGGAAGGAGGACATTTATGTTTGTTGATGCTGATGACTCACTACATATTCACTAAATAAAACCCCTAAATGGGGCCCACAGATCTGCACTTTTAAGGTCAACACAAGTTGACCTGTGCAGCTAACGTGGTGCACAGGGCCGCAGGGTCTCGGAGGCTGACCGAGGCTCCGGTATTGAGGCCGCTGCTGTTGTGGAGCAGGGACAGACAGAACTGGTGGGACCCGCTTCCTCCGTCACCTGCCTGTCAACTGGACACAAGTGGACGGGACCCCATCTTGTCCTTCAAAATAGGCTGGGCCATGACAGGAAAGTCCCGAGATACTCTGCTCCTAGTCATCACAAATTACAAACATCGTCCAGCGTAGTCAGGGCTTCACTCTTCACTGTGGCACCAGCTTCCTGTTTCTGCTGGTCCAAGGCACCTCTGGAAGGAACAAAGTGACCCTACACAGTCTATAAACCCCTACAGAACCGGGGAAACTGAGATGCGACCAACCCCGAGGTTGCTGGTGCCTCCCAGACCTGATCTAGATTGGCTCCAGGAGAGAAGTTCCCGAGTGGCAGCGACACTGGCCTGCGGGGCGCCTGGGGGTCACAGCAGGCGTCCGTAAGTTAGATCAGAGGGGCGAGCTACGGGCTACATTTTGCTCTGTGTCCACCCCAAGCTCTAAATATGACTTTTACATTTTTAATTGGATTGTAAAAAACAATTAATGAATTATAATATTTTGACACATGAAAATTACATGAAATTCAAATTTCAATGCCTATGAATAAAGTTTTATTGGGATAGCCACATACATTCATTTACCTGTTGTCTATGGCCGCTTTTGTGGGACAGGGGCAGAGGTGAGTAGTTGTGACAGAGACCACGTGACTGGCAAGCTTTCAATATTTACCAGCTGCTCCTTTAAGAACAAAGTTTGCCAAGACCTACATGAGAAAATGATAAAATGTAAATGTCCCTGAGATTACTGGCACAGGAGGAAGAAAAGCGTTGAGGAGCATCCAACTCCCAAGAAGGCCTGAGGCCTCCGGGGTGAGGCTCCAAGGGACAGGGGCAGATGGACAAAGTGCAGGTCTTCTGACTCCATAGTTGTGTCCAAGGTAGACTGGGAGACCCGCACAAGGAGCTGCTCCCTCGCCTCCTGCAAGGAATACCGAGAGCAATTCACAGAGCCCAACAGGATGCAACCTTCCCTTCTGGGGGGACAGGTGGGAACTTCTGACTTTGCGACATTGCCCTGGCACTAAACTAACTGGGCAGTGGTGAGGCCGGCTGGCTCTGCAGGGCTCAGGTGGGTCCAGCATAGTCCATAAGTAGAGGGGTAAGAACAGCACAAGGTAGAGTAACCAGAGTGAAAGGCAGAAACACAGGCTACAAAAACCAAGGGCTGAGAGGACAGACACCCCCTCTTCTGTCACCAGCCAGAAGTAAGCATTGGACTATTCATGGGAACTCTGACTGCCTCTCTGACATGACAAACCTTTTCCCAGGTTGCTGCCTTTCCTTGCAGAGCTGCGGTCTCGTGGGGCAGGTCAGCGCTGGAGTGAGTGTGCAAAGCACTGACCCTCTGGTTAAGAATTCTGTCCTGGTGAGCATTCAGCCCCGACCTGTGTGAGCAGGAGTCAGCCACATGTCTCCGTGGTGGGGTAAGAACTCCTAGGAAGCAGGCTGTGATAAGTGACCTACCACGTGGACTCTTTTCGGTATTTTAGATGTTGCTGCTGGATATTCCCTGGATCTCCACAGGGTCAGATTATCTAAACTTTGCTTCAGATTTTTCTGCTTTCTCTTCACATTTCTTGGGCTTTCTTTCATCTCTCCCAGAGTAGGAACCAAAGCCAGAATAAGACTAGGTCTTTGTCAGTAATTGAAAGACAGGATTTAATTTTTAAAGGAAGCTTTTGCAGAGATTAGAGAATCTGTCAAAATCACCAGCAGTCCCCAAGCAGTGGTTCCCAGCGTGCTCAGCCCTTTCATGAGTCCTCACAATAGAACCATGTGTTCCGCACCAGGGTCCCCTTGTGTATGATCGGTGTAACCAGCATGATTTGACTGCTATCCAGCAGGTGACCTGGGGTGGGGCACCTTACGGCAGGCGGTGTCACTGAAGAGCAGCCAGGTCAAAGAAAGTCCTACACGCACTCTCCACCAAGCCCCGCCTCCCCGAAGCACAAGATCAGGCCGGTACTCGGGAGACAGCAGAGCATTTGGGTCCCGGGTATCACATGGGAATGTCTAACCTACTGAGGAGAACACTACAAGGAGAGCTGAATGCTCACAAGTAGTTTTAAAATCTGTGATGTGAGAGACACCAGAGTTATAGAAACCTAGACATGGAGAGATGAAAAGACATGTAGCTAATCTGAGGCCCAAGAGGGGCCATTTCCGACGAGCCGAGAGAACCCAGGTCTCTGGATTCCTAGCCTGGTCCTGGGCACAGTGCCACAGCTCCGCAGCGGTCTCTCGGCTCAGCTGCAGCCTGTCCTGGGCTCGTGGGTGCAGAGCAAGGCAGAGCCGTCCGTCCGAATCCCACCAGCCCCGCCTCCACGCCAGGCTGACCCAGCCACTTCGCTTTCCAGAGCCAGGTCAGGTAGGTATTCCACTTGGCCATTCTCTTCGCCACAGGCAAGACCCACGCTGCATATTCAGGGATCAAGTTTTCTAACTCACCTACACATTCCCACTGCTGGCGATCCTGGGGGTCAGGCAAGACCATGATGATTCCAGAACAGTTTTAACCATGTTTTTTTTTTTTTTCCCCTTTGGAATAATAAAAGTTACATCATTAATCCACAGAAAGTCAATGCCACAGCCGGTCATTAATAAAGTAAAATTTATTGCCCCGGCCAGTTTGGCTCAGCGGTTAGAGCGTCGGCCGTGGACCAATGGGTCTCGGGCTTGGTTGTGGTTCCTGCGGGGAGGCAGCCAGTTGACGTGTCTCTTTCATGTCGATGTTTTTCTCTCTCTCTCTCTCCCTCCCTCCCACTCTGTCTGAAGATAAATAGAAAGATATAGTCGGTGAGGATAAAAAAAGTAAAATGTATATTGGAATCGCAGAAGAAGCAGGGCAAACACAGCCCCGGACATGGGGAGGCCGAAGAGAAGCATGGAAGGCTTCCCAGCTGGGAGACTGCGGTGACCCTCCTGCCCCACGTACCGCACTGTGCGAAACCCCTGAGCTTGGTTCTGACCTGCAAGCTGGGACACTGGCTGTCCCCCGGCTGGGAGACCTGCAGGGAGCACGTTCGCGCAGCCCGCGGAGCGCGGCTCCGTGCAGGACAGCGGGTCGTGTGTAGACAGGAGGAAGGTGGGCACGGCCCCCAGGGCACGGCTCCGTGCAGGACAGCGGGTCGTGTGTAGACAGGAGGCAGGTGGGCACGGCCCCCAGGGCACGGCTCCGTGCAGGACAGCGGGTCGTGCATAGACAGGCGGCAGGTGGGCACAGCCAGGGAAGACCAGGGCCTGTGAGTATTCGAGCTCATCACTGCTTGTGCCTGTGATACTTCCTCAACATGGACTAAATCAGGAGTTGACCATTAAAAAAGTAAAATAAAAGAAATAGATAAAATTCTGTTCATCACCTGTTCAACTAGAGGGAAGGCAAATCAGAAGTTAATGCAGTTAAAACTCAAGTCACTAAACTTGGGTGTTGTTTTTAGCAGATGGCATAGGTACAAAGTTAAATTTGTTTTAAAAGATGAAATAAAGGTATAACATATTTTTTTTCTATTTCCTATTAAATTGCACAATTCTCAGTTTTCTGGACGTCAGGAACTGCTGGGAAATAAAAAGCAGCTGCTCCCATGTGGCTACATTATCATAGTACTATTGCATATATTAAGGATTCTCTACAAATCCTGACATTATGTGATTCAAATGCAGTACAATTAAACCCTGGAAAGACCAAATGACTGCATTAGAAATCTTGTTCATACACACACACACACACACACACACACACACACACGTGTGTGTGTGTATATATATATTTGTATTTTCATGGGTTTCTCAGTTTTGATGTTTTTGTAAAACTCTTTCTTAAAAAAGTGAGAAATGTACTGATAACTACTTCTGTTCCATAATTAAAGTATCGTTTCTGTCCAATAAGGGAATGTACTTTTAGTAGGAGGAGTGGCCAGCTAATCGAAATAACCTCCACACTGGCCAAGGAAAATGGAGCTATATGGTGTCATACTCCAGAAGTGTTAGCCATCTGTTCATGTCCACTCAAGCTGGGATCTGAGATCACTAACTCAGAAAAGTTGCCAGCTTTAGAAAGTCTTAAACTCAAGTCAAACTACCTATATGGTTGCTACATTAAATAATACAAGAATTATTTAGATAGGACTCATACTGTTCAGTAGAATATCATGTTTTGTTTAGCCTGTAAATCAATTCTGTGGGAAACCAAGACAGGGTGGAACATGGAGCAGAATGATTCTCAAACAGAATTAGCTAAAGAGAAAGTTATTTAGCAACTGTAATTTACAACATAAAATCACACCCAAATATATATATATATATATATATATATATATATATATATATATTTCAAAATCTTTATTGTTGGATGTAAAATGTATTACAGATGTTCCACATTTTTCCCCCATTGACCCCCTCCTCCCCACTCCCACCCCCCTCTCACCTTTTCCCACACTATTGTCTGTGTCCATTGGTTATGCATATAAGTTCTTTGGTTTATTTCTTCCCACCCCCCACCCCCAACCCCTTTCCCTTTGAGGTTTGTCAGTCTAGCAATGAATTTGTGCTTCTTAATCCCTTCACCTTTTTCACCCATTCCCCAACCCCCTTCCCAACTGGCAACCACAAAATGTTCTCTGTATCTATGAGAATGTTTCTGTTCTTCCTGTTCATTTTGTTTGTAGATTCCATTGTTGATAGATATGTATTCATTGCCATTTTGTTTGTTCATACATTTTATCTTTTTTTTCAAAAAGACCCTTCATCATTTCATATAATAACGGTTTGGTGGTGATGAACTCCTTTAACTTTTTCTTGTCTGGGAAAGTTTTTATATGTCCATCAATTCTACATGACAGCTTTGCAGGATAGAGTAATTTTGGTTGTAGGTTCTTGGTTTTCCTCACTCTGAATATTTCTTGCCACTCCCTTCTGGCCTGCAAACTTTCTTTTGAGAAATCAGCTGACAGCCTAATGGGAACTCCCTTGTAGGTAACTAGCTGTCTTTCTCTTGCTGCTTTTAATATTCTCTCTTTGTCTTGAACCTTTTGCATTTTGATGATGATGTGTCTTGGTGTGTGCCTCTTGGGGTTCATCTTGTTTGGGACTCTCTGTGCTTCCTGGACTTGTATGTCTGTTTCCTTCGCCAAGTTAGGAAAGTTTTCTGCCATTATTGTTTCAAACAGGTTTTCGATTTCTTGTTCTCTCTCTTCTCCTTCGGGCACCCCCAAGATGCGAATGTTGGCACGCTTGAAGTTGTCCCAGAGGCTCCTTACACTATCCTCATTTTTTTGGATTCTTTTTTCTTTTTCCTGTTCTGATTGGGGAGTTTTTGCTTCCTTATACAGTGATACCTCGGTTCTCGAACATAATTCGTTCCAGGAGGACGGTCGAGAACCGAATTGTTCGAGAACCGAAGCAATGAAACCCAATAGGAAAGCGTGACTCCACAAAGCGTGACTCTCTCTCTGCACTCACACTGATGACGCAAGCAAGGCGCGCTGGGCCGAATGAACGCCATTCGGCTCATCTCGGAAGTTCGAGTTCCAAATATTTGTTCGGATTCCGAGACAAAAG
Organism: Molossus molossus; assembly: GCF_014108415.1. NCBI lineage: Eukaryota > Metazoa > Chordata > Mammalia > Chiroptera > Molossidae > Molossus > Molossus molossus. The sequence goes on along the minus strand of NW_023425350.1, from coordinate 78,066,032 downwards.
TTTCTCGAATCTCCATTTGGTCGAAAACCGAGGCGTTCGAGAACCAAGGTATCACTGTATTCCAAATCGATGGTTTGCTCCTTGGATTTACATACTCTATTATTGAAGCTGTGTAAATTATTCTTTATTTCAGTTAATGCCTCCTTTAATTCTAACTGTGTATCCATGATTTCTAACTGGTCCTTTTTTATGCTCTTGAGGCCCTCCCTAAGTTCACTGAGGTTCTCACTAAGTTCATTGAGCATCCTCATAAGCAGTATTTTGAACTCAGTATCTGTTAGGTTGCTTATCTACCTTTCGCTTAGTTCTTTTATTGGGATTTTGTTCTGCTCTTTCATTTGGGACCTGTTTCTTTGTATCCTCATTTTGGCTGCCTCCCTGTGTTTGTTTCTGTGTATTACTTAACGAGAGGTATGGGGCTAGCTGAGACCCGATGCTGCTCATTTGAAAGAATTTAGGAAAAACCTGAAGCAGGATCCAAGACAGGACAATCCTATGGTTAAGCAAGTGGCAACAGCTTGGGTGGGCTTGAAAGTTGGGTGGGGTGGGGCGGGGCCTCAGGGAGTCAGCAGGGCGGGGATACCAGTGTGAGCCAGGTTGCTGGAGTCCCAGATATGGCTTCTGTCTGCCGCCCCTGGGAAGGGCTCACCAAAGGAACAAAGGCCTCTTACAGCACGTTTGTCCCCGAGGAAGCCCCCTCTCCAGCCCTTGTTCCAGTGCCAAACAGCTCAGTTCTTCCCTGTGTGTCTCTGGCGCCCCTCGAGCTGCCTCCCCTCCAAGCTCAGAGGGAGCGAGTCCGATAAGTCCCTACGCGGGCCCTTTAAGGAGCTGCCTGGGGCTCCAGCCAGGTCAGCCTCCCTGAGCCTCAGTTTCCGCTGGTTTTTCCATCCAGAAGTGATGGGGATTCTCTTCCTGGCACTGGAACCCTGAGCGGGGCACCTGGTGTGGAACGGGGAACCCTCAGTCCTTAGGGAGGACCTTCCCAGCCGAGGTGTCCTCCTGATTTTTATCCGCCACACGTGGGTGTGGGACCAACCTGTCTCGCCGCCGCCCCTCCTACCAGTCTGGATGTAGCTGCTTTTTTTTTTTTCTTAGTTCCGCAGTTGTACGACTTCCATTCAGCTTGATTTCAGGCAGTTTTGAATGATGGTTGTTCTGTAGTTTAGTTGTAACTTTGATGTGGTTGTAGGAGGACGGATACCGCGTTTACCTACCCGCCATCCTGACCGCCCAAATATATTTTGACCATGTATATGAAGCTGTGGAAAAAATGTGTTAAGATATAATACCATGCCCTGGCTTGTTTTGCTCAGTGGTTAGAGCCTTGGCTCACAGACCAAAGAGTCTCAAATTTGATTCCAATCAAGGTCACATACCTCAGTTGTAGTTGGTTCCCCAGCCCTGTTCGGGGTCGTACAGGAGGCAACCAGTCGACGTGTCTCTCTCACATCGATGTTTCTCTCTCTCACTCACTCCTACTCTATCTAAAGATAAATGGAAAAATATCCTTGGGTGAAGATTTAAAAAAATATATAATAATATTTCTATTCTAGATATGACTTTAATTTTTCAAAAGACATTTTTTGCTCGTTTGAAAGAAATACAGAATTTCTAAATTTTTCTTTTTGTTTAACTACATTACAGTACTCTCTTACCCATCACATATGTTTTAAAATTGTGATCTTCAAAAAACTTGTATTAGATATCCATTAGTATGAAAATATGTGGAAGAGGTATAAGTAATACTTTCTCAGAGTTTAACACAAGCAAGAGTAATATAAAAAATGTCTTTATAGCGCAGAATTCACAGGATGCCAGGGAAACAAGGGGGCCAGAATTTATACTGGAGGTAGGCCTAAAAATAAAAAATAAATAAATAAAATAAAAAGCAAGAAAGAAAAAAAAAAGGAAATTGCATGAGCAAATAAATGCAATGTTAGGCAATTATCAGGTATGACAAAGTAATTAAGAAAAATTGAACAGTCTGAGAGACTATAAAATCACTAATTTCAATTATTAAGAAATAAAATAAGAAATGTAAAACATTTTATTGTAAAAAAAAATTTCAAACCATAACTTATAGGTTAAAATATTAAGCAAAGCTGAAGAAACAATTAGTGAATTTGAAGATAAGTCTGGGGAAATTACAGAAAATATAGTAAACAAATATGAAAAGTGTAACAGGACATTTACGATATATAAAAAAATTCAACCATTTCTTTAATATAAGTTACATAAATAAAAATAAAGAGAAATCTGGAAATGTTAAAATATACAATAGTTTAAAAATAAAGACAGATGTAATTCTTCATTTTGAAATAAGCCACTAATCTCTAAGACAAAGAAACCACAACAAATCTACTCCTAGACAAGAAGATATCTAAGAGGAAAAGAAAATCTCACTGTAACCACGGAATAAGCACACACTACTGACAATAAGAAACAAAACTAGAAGACACCACATCAGTAATAAGATGCACTAAGACAACGGGATATGATTTTTCAAAATATAAAATAAAAATGTGTCATTTTGGTATTCCATACTATCTAAATTGCTATCTAGACCAAAAATAATTACAAAATAAATAAAAATATTACCATTTACAGACTTCCACTGAAAGATTTGGTCAATAAGATTACTGAGTTTAAGTGAAATTTGAATGCAAAAGCAGTGATCTGCAAATAAATAGTAATCATTCATTAAACTTAAGTATGTATTTACTGTTTTATTAGTGATGTATAATCATATAGACAGAACATACCAATTTTTATTAAATGTCAATATGTATATAAGCTAACTATAGTTTGGAGTATCAAAGTTGAATAACTCTAATATTTTTAGCAGAGGAACATAGTTCATTTTATAATTTGTTTAATAAAGATGTTAAAAATATGTATATCCACTGAAAAATGGGACTATAATATAATTTCAGAATTGGTAGAAGAAAAAAAAATAGAACCAAAGATAATTTAGTAAATTTAATGTAAAATACGAACAGAAAAAAATAGAGAGAGAACTAGACCTCTTTCGCTGTTTATGGCCGGCACCTGCTCTCAGGGTGGTGATCGGTGTGAAAGCTCAGGTCATGGGCCACGCTGGTGACTCGCTATTTTAACTGCTGTCTCTTGAATGGGGTACTTTTGTTGCTGCCTTGTGTGAATGGTATGTGGGGTAGGAACTCCAATTGACAATCCAATGGAAAGGAAAAAGAGTCTCCCAGAAGGAAGTCAGGCAGGGCAGACAAGGTAACTTAAAACACCTGAACTCACAGAAGACTAATTTGACATAAATCCAATGTTAACATAAAACTCCCATCTTAGTTTAAAGAGTGACAATAAAATTTAAGGATACAGAAGATTTGAATCAGATAATAAATAAGATAGAAATAATATATATGTATTCTATGGAGAAAACAACTTCTCACACTTTCATGAAAAAAATTAATCACATACTAGAGATGAAAAAATAACTTAAAAGTACTCCAGCCTAAAAAATTTACAGGCTACAACTTCTGACCACAATTAATTAATTAAATAAATTAGCAAATGTTCACATGAAAAATAACTTAAAAACTGCTCCTCTAATGAATTATTCCATCCAGAGGAAATAAGTACACACATTTGAAGTTACTACAAACACAAACAGTTCAGAACACACGTATGTGGCTGTCCGGTGTGCCTCCAAACATCACTCATTACTCCAAAGCTGTGATTACCGTGGGCCACCGAGGTGCTCAGCCTTTGCCGTCCGTGGTTTCCATCCTGTCAGTGCTACCGACTGTTTTAAGAATCCAGTGACGGCCCTGCTCCCTAGGTAACGCGCACACACGACGATAAATGCATGGACATGCAACACACACACACACAAACTGTATATATTTCAAGTATAACAAAGTCTGTTTGTGCATATCAAGTTCGGGATCTCTTTTTTAATACTTTGATTTTATTTTTGCAATAGAAACAAAAAACAAACCAAAAATATCCCCCTTTTTTCCCTAATACTTTGACACAATTTTGGTTATTGTCCAAGTGTTATGTTCCTGATAGTAATTCCTACAAAGTGTTCCATCTAAAAATTATCCTGAGGAAAATTTAGCCCGTCATTTCCCTGAAAACAAACCAACTCAGAACTCACTGGTTTCAATGGACAAAGACCATTTTGTGAAGCCTAAATTTCTTAGTTGGTTCATAGTGGTGTTTTTTCTTACTTGCTGGGAGTGACTCAAAATCAATCAAGTCTTGGGACTTTGATAGCTTCAAAGGAAAAGTGTTCTGGCCTATGAGTGCAAATTAGTTTTCTTTATTTTCCTGTAGATTAGACAAGACCAGGCAAGAAGCCTTGAACATCCATATACTAAGAGCAGAGAGCATGCCAAAGCAAAATAAACAAAAGGTAACATGCACATAGAACAAAAAACTGCTTCATACAAGAGTATAATACTATATACAATATCAATTCTCATCTGTCTTACTCTGCACTGTAGTCCTGGTATCTGGACCAGGACATTTTTCTAGTAGGAACACAGTAAATATGCATGTTCTCTAGATCAGAGACAGTGCAAGAGCCGACTTCACTACTTGCATGTATCTTACTTCCCAGCTTCAGTGTCAATCTCTCTCTTGAATAATATACATCAGAAATTCCCTAAGGAGAAACCTTATCCTCTACCTTCACTTCTTAAAATAAAAATAACCATCTCTAAAGCCTTAAAAGGACACTATTAATAACTCATAACTCAATAAGTCTAAATCGCCCACAAAGTGGAATAATGGCATGAGAGTCCAGTCAATGAGAATGTTCAATTACTATCGCTACTTAATGCGAATTTCTTAATATAGCTCTTTTTGGTTTGTTTTTGTTTTCGTATGACATATTAAAAGGTGAAGAATTTATTTAATCAGCAGAAGAATGCCAAATGAATTAGAAGATAAGTTAACAGAATAGTTGAAATGAAAAGGGTTACCAATACCATGTGTTGGCAAAATTGGGGAATGACTGAAACTTCCAGTATTATTGGTGATACTATAACTTGGTACAATCACTTAAGGAAACTATTTGGCAGTATTTATTAAAGTTTAACATATCAATACTTTATGTACAAGCAACTCCAATCTTAGGTATGTATCTAATAAAAAATTATACAGATATTCACAATGAAAAAAAAGTGAAAATATTACATAGCAGCATGATTCTATTTTAGTCAAAAACAGAGAATCAAATCAGCTGTTAATCAACAGCAAAATGAATAGTAAATTATGGTGAAATTATACAATAAAATCCTACATAGCAATAAAAATGGACAATCTTTCTGCTACATGCAATAACTCAGAGGGAATGCTGGTTAAGTATCACTGCACATAGTGAGTATATACTGCATGATTTCAATGGGCTTTTATAATGTTAAAAATGTATACATTATGTCTTCCTAAATAACTATGTGCTTTCCAGTGGTAGGAGCCAAATTTCCCTTGTTTAAATATGTCTTGACTTTGATTTCCAGAAAGATGGAGTAGAGATACTTTTAAGTACAGTTTAAAATCCTGGACAGTATGTAAAACTTAAAAAAACTATGAAAGGTTGCCCTGGCCAGTTTGGCTCAGCAGTTAGAGCATCAGCCCTCTGACTGGCATTGTGGGTTTGATTCAGGTCAAGGGTATGCACCTGTGTTGCAGGTTTGCCCCTCAGCCTTAGTGGAGGTCATGCAGGAGGAAACCAGTTGATGTGTCTCTCTCACACTGATATCTCTCTCTCTCCCTCATCCTCTCCCTTCCATTCTTTCTAAAATCCAATGGAAAAATATCCTCAGGTAAGGATTAAGAACAAAAAAAAAAGGACTCTGAAAAATGAAAAAGGCAAAGCAGACTATCTGCTGACCTCAGGACCAGAGGAAAGACTTAGTGATTAAAATTCCATGCTTCTTTTGTTTTGTTCTGTTTTTCCCTATGTATTTCCTGGATGAGGAACTGAAGGTACTAGCAATTCTGAAATGCCACAAGAACAGTAAAAAATGTCCCAACAAAATATTACCTATCTTTAACCAAAGGACCAGGAAAGGAGAAGACTAGCAAGATTAAAAAAAAAAAAAGTTTTAGAAAATAACCACTCTGCATCAGATGAACACTACAGAAAAAACTATAGCCCTGCATCCCACATGCCAGCAAAAGACAGATGGAGGCCCTACACTACCATTCTCATGATGCTGTAACCATGGAACAGGTGGATCTTTGATCCACCAACAGGGCTGTATCACAGAAGGCTAAGTAAGGAGTAGGGACATCCATCCTAACTAATCAGTAATGAGTAATCAGTAATGAGGTCTCCCTCTCTCTCCATGGTGACAGTGGAGACCATAGGGAAAGTCTGAACTCCCAACCCCTTCCAGCAGTAATAAGACATCTTGCCTCCCCTCAGTGGGGTGAAATAACTATTAGAGTCATGACTTTCTCCATCACCAACAGTAACAAAGGAACTCCCATGGCAATGTCAGCAGAGATCAGTGAGAAATTTAGAAACCCCACCCCACCCAGTAGAAAAAGGTATCTTTCCACCTCAAGAGTCAACAGATGACAAATGGAGAAACCTTGGCTTCTACTTCCACCGGGAAGACATAAGGCAGCGCCCTCTCTTCCTCTGCTGCAGTGGTCTTGGTAGAAACTAGCTAAACAGAAGGTCGAAATAAGATTCAGTCTCACAACACAATAGGAAAATTTCTAAATTTCAATTGTCATAATAAGAATCCCAAACAACTCAAACTGAATGAAAACAGCAAGAACAACAACAACAACAACAACAAGACATAGGGGTCAACACTGAGATGACAGATGTAATATATTCCTTTAGTTTTTAAAACAGCTATGATCAAATACCAGAACAAGCAATTATAAACATGCTTTCAAAATGAAAAAAAGAAAAGAAAAGAACATTTTAGCAAATAGAAATTCTCAGAAAAACTGGATAAAATGAAAAAGCCACATCAGGGAAGAGGAGGAGGAAAATTTGAAATTTAAAACAGAAAATAAAATATGATGGGGTCAACAACAGAGTGGAGGGATACAGGAAATAAACAGTGAAGCAAATTATAAAACAGTAGCATTTAGCCAATCCAAACAATAGAGAAAAGAGACTTGACAAAAAAATAACTTGAACTTTATGGACATGAAGGACTATAGCTAAAGATCTCACATAAGTATTATCAGAGTTCCAGAAGGAGAAGAGGTTGGGACTGAAAAGTTCTTGAGTGAATAATGACAATAAACTCAAATTTTCTAAGACAAATAAACAAGCAGATTGAAGAAGCTGAGCAAATCTAAACCAAGGCACATAACCCAATTTCTAAAAACTAACAAAACAAAACAAAAAACTCTTGAAAACAGTCAGAGAAAAACAACGCATCCATAAAAGAAAAAAAACAAAAACAAAACACCTGTTAGAATGACAAGAGATTTCTCATTGAAAACTATGGAGGCCAGGGGAAAGTGGCATGCTATTTCTAAGGTGCTAGGAGTGAAGAACTGTCGACCCAAATGCTATATTCAGCAAAACATCCTTCAGGGATTAAGAAAAAATAAAGGCAAGTTCAAATGATGAAAAACTAAGATAATATGTTGATAGAAGACATGTCATTAAAAAAATGACAACAGGATGTCCACAAATAGAAGTAAATGATTTAAAAATATATATATCTGAATTTAAGGAATATTAAAGAAAATAGTGAGTGACTATATGGGAAAATACATTAGACTTTATTGTTCTTGAGTTTTCTAAATTATATTTTATGATAAAACTAAAATTTATAACATTGTCTGATATGGTTTTAAATGTATGTAGAGAACATGTTTCGACAAATAAAATAGCAGCAGCAGAGGTTAAAGGAACATAAAGTGAGGTAATATTTCTGTACTTCACAACTGCTAAAATCATGATGCTTCTTGATTGTGATATGTATATAATATAGAGAAATCACTAAAAAGTGCTAAACAAAGAGAAAAAAATAAAAAATACAACAAATAAAAGAGAATTCTAAAAATTGTGTAAGTACCCACTCAGAGGTAAGGAAAAAAAAGAGTGAAACAAATATCAGAGAGAACAAATAGAAAACAAAACAAAATGATAAGCTTCTGTCCTAAAAGGTATATATGCAGTACATTAAATATAAATGATCTCAATACACCAACTAAAATGTACATAAAAGAGTAGATACTATATATTACCTAGCTATATACTATATATAAAATTTTATTAAAATATAATGTTATAAGATTGGATTAAAAAGACAAAAAAAAAGATACTTCATTTAAATGTTAATTAAAGAAAAAAAGAATTGGCATATTAATATCATATTAAGATCTTTAGAGCAAAGAAATACAGGGAAAGTGGCATTTTATAATTAGAGGGTCAACCCGCATAACAATTCTAGATATGTGTGTATCAAACAACAGAACTTGAACATATGTGGAGCAAAATTGTTAGATTTATAGAAAAATACAAAATCTGCAATTAGAGTTGGAAATTTTAGTGCCCTCTCATCAATTTATAGAACAAGTAGGGAGAGATAAGAATATAGAAGAACTCAACAATACCCTCAACTAACAGGATCTAATCAATATTTATAAAACACTCCACCCAACAATAGCAAAATATGCATTACTTTTAAGTGCTCATGGAATATATACAAACAAACACCATAACATGGACCAAAAAACAAAATCTTCAACAATGTAAAAGCATTGAAATCATATAGAGTGTGTTCTTTGACTATAACGAAATCAAACTAGAAAATGAAAAAGAAGATTTTCAAATACTAGGAAACTAAACACCTTTCTAAATAATCCAACAATCAAATAGGAAGTCTTCTCAATGGTAACAAAAAAATACATTGAAGTGAATGACAATTAAAATAAAACATTACAAGTTGTGGTACACAAAGCAGTACTGAGAGGAGAATTTATAGTACCGAATGTACACTTTTAAAAAGAGGAACAAATTGGTGAGATGTGCTTTCTCATTAAGAACAATGGAAAGTAAAACAAAGAACACCCAAAACAAGTGGACAAAAGAAAAATCATAGAGATTAATGTGGAAATCAATAAAACAGAAAATAAATAAGAAAAAATAAAATAGTTGTTTTGTTTTGTTTTAAATATCAATATCATTGGCAAAAACACAGAAGAGACACAAATTACCTATATGAGGAATGAAACACGAACTATTAGTATTTCCATATACTTTTAATAATCAAAAAGATAATAAGAAAGAACTATAAAACAAATATATACATATAAATTTGACATCTTATATACAGTAGACCCTCCATAAATAAATAAAAAAGAAACACAAACTAGCACAATTTACCCACGATGAAACAAATAACTAAGTAACCATCAAAGTGGTAAAGAAATTATATTTGTAGTTATAAACTTACCCCCAAAATGTCTATGTCCAGATTATTTTACTGGATAATTTCACTAAATGTGTAAAGAAAAATTAATATCAAGTACACAGTCTCTCCCAGAAAAAAAGAGAATGCACTTCCAAATTCATTTTATGAAGCTAGGATTACTTTGATATGAAAACCACACAAAAATAATTTTTAAAAATGAATGATAGGAAGGAAAGATGAAGGGAAGGGAAGGGAAGGAAGGAAAACTATAGACCAATATTCTTGATTACTATAAACATGAAATCTTTCATAAATTATTAGCACATGCAATTCAAATATAGAAAGAATTATATACCATGATCAAGTGAGGTTTGTTGCAGAAAAAAAATGTCTAATGGCATATTTGAAAATCAGTGTAATCCACTCAATTAACAGGCTGAAAAGAAAATAAATTATTGTATCAATAAATACAGGACAAAGCATTTACCAATACTCAACAATCATGAATGATAAAAAAAAAACAACCTCTCAAATGATAATAATCTAGGAAAAGGTCCTCACAGTGATGAAGAGCACTTACCCATAAACAACTACAGCTAACATTATACTTAATCATGAAATACTGAGTATTTTCTTCCTAACATCAGGAACAAAGCTAAGATGTTTACTCTCACCACTCTTATTCAATATTCTGCTGAAAGTTGGAGCCAATGAAATAAGACACAAAAAGAAAAGAAAATCATATAGATAGGAAAATGAAGAAGTAAAATGGTTCCTATTTACAGATAACATGACGGTCATCTTGGATTCAAGATGAACAATCATAAATAAGGTGTATTTCTACACACTAGAAAGAAAAGTATGAACACTAAAATTAATGAAATAATGCCATCTACAATCACTAGAGGAGGAAGAGAGGAAACCCAGCTGAGCCAGTGACCTGAGCACCAGGTGTGTTGGAGTGTCCATTACAGCAACAAGCTGGTGAAAGCAGGAAGACAGACATAAAAGCCACAGCCGAGCCCTAATCACCGACGGTGACCATTGTAAGCCACAGACCAACCTGGACGAAGTGCGACTCCCTCCTGTCTTGTTTTCCTGCACAGTTCAGGGGCAGCGGTGTCAGCACAGGTGGGAGGGTGGTCCCATCCCCGGGAGCCCTGAACCAAGGTCCCTGCAGCCTGATGGACCTGCAGACTGGAGGCAAGGTAACGGGGAAGGAGTGGGAGGAAAATAACTGAACACGGAGTCAAAGTGGAGAACATATCTTCAGGTTCCCCCACCTTCTCTGATAAGGAGCTTTTGGCAAAGTTGTCAAAGAAAGGCTTCAGCCTAAGGCCTAAGATTAAGAAGCCTCCTAACTAGGAACGTAGATGGGTAGGAGAACGTCTGGGCGAGTGGCCTGAGTTTTTATTGCCACTGCCTTCAGATGCAGCAAGGTTTCAGCTGTGTACAGTCTCTGAGGAGGGCAGCTCTTCCCTGTGAAACCTGCCAGGGAAGACTTGAGAGTAGTAGCCTATGGTCAGGCCAGAAAAAACTCATATATGGAATGTTGGCCAGAATGCAGACTCCTGAAAGGAAAATAGTACTTAAGCGTAAATTTAACAAAACACGTGCAGGGCTTGCATGCTGCAAAGTCAGCAATGTTGCTGGGAGAAAGGGATGATCTAAATAAATGGAAAGGCGTACCCTGTGCATGCTCAAGGAGACTCGACGGAGTGAAATGTCCATTCTCCCCAAATTGATATATAGTTTAAATGTAATTTTTTTTTCAATAGATTTTCTTTTTTTCTTTTTTTTTGTTACAGATATTTTACCTTTTTACCCCATTGGCACCCCCCACCCCACCTCCACCTCGTCCCCAGCTTAGTTGTCCATGTCCATTGGTCATGCATACATGCATATAAGTTCTGTGGTTTATCTCTTCCCACCCCCCCACACCCCACCCCCCACCCCTTCTTCTGAGGGATGTCAGTCTGTGTCCTACTTCCATGTGTCTGGGACTACTGTATTCCTCAGACTGTTATGTTCATTATATTCCGTATATAAGTGAGATCATGTGGTATTTGACTTTTTCAGCTTGGCTTCTTTCACTTAGGATAATACTTTCCAGGTCCCTCCATGTCGTCTCAAAGGATAAGAGATCTTTCTTTCTTACCGCTGCATAGTACTCCATTGTGTATATGTACCACCGCTTTTTTGTCCATTTGTCTACCAATGGACACTTGGGCTGTTTCCAGATCTTGGCTATTGTAAATAGTGCTGCTATGAACATGGGGGTACATATATTCTTCCTGATTGGTGTTTCAGGCTTCTTAGGGTATATTCCCAGCAGTGGGATCACTGGGTCAAATGGAAGTTCAATTTTTAATTTTTTGAGGTAGCAACATATTGTTTTCCATAGCGGCTGCACCAGTCTGCATCCCCACCAGCAGTGTATTAGAGTCCCCTTTTCTCCACACCCTCGCCAACACTTGTTGTTTGATGATTTGTTGATGGCGGCCATTCTGACATGTGTGAGGTGATACCTCATTGTTGTTTTAATTTGCATCTCTCTGATGATTAGTGATGTTGAGCATTTCTTCATATGTCTTTTGGCCATTTGTATGTCCTGTTTGGAGAGGTGTCTATTCAGCTCCTCTGCCCATTTTTTAATTGGGTTCTTTGTCTTCCTTTTGTGGAGTTGTATGAGCACTCTATATATATTGGAAATTAACCCCTTATCTGATACATCATTGGCAATGATGTTCTCCCATACAGTGGGTTGCCTTTCCATTTTGATGATTGTTTCTTTTGCTGTGCAGAAGCTTTTTAGTTTGATGTAGTCCCATGTGTTCATTTTCTCCTTTGTTTCTGTGGCCTTAGGTGATGTATCAGTGAAAATTCTGCTCCGTATGATGTCCGAAATTTTGTTGCCTACATTTTCTTCTAGAATTTTTATGAATTCACGGGTCACATTTAAGTCTTTTATCCATGTTGAGTTTATTTTTGTGTATGGTATAAGTTGATGGTCTAGTTTCATTTTTTTGCATGTAGCTGTCCAATTTTCCCAACACCATTTATTAAAGAGGCTGTCTTTACTCCACTGTATGCTCTTGCCCCCTTTGTCAAATATTAATTGAGCGTATTGCCTTGGGTCCATTTCTGGGTTTTCAGTTCTGTTCCACTGGTCTATATGCCTGTTCTTGTGCCAGTACCAGGCTGTTTTGGTTACAGTCGCTTTGTAGTATAACCTGATAGCTGGTATTGTGATCCCAGCTACTTTGTTCTTTTTTTTTCAGGATTGCTGTGGCTATTCGGGGTCTTTTTTGGTTCCATATGAACTTTTGAAGTATGTTCTCGTTCTATGAAATATGTCGTTGGTATTTTGATGGGGATTGCATTGAATCTATAGATTGCTTTGGGTAGTATGAACATTTTAATGATGTTAATTCTTCCAATCCATGAACAGGGTATGTGCTTCCACTTTTTTATATCTTCCTCTATTTCTTTTTTCAATGACCTGTAGTTTTCTGCAAATAGGTCCTTTACTTCTTTGGTTAAGTTTATTCCTAGGTATCGTAATTTTTTTGGCGTGATGGTAAATGGGATTGTTTTTTCAGTTTCTCTTTCTATGAGTTCATCATTGGTGTACAAGAATGCCGTCGATTTCATGACGTTAATTTTGTATCCTGCTACTTTGCCAAATTCATTTATTAAGTCTAGTAGATTTTTGATGGAGTCTTTAGGGTTTTCTATGTATAGTATCATGTCATCTGAAAATAATGACAGTTTCACTTCCTCCTTTCCAATTTGGATCCCTTTTATTTTTTCTTGATGTCTGATTGCTGTGGCTAAGACTTCCAGTACAATGTTAAATAAGAGTGGTGAAAGTGGACACCCCTGTCTTGTTCCTGTTCTTAATGGAAATGTTTTTAGTTTCTGTCCATTGAGTATGATGTTGGCTGTAGGTCTTTCATATATGGCCTTTATAATGTCGAGATATGTTCCCTCTATTCCTACATTGCTGAGTGTTTTTATCAGAAATGGATGCTGGATTTTGTTGAATACTTTTTCAGCATCTATTGATATGATCATGTGGTTTTTATTCTTCATTTTGTTTATGTGGTGTATCACGTTTATTGATTTGCGAATATTGTACCATCCTTGCATCCCTGGAATGAATCCCACTTGGTCATGGTGAATAATTTTTTTGATGTATTTCTGGATCCTATTTGCTAATATTTTGTTCAGGATTTTGACATCTATGTTCATCAGGGATATTGGCCTGTAGTTTTCTTTCTTTGTAGTGTCTTTTTCTGGTTTTGGAATTAGAATTATGCTGGCCTCATAGAACGTGTTGGGAAGTCTTCCTTCTTCTTGAATTTTTTGAAATAGTTTGAGGAGAATGGGTGTTAGTTCTTTTTTGAATGTTCGGTAAAACTCCCCCGTGAAGCCATCTGGGCCTGGGCTTTTGTTTGCTGGGAGAGTCTTGATTACCTCTTCAATTTCCTTAGTTGTTATTGGTCTGTTCAAGTTTTCTATCTCTTCCGGGAATAGTTTTGGGAGACTGTGTGTTTCTAGAAATTTGTCCATTTCGCTTAGATTGTCGAATTTGTTGCCATATAGTTGTTCATAGTAGTTGTTAACGATCTTTTGTATTTCCGTGGTGTTGGTTGTTACTTCTCCTCTTTCATTTCTGATTTTGTGTATTTGGGTTCTCTCTCTTTGTTTCTTGGTGAGTCTAGCTAAGGGTCCATCAATCTTGTTTATCTTTTTGAAAAACAGCTCTTTGTTTCATTGATCCTTTGAATTGTTTTTTTGGTCTCTATGTCATTTATTTCTGCTCTGATCTTTACTATTTCCTTCCTTCTACTTGCTCTGGGGTTTTCTTTTTGTTTGCTTTCTAATTCTTTTAGTTGTGAGGTTAGACAGTCAATTCAAAATTTTTCTTGTTTTTTGAGGTAGGCCTGTAGTGCTATGAACTTCCCTCTCAGAACTGCTTTCGCTGCATCCCATAGATTTTGTGTTGTTGTGTGTTCATTTTCATTGGTTTCCAGGAAGTTTTTAATTTCTTCCTTGATCTCCTCGGTGACCCATTCATTGTTTAATAACATGCTATATAGCCTCCATGTGATGAAATGTCTTTGCATGTTCTTGTTGCAATTGATTTCTAGTTTCATGCCATTGTGATCTGAGAAGATGCTTGATATGATTTCAATCTTCTTGAACTTGTAGAGATTTAGTTTGTGTCCTATCATGTGGTCTATCTTTGAGAATGTCCCATGTGCACTTGAGAAGAATGTGAATTCTTCTGTTTTGGGGTGTAATTCTCTGTCAATATCTATTAAATTCATTTGGTCTAGTGCTTCATTTAGAGTCTCTGTTTCCTTGCTAATTTTTTGCCTAGAGGATCTATCCAGTGCTGTCAACGGGGTGTTGAAGTCCCTTGCTATGATTGTATTGTTGTCGATTTCTCCTTGGAAGTCCTCAAGAAGATTTTTAATATATTTTGGTGCTCCTATATTGGGTGCATATATTTTTATCAAGGTTATATCTTCTTGTTGGATAGATCCTTTCAATATTATGTAGTGGCCGTCTTTGTCTCTAGTTATGGTCTTCATTTTGAAATCTATCTTATCAGATATGAGAATTGCTACCCCAGCTTATTTGCTTTCCATTTGCTTGGAAAATTTTTTTCCATCCCTTCACTTTCAACCTATGTGAGTCTTTTGTTGAGAGGTGTGTCTCTTGTAAACAACATATAGATGAGTCATGTTTTCTTATCCAATCAGCTACTCTGTGTCTTTTTATGGGAGCATTCAATCCATTTACGTTTAAGGTGATTATTGATATGTACTTATTTATTGCCATTGTTGTTTAGTGTGGTTCTATTTTTCTTCCCATTTCTACTGCTAATTACAGCAGTCCTTTTAACATTTCTTGCAGTGCTGGTTTGGTGCTAATGTATTCCCTTAGCCTTTTTTTGTCTGGGAAGCTCTTTATTTGATCTTCTATTTTGAATGATAGCCTTGCTGGGTAGAGTAGTCTTGGATTCAGATTCTTGTTTTTCATGACTTTGATTACTTCATGCCATTCTCTTCTGGCCTGTAGTGTTTCTTGTGAGAAGTCAGCTGAGAGCCTTATGGGGTTCCCTTTGTAGGTAACCTGTTGCTTATCTCTTGCTGCTTTTAGGATTCTCTCTTTGTCTTTAATTTTTGGCATTTTAATTACTATGTGTCTTGGTGTGGGCCTGTTTGGGTTCTTCTTACTTGGGGCTCTCTGTGCTTCTTGAGCTTGAATGCCTTCTTCCTTCACCAAATTAGGGAAGTTTTCTGTCACTATTTTTTTGAATATATTCTCTATCCCTTGCTCATTTTCTTCTTCTTCGGGGAGTCCTATGATGCGAATATTATTACGTTTCCAGTTGTCCCATAGTTCTCTTAAGCTGTTTTCCTGTTTTTTAATAGTTTTTTCCTTTTGTTTTTCTGATTGGTTGATTTTTTTCTACCCTGTCTTCTAATTCACTGATCCGGTCCTCAGCTCCCTCTACTCTGCTTTTTAAACCTTCCAATGTGTTTTTCATTTCTGATATATCATTTTTTATCTCTTCTTGTTGATTTTTAATTTCCAATTGGCTTATTTTCAGTGTCTCTATGTCCTTACTCATGCTGTTCAGCTTCCTCAAGATCATGGCTCTGAATTCTAGCTCTGTTAACATGCCTAATTGCTCCACATTGATCTCATCTTCCGTGGAGATCTCTTGGTCTTTCATTTGGCTTCTGTTTCTGTGTTTCACCATTTTGGCTATCACTGTGGGCTTTGGAGCCTGTCAAGTTTTCCCTGTGGGTGTTGGTGTTCTGCTGTTTGTGGCTCCCTCTCCTGTGTTTAGATGAGCGAGGGAGGACCCACATTGAACACCACTGTCAAGTCTTACTTTCCTGGTTAAAGTTGCCAGCCCAGGAAAGGTACTGTTATCCTCTAGCTTTTTGCCTGGAGGCTAGCAGTCTAGGTTACTTGATGAGTTTTGGGTTGTCAATTGATTGAAAAGCTCCCTCAGGTGCTTAGCACAAGGGGATTTCCCGAGGGTGGGGCAGACGCTGGTCCTTAGTGAGCCTCAATTAGCACTTCAATGGCCCACAGGGTGGGGTTGGATCTCCGAGGGAGGGGCTGCTGCCTCTCTCAGAGCCCTGGGAGGGAGCAATGTGGCCACCGTCTTGTGTGGCTGCACTCAGCCAAAGCTCTGAGCGCCCTCCAAACCCCGAGTGTCCCCACACAGTTCCAGTCCAGTCTGCCGTCCCTCTGCCGGAGCCCAAGGTGAGTGGCTGTGACTGTTTCAGCCTCTGTCCCGGCTGTACTGTTGGGCCGCCGGGGAGTGTAACCCGAGGGCGCTGCTCCCAGCTAAGGCCGCTGCCGAGCTGAGGACCGTGGGCTCCCAGCCCAGTCTCGCGCCTTCGCAAAGCTACTGGGATCCAGTCGGTGTCCCTGGTTATATGGTCCTCCAAGCTGCTTTTCTGTTGCTTTTTCCCGTCGATTTGTCTGTGTTATAGTTGTAATTCCAGTTTGGTTCTTGGAGACGGTCTGTGTAGCTTCGTTCACTCCGCCGCCCTTTTTTCCTCCTTAAATGTAATTCTTTAGGTAAACACAAGATAATTATGAAATTTATATAAAAAAGCAAAGGCTTAAAATAGGCAATATTTTTTTTAAAAAAAGCAATAAAGTGAAAGGAGTCAGCTACCCATTTATTATATAAGTTACTATATAGCTACAATAATCAAGACTGTGTGGTATTGACAGAGTAATAGATGCACAGATCAATGAAAAAAAGAGAGATTCCAGAAACAGACTTACCCAAAGATGCTCAAAAGGCATATTTTTGGCAAAGATGATACAGATGCAAAGCAACTCAATGAAAGAATGATAGCCTTTCAACAAATGGTGCTGGGATAATTGAATATGTATGAAGAAAAAAATGAACTCTGACTTTAGTTTTCTATTGTATATAAATATTAACTCAAGATGAGCTACAGGCATACATACAAAAGATAAAACTAAAACATTCAGACAAAAACATAGGAGAAAATCTTTAGTATAAGACCAGGCAGAGTTCTCAGACATTATCCCAAAAAGATAGTCCGTAAAAAACAATTTTTTTAAATGCTGAACTTCACAGAAATTTAAAATGTGTCTCTGTGAACAACCCTAGTAAGAAGAATAAAAGAACAACTGCAGAATGTAAGAAAATATTCACAGACCTTGTAGCTAACAAAGAGCTGGTATCTAGCATACATAAAGAACTCTAAAAATAAGTCCTTTCTTAACAGTAAAACAATAATCCAATTAGAAAATGGGCGAAATAGAAAGACAGATTTTGATTGAGAGTATAAAGAGAAGACAAGCACATAAAAAGATGTTCAACATCATTAGTCATCAGGATATGCAAATTAAATACACAATGAGACATCACAGCACACTTATCAGAATGGTTGAAATAAAATATCATGACAACATCAAATGCTGGCAATGATGTGGAGAAAATGAATCATTCATACAGTGCTGGTGGGAATGTAAAATGATACAACCAAAATGGAAAACAGTGTGAAGCCCTGGCCAGTTGGATTTAGTAGTTAGATCATTGGTCTGGACACTGAAGAGTCTCAAGTTCAATTCCTGGTCAAGGACATGTACCTGGGTTGCAGGTTCAATCCCAGCCTGAGTCAGGATCATGAAGGAGGCAACCAATCAATGTGTCTCTCTCACATCAATGTTTCTCTCTCTCTATCTCTCTCTCTCTCCCTCCCTCCCTTCCACTCTATCGAAAAATCAATGTGAAAATATCTTCGGGTAAGGATTAATGCCCCGCAAAAAATAAGAAGAAAGGAAAGCAGTGTGAAAGTTTCTTAAAAATTAAACACTATATATGATGCAGTAATTCCATTGGTGAGTATTTATCCAAAGAACTGAAGTCTTGTGTTTACCCAAAAATTAATGCAAAAATGTTTGTAGCAGCTCCATTCATAATAGTCCCAACCTGGAAACAGCTCACAGGCCCTCTACAGCATGATGGTTAAACAAACTGTGATGCACCATACCATGGACTACTACTCAGCAACAAAGGAAAGAAAGAATTAATATAGACATGCATACATATCCAAAGACTTATGCTGAGAGGGAGAAAAAAAAAGGTTACATGCCATTTATACAACATTCTCAAAAGGTATAGGAATGGAAAGTAGATCAGTGGCAGGCAGGAGTTACGGATGGTGCAGAGATGGATGGAAGTGGGTGTGGTTATACAAAAGCATCATAAGGGATTCTTATGATGACGGAAATGCTTGTATCTTAACTGGATCAAGGTCAATGTCGTAGTTTTGATATTTTATAATAGTTTTGCAAGATATTACCACTAGGGAAAGATTAGGTGGGTTATCTCTGCATTATTTCTTACACCTGCATGTGAATTTATAATTTCTCAATGAAAAGTTTAATTCAAAATATCTGTTCTTAAAGTTTAGTAACATACTCTGTATAAAGAGTGGCAGTTCAATAATTGTTGATATGCTTTGTCACTTACACAATTTCTAGTGGAAACAATGATAACTCAGTGTCCACTGATAACTATTTGTTGAAAATTTACTTAAATTTACACCTAATTAGTTTTCTTCTTGTGTATATCATAGATGACAGAAACATGTGTGCTGTGTGTGTGTGTGTGTGTTTGTGTGTACAACTTAAAATCTAATGGATGTTAGGATGTTATATGGCCATTTTTGGGAGGTCATATTTTCACAGAAGAGATTAAATGTCTTTGCATTTTATAGTTTATGTCCCTTACAGAGTACATTATTTTACTATTATTTTGTGATGTCTCTTTTACTTTGTGGATGAGCTATAAATTATTTAAATCATTTTTTAAAAAGCTAAATCAGTGGTCAGTTATAATCAAAATAATGTGTTTCACATTGTAATAGCAATCCCAAACAATGAATCGTAAGAATGAGTTCTTCTAAAATGTTAGGGATTTTTAATCTTTTATGGGCTGTATCATCAAAATAAACATGGAGAATCCCAACAAGGAAAAGAAAGAAGTTGCTAATGTGTTTGATACTTACTGAAGCACCAGAAAGTGTAGGCTCCATTTTCCAGTATTTTCCATGCCAGTCCCCAATCCTAATGTGAGGGCCATTATTATTTCCACTTTATAGTAAGTAAATTCAGATTTAGCAAAATTGAACTTTACTCTAGGTCAAACAACTAATAAATCCACAAGTTAGCATTTCAGTATTCACAGTCTTTCAATATATTAGACTGGCTCTCAAATAGTGGAAAAAGTAACCAGGATGTTTAAATTATGTTGTTTACTTTTTTAAAAGTTATTTTAAATTTTTAGTCTTAGTTATATACAGAGAGGAAATATTTAGAAAACTGAAACTGTGCCAGTTGTTATTTAACCCGATCAAATGATCTCAGATACTGAAAATGTATTGGCATGTCCCCTATTCCTGCCTGAACGTCCATGGAGACTCTCTCTGACAAAGATACACATTTCGTATCTAGATCTTTCTCAGTAGTGACCTTATTTTGTGGATATTGATGAAAATAATCCTCCAGTCATTCTTCCGCCCCTAAAAAGCTTGGTTTCAGCACGTCACTAGTGATTTATGACCACTCACGACTTGGCAGCAACAAGGGGGCAGAATATAGATTTGCCCTCAGGAAATGGAAAGGAAACAAGAGTAAAAGCTGCGTGGGTGATTGGCTGCTACTGGTGAGGTAGGCCCCGTTAATAGAAATCACCTTTCTCCTCTTTTTCTGGCTTATCACTTAAATAAATCTTTTTTTTTTTTTGGTCTGGATGCACGTCTTGCTCCACTTTTAGAATGTAGCTAGGTGTTGAATTGTGCGATGTAGACTCAGGGGTGAGGCAGCCCCGATGAAAGCATGCCCGACTAGATCGGTGGGACCAGGCGCACAGTGTACCCGGCTCAGGGGAGAAGCCCGCGGCCGGGACTGTGGCCGGGACTGTGGCTGGGACCGTGGCCGGGCAGGGCAGCGCCATCCGCACGTGTCCCGGGCACAGAAGGGGCTCGAACCGCCCACGCGCAGGAGCCCGCGCGAGGGAAACGGCAGAGGTCGGTTAGTCCGCTGGGGCGTGGTGGGAACAACCCAGCGTCAGTACAGATGCACGTGCACAGCTGAGGTTGTATTTTCAGGTCATTTTCTGATCACCAGCTGGGAGAAGCGATGTAACAGGGGCTGGGGACCTGCTGGGAATGGTTTCCTACCTTCCCGTGAGGTTTAGTTTTCCAGACAGTTCTCTTCATCTGGCGCCTGGCCTCGGGGCGCTCCGGGGCCCCACACCTGGGCTCAGCCGGGGACAGGCTCCGGGCGCAGGGCCTGCAAGCTCCTCGCGGGAGGAACCCCCGCCGCCGTGACTGCGCTGCTTCTGGGCTGGTGGCGGACACATCCGACCAGGTTCCCGCGGCCCACATTCCCACCGGGGCAAACTCCCGGCCTCACACCGTGTGCAACCAAAAGGAAAGGAAAGAAAAAGGGAACTAGTATGTCCCCAACTACTGTCTGCCTCTGGCTGCCGTAGGCGGTGCTCGTCTGTTACAGCCACGGGGGAAGCTGGCAGAGCGCCCCGCCACAGGGGTACACAGCCTGCACTGAGCCCGGTGGTGGACTCAGAACCGCTGCACATCTTCAACCTCTTCCCAAAAGTATTTGTGGAGCACTTCCTTGTAGAGGCTGGAGAGAGGCAACAAAAATATGCTTCGTATAATTTAATCTACCTAACATTTCAAAAATCAGCATCATAAAGAATCTAAAGCTGCCCCTGACCGGGTGGCCCAGTTGGCTGGAGCATAGTCCTGTGCACCAAAAGGTTGTGGGGTCGATTCCCAGGCAGGGCACACACTAGATTTCCGTTGGATTCCTGGTTGGGGCACATACCCGAGGCAACCGAATGATGTTTCTCTCTCTCTCTCTCAAATAAATTTAAACACACCCCCAGGTGAGGATTAAACAAACAAACAAAGAATCTAAAGCTGAGATAAATTACCTGCCCATGGAGGTTACAAATAGAAGCCTTTATAGGTGAGGAGGGTTAAGCAGCCAGATATTGCTGAGGCGTCAGAGGCTGAGGCTTGGATTTTACGTTATTCCACATTACCAAGACTTTTAGGCAGAAGTGTGAGAAGGGCACAAACGTTCACTAAAGCCTTTAGTGACAACTGTCTCAAAGTTACCAGTCTCGACACTTGCACAATAGCTACTGTTATCAAAAGTTATGCAGTTAAAATATTAGAAAATCATGTAAAGTTATTATAGCATGGTGTTTTACCACGCTGAAATTGCCAAAGAACTTACAGCATTTGAGTGAAAGAAATTGGAATTGGCTTTAGTTAGCTGTGTGCTATTTGGTAAGGATTAGATAAATGACATTTTTGGCACAAGAGTTGGTGGTAGTGGTGGTAGTTTTAGTAATGGTACAATTGTCATTTCATTTCCTCCTAAGGTTTGTCTATGTGCAGGAAGGAAGTTATGTCCCCTGCAAAAATCAGGGTTGAAGTTCATAAAAGGAAAAAAGATACTGAAAACCATATTTAGTTTTTAGTTATGTTTTGGATTATATATCTCATTAGTGAGTCGGTGTGTTCTTAGAGAAATATTGGATGAATTTAAATTCAGAAACTCTTAAATTATCATTGCAACTGCTCAGGAAAATTTATAGTCTCGAGACAAAACACACACACACACAAAACTTAAGGAAGCATTCTGTTTATCATTGTTAATGTCTCATATATGGAAGAAGTAAATAGACTTAAAAGTTATTTTGGACACTATTGCTTCCCTGGGGGATGCAGCAACAGCAGTCGTCGATTCTGTTCCTACCCATCCAGTCCAGTTACACAAACACTCAGATCACAGATGATTTCCAGAGCCAAGAAGACATCACCTCCAGTCTCCCCACTTTTTACCCATTGTCTCAGGCTATCCTTCTTCTTTCCCCTCTTTGTTCTTTTTCAACCATCATGTTTTCTTTTCCTTTACCATATGTATGATTCCTACTCTTCTTTGACTTCTCTGTTATCTGAGTTATAGTAGCCACCTATCTATCTCAGATGTCAGAAGCTTGTTAGAGAGACATTGTAACTTGCACACAGTCTAACCAAGATGTCTTTCCACGAGCCAGCTCCTACCCGTTATGCCAAAAAGCCTTCCAGACACTCTCTGCTTCTGTCTACTTTTTGTTGCTGTTGTTCTTGTATCACTGGATTTCTTTAGATTCTTGGTTCCACTATCTATAATGTAGAAATAGAAATAGCGCCTGTGCCATCTAGTTTGCATCATCATTGTTTACAAGTATAGGTTTTTGAGTCACACATCTGGGTGAATTTCTAGTTACCAGCTGCATGACATTTGGTAAGTTCCTTAAATTTTGTATGTCTCTGTCTATAAAATAACATGCAATAATGGTATCTATCTCATAGGATTTTAAGGATTCATTGAGAAATTACACTTGACCTACTTAGTAGCGTGCTAAGAATTTGTGCACAAAGTACTTTTGCGTTGTGCTGAGTGTTGGCACCGTGTTGAATGCAGTCTATAGACAATAGTAACACTTCCCAACAATGTTCACATTTATATCCCAAACTACTGAATATGTGACCTTACATGGTAAGAAGGGGATTTTCAGCTGTGATCCAGATGAATTCTTAAAAGGAAGAGGCCGTCCCAGATTATCCAAGAGGACCCAATGTGATAACAAAGATCTTCATTAAAGTAGAGCATGAGGCTGAAAGTCATAAAGCGATGAGATGTGACAAAGGGAGCAGAGGCTGGAGCCATACACCTTGAAAATGGAGGAAGGGGCCATGAGCCAAGGAATGTGAGGCCCTTGTAGAACCATTGGAGCAAGGAGCCTCTTTCCTGGAGGGTGCAGGAGGAGCGGAACTCTGCCACCACCTTGATTTTATCCCTGAAGAGTTATGAGCTCCAGAACGGAAAAGATAATGTTTATGGTGGCCCGAGCCTCTGAATTTGTCATCATCTGTTCCAGCGGTGGGTGGACACTAGTGCAATTGGAAGTAGCAAAATTGGAAAAGGAAAAACATAATTTCTCTCATTATTCCTCCTGCTATCTGTTCTTCCCCATTCAAGCCTGGCCCCTAATCTCCTTAGCCACCCACCTGACACAGAGAGACAGTAAGTGAAGTTGAAGCATATTGATGGAGCACAAGAGAAAAACCATTTTTGTTGCATGTGGAGAGGATATTCTACAGCTGTAGAATATATTCTACAGCTGTCTTTAAGAGAAGAGATTAAAATCATGAAATTAACACATAAACCACCAACAACCACAAAATCTTGAAAGAACAAAACCAAAATACTTTGTTTTATTTTTTTCACTACAAGAATCTAAACCTCATTCATCCCTTAACTCAATACAACCAGAGTTCTATCCAGACCATTTCAATAGAAAAAAATGTTCCTGCCAACATCTCATACTCAACATGTCCAAATCTAAAATTATCTTCTTTCCACCTATAAAACAAAATCCTACAAAACAAATAATGACTTTACCTCTATGTTATATTCACAATTTTGAGAAATTCACTGAGCATTTTTATTTTTCAATCTTAATATTTTTATCACACACTTCATCAACGTCACTATTCTTGGGGTATTTTATCAGAGAAATGTAGCTTGAACCTGTCCCCCCATCTCATCCCCTTTTGCCTGCGTATTTGTCTTAAAAACCTTCCTCAAACTGCAGGTGTCAATCACTCTCTGCTGCCCTCAATCTAGAGATCCTGGTGCCACACTCATCATCCCAAAACACATCCCGACCTTTCTAAAAGGTACGATGGTGACAGAGCTTCAAAGCTTGAGTACATGAGAAGAGCAAGCAGATGATGGGCAGAGGCAGGGGCAGTAACCCCAGCAGGATGGCAGAGAGGAAAAGAGAGGCTTGGAGGGTGGCGATAGGTGGGTTAGATACAGGGAAATATAACAATGAGCACACTGAGGAAAATAAAACCAGTTTCTCGTTGTTTGAAATGAAGTTGGACATAAAGTGTGAACTCTGGAATGGACCCTGGAGTGTTGGCCTGGAAAGAAGACATCAGTGTTCACTCATTATTTTCAATTTAAATAACTACATATAGATATATAGGTTTCAATATACATGAGTGTGTGTGTGCACGTGTGCATGCGCACACGTAGTTTTCCATCCAATGACAGAGCCTGGAAGAAGTATTACCTCAAGACCAATGGGCACTCCTAGAACCTGGATCTTCATTTCTAAACACTACGCTATTGGTCAGAGCTTCTTGGAGAAATGCCTGAATCCAGCGTGTAGGCAGAAAAAGCACAAGATTACCGTGGAGCACTTTAATTTCCTTATGTAAGCAGTGCTCAGACACGGATAGGACTGGTCACAATTTCTGAATTGTGACCTCTCACTGGCCAGGTATGGTGCAATTCGATTATCAAAAGAAAACATGATCATAAAGAGGTAATTACCCTTTGATTCAATTAGGAATCAGTATCTCTGTCTATGAACAAATACCCAAATCAACATTTGGTGAGGAATGTAATATTTATATAGTCTTAAAATACTTTCCCACAAAATATTTATTTAATTACACAGAGAAAAAAAGAGTTACTTTACATTGCAGAACTCTGAGAAATACTACCTTAACCAAGTGATCAAAGCTAGATCCTAATCCCAGATGCAGCTGACACTGTGTGGCTCCTGTTCCGGTGCCACCTGGCTCTGCCCAAGTCACACGACTCGGATCTCAACGTGAGGAGCACTAGACAAACCCACGCAGAGGACATTCTGCAAAATAACAAACCTAGAATATGTGAATGTGACAAATTCATAAAAATCAAGAGAAAGCTGAGGAAATACTGCAGACCTACGGGAGCTCAAGAGCAGGACAACGGAATACAACACATTTCTAAGCTCAGTCCTGTTAAAAGTAACACATTGAGGACCGTTGGTAAAACTGGAACAGAGATTGCCAATTAAATGCTAATAACATATCCATGTTCACTTCTAATTTTGACAATGATATTGTAGTAATAAAGCAAGAGAATGTCCTTATTTATATTGAATACACACCAAAATATTCAGCAGCAATGAAGCATTATGTCAGAAACTCACCTTTAAAATATTCAGGGGAAAATGTACTATACTTGCAGTTTACTTTATGTTCGAGATTGTTTCAAATAAGTGTTTTTTAAATGTTTGATGGACACCCACGGACGTGATTCCACTGCGTTAATATTCCATTCTCATTCAGTCCTGGCCTGGTTTCTTTCTGAAATATTTTATTTTTCTACATTCATGTCAGTTGTTTGTGAGCTTCTTAGATGAACCCTTTGCTGAAAGGTCTTAACTTTTCCAGGACCTTAGAGGCAAAGAATTGTGGTAAAATCTTCATAAGCTTAGCTTAGGAGGAGGTTTGAGTGGCAAAAAAAAAAAAAAGTAAAGAAGTAGACACCTTGCTCTGCAACAGAAAAACGTCTGAATCTGGCTACTGTCCCTAAAAACCACTAGATTACCCGCAAACACAAGCTTAAATTATCTTCCCTTTCTGTATGATTTTTTTATGATGACCCAGTCATCCTGTTATTCTCATAATAAAACATGTCTGCCCACCTTTTCCGACGATCTCTCTTTCGCAAGGTGAGCAGGTTCCTTCCGGATCCTTCCCCCTGCGGGGTGCGCCGCCTGTTGTACCCCGCGCCTTCCGGATCCCTCCCCCTGCGGGTGCGCCGCCTGTTGTACCCCGCGCCTTCCGGATCCCTCCCCCTGCGGGTGCGCCGCCTGTTGTACCCCGCGCCTTCCGGATCCCTCCCCCTGCGGGTGCGCCGCCTGTTGTACCCCGCGCCTTCCGGATCCCTCCCCCTGCGGGGTGCGCCGCCTGTTGTACCCCGCGCCTTCCGGATCCCTCCCCCTGCGGGTGCGCCGCCTGTTGTACCCGGCGCCTTCCGGATCCCTGCCCCTGCGGGTGCGCCGCCTGTTGTACCCGCGCCTTCCGGATCCCTCCCCCTGCGGGTGCGCCGCCTGTTGTACCCGGCGCCTTCCGGATCCCTCCCCCTGCGGGTGCGCCGCCTGTTGTACCCGGCGCCTTCCGGATCCCGCCCCCTGCGGGTGCGCCGCCTGTTGTACCCCGCGCCTTCCGGATCCCTCCCCCTGCGGGTGCGCCGCCTGTTGTACCCCGCGCCTTCCGGATCCCTCCCCCTGCTGGTGCGCCGCCTGTTGTACCCGGCGCCTTCCGCATCCCTCCCCCTGCGGGTGCGCCGCCTGTTGTACCCGGCGCCTTCCGCATCCCTCCCCTGCGGGTGCCGCCGCCTGTTGTACCCGCGCCTTCCGGATCCCTCCCCCTGCTGGTGCGCCGCCTGTTGTACCCGGCGCCTTCCGCATCCCTCCCCCTGCGGGTGCGCCGCCTGTTGTACCCGCGCCTTCCTATCCCTCCCCCTGCGGGTGCGCCGCCTGTTGTACCCGGCGCCTTCCGGATCCCTCCCCCTGCGGGTGCGCCGCCTGTTGTACCCGGCGCCTTCCGGATCCCTCCCCCTGCGGGTGCGCCGCCTGTTGTACCCGGCGCCTTCCGGATCCCTCCCCCTGCGGGTGCGCCGCCTGTTGTACCCCGCGCCTTCCGGATCCCTCCCCCTGCGGGTGCGCCGCCTGTTGTACCCCGCGCCTTCCGGATCCCTCCCCCTGCGGGTGCGCCGCCTGTTGTACCCGGCGCCTTCCGGATCCCTCCCCCTGCGGGTGCGCCGCCTGTTGTACCCCGCGCCTTCCGGATCCCTCCCCCTGCGGGTGCGCCGCCTGTTGTACCCCGCGCCTTCCGGATCCCTCCCCTGCGGGTGCGCCGCCTGTTGTACCCCGCGCCTTCCGCATCCCTCCCCCTGCGGGTGCGCCGCCTGTTGTACCCCGCGCCTTCCGGATCCCTCCCCCTGCGGGTGCGCCGCCTGTTGTACCCCGCGCCTTCCGGATCCCTCCCCTGCGGGTGCGCCGCCTGTTGTACCCGGCCCTTCCGATCCCTCCCCCCTGCGGGTGCGCCGCCTGTTTACCCCGCGCCTTCCGCATCCCTCCCCCTGCGGGTGCGCCGCCTGTTGTACCCGCGCCTTCCGCATCCCGTCCCCCTGCGGGTGCGCCGCCTGTTGTACCCGGCGCCTTCCGGATTCCCTCCCCCTGCGGGTGCGCCGCCTGTTTGTACCCGGCGCCTTCCGGATCCCTCCCCCTGCGGGTGCGCCGCCTGTTGTACCCCGCCGCCTTCCGCATCCCTCCCCCTGCGGGTGCGCCGCCTGTTGTACCCAGCCGCCTTCCGGATCCCTCCCCCTGCGGGTGCGCCGCCTGTTGTACCCCGCGCCTTCCGCATCCCTCCCCTGCGGGTGCGCCGCCTGTTTGTACCCGGCGCCTTCCGGATCCCTCCCCCTGCGGGTGCGCCGCCTGTTGTACCCCGCGCCTTCCGCATCCCTCCCCCTGCGGGTGCGCCGCCTGTTGTACCCGGCGCCTTCCGCATCCCTCCCCCTGCGGGTGCGCCGCCTGTTGTACCCGGCGCCTTCCGGATCCCTCCCCCTGCGGGTGCGCCGCCTGTTGTACCCCGCGCCTTCCGGATCCCTCCCCCTGCGGGTGCGCCGCCTGTTGTACCCGGCGCCTTCCAGATCCCTCCCCCTACGGGTGTGCCGCCTGTTGTACCCCGCGCCTTCCGGATCCCTCCCCCTACGGGTGTGCCGCCTGTTGTACCCCGCGCCTTCCAGATCCCTCCCCCTGCAGGGTGCGCCGCCTGTTGTACCCCGCGCCTTCCGGATCCCTCCCCCTGCGGGGTGCGCCGCCTGTTGTACCCTGCGCCTTCCGCATCCCTCCCCCTGCAGGGTGCGCCGCCTGTTGTACCCGGCGCCTTCCGGATCCCTCCCCCTGCGGGTGCGCCGCCTGTTGTACCCGGCGCCTTCCGCATCCCTCCCCCTGCGGGTGCGCCGCCTGTTGTACCCGGCGCCTTCCGCATCCCTCCCCCTGCGGGTGCGCCGCCTGTTGTACCCGGCGCCTTTGATAACCGTCTGTTTACCAGGTGGGCCCCGCGCTGTGCGGCCCCTGGGAGGGAGCATCGCTCCGCGTTTCCTCCGCAGCCCGGCGCGGCTCTGCTGCAGGACCGCTTCCTGAAGTCACTGACCGACCAGAGGAATGGATGAGCGAAGGCCTGCCCGGATGGATGGCAATCAGTGACAGAGCGTCAATCACAGTGGAAAAGGTTTAACTAATTTTGCTCTTTATTACTTTGGTAAAAGCAAAACCAAGTGGCATTGTTGTGGTTTGTGAAAGAGTAGCAATAAAGTTTTTCTGTGCATTTTTGCAAAGATGACTGTCCCTTGTTAGCCTGTGTGAACATTCACATGCTTAAATATGGTTACTTTGTTAATACTGTATTTGAAAACGTTACTTACTGGGAATTTAAGGATGATAATGGTGCGAATCATTGAGAAAGGAGAACCTGGAGTATAAAATGCTCTGAAAGGTTGAGAAGCTAAAACTCAAATCAGACCAGTGGGATTGATGGTGATCCCACTGGCTCTGCCTTCGCCGCCTCTGTTTACAGTAACACCCAATACCCACTACCTCTGCAACCGTGAGGGAGAAGATGATGGGGGTGGGGTGGAAATCCTATGGATGTATGAGTTTTTGCTACTCATAATTTCCTCAAAAATTGCCAAAGATTTGCAAAGTAAAAACGTATTTGTAATTATGTCAAATCATTATTAAAAATATGTTCCCTATTTAGGAAAAGATTTTATACCTCTCCTCAGATATAATTATATATATTTTCAGGTTTAGATCAACACTTTTAGATAATTCTTTTGTTTCAAATATATTTCTAATAGATAAGTCTTCTACTATTAAATATGATATAAAATATTCAATTATTTAAGTATTTTTGTCTTATAAGTGCACTTCACTCAAACGTGGTAAACATATTTTGATGTATTTTGTGAGTTATTTATTTGAAATTAGATGAGAGCTCATTTCAAAATGCAGATGTAAAGACAAACATCTTAGGTTTCCCTTTCTCTCTCCTTAACCTAAACCAGGTTCTAGGTATTACAGAATGTTTGGGTTTTTCCATCAGAAACATGAT
The DNA here is from genome assembly GCF_014108415.1 of Molossus molossus. Taxonomy (NCBI): domain Eukaryota; kingdom Metazoa; phylum Chordata; class Mammalia; order Chiroptera; family Molossidae; genus Molossus; species Molossus molossus. The sequence goes on along the minus strand of NW_023425350.1, from coordinate 78,036,520 downwards.
ACGTACCCAGTCTTTTGAAGTGAAAGCATTCAAGTCAAGCTTAGGTGCCCCCCAAACCGCACTGTGATGATGACAATAAATAGATGCTTTGTACTCATGTAGATTTTCCAAAGAAACATTGAGAAGTCTTTAATAAACATTCTCTCATTAATCCTTTTGCCAGGGCAAGCTGCAAAATGTGGAGATGGTAAATCAATAAGTTTATCAAAATAATAAATAAAAAAATCCGTTTTATAAAAAGCTATCTCTTTTTGATGCATCTTTCCTTTTGTTTTTGCAGTTTATACGAATTATATGTCAACTTCACAAATGTCGTTAGATGGAGGGGAGAGAGTAAGAGTTTGAAATTGTGGTTATTGATCTCAGTTACTCCACTGATTTTTCTGTTTTATAGAGAATAATCATGTGCACCTGACTACCTCATGGAGTATGAAGATCAAATATAGGCAACATTCTCTGTATTCTCAATTGCTTTAAAAAAAAAACAACAACCAAAAACAGTTTGGAAAAACAGAAAAATCATCTTTGCGAAGTGCTAACCGGTGTTTGGCAATCATTTGGGGAAATTGTGATTATGTGTTGGCAATTGGATGGCCTCCCCCTACTCATCCTTTCTCCTTTCAAATATTCTTTCCACCATAAAGAATCACCCCATGTTAAGGGTTTTCCATCTCTTTTTGAATTATGATGAGTGTATTGGAAAAGAAAGGCCACCAAGGGCACACATAGTCTGGGCAGAGGTGACATTCCCGTCTGCCCTCTCTCCTGTGAAACCTGGTCCCACCCACCACCTTGGGGTCCTCAGAGGCTGTCCCACTGCGGTGCCTCTGCCTGTGCTCCCTGAAGAGCCCTCATGTAGGAAAGGCTCTGCTTGTACCTGTCTTGTCACACAAGTACACACACACACACACACACACACACACACACCCTGTCCCTAATTAATTTCTACCCATCTTAAAAATCTGATTAATTTGTGAAATTATCTTTCACTAATTTTTCAAACCTTGTGAAACCCCTTCACCTTATAAATGTTCATAACACTTCAATTTATAAATCTTCATAACACTATGTCCCCTGATGTGACACATTTAAAAGTATGTTTATTTGTACTTGTATGATTATTTCATCTTTGATTTATAGCTGCTTTCCCCTCAAAATGGTAACATCCATGTGAACAATGACTTTGCATTTGCTCATCTACAGTTACATTACCATCACCGAACAAATACATTTGAAACGATACTCAAAACTGGGTCCACAAAGTTAGACACAGCTGTGTTCGCTGGTAACTCCTAATCCAAGGCTGAGGTTCTGCCCTTTCATTCTGAGAAACTCAATACACTGCCAAAAAGAACAGAGAAACGGCCTATTGTGTTGGATTAGTCAAGTTTGAATTAAGGTGTGACAAGAAATATCTAAGTTAATTTGCTAATTTTCCAAATACATGCTTTTGTGATGTATGGAACATTTTCTTTCTTATATTACAGAAAGAGTGATGGAAAAAAATTTACAATATAATTTTTTTGCACATATGAAGAAAGTGAGAAGTTAGTTAATTTAAAACAGTTTATCCTAAAGATTCCAATCAAAGTGGCATAGATAAATATGGTACTCAAATCCTCCCACAACCACATTAAAATGACAACTAAATTACAGAACAACTATCACGGAACCACCTGAAATCTAGCAGAACAGAAGTCCTACAACTAAGGATAAAAGAAGCAGCCACATGAGCCTGGTAGGAGGGGCAGAGACTGGGAACGGGCTGGTCTCAGAGCCCTGTGTGGTGGATAAAATCAGGAGGGATATCTCAGCTGCAGAGGTCCCCTGTGAGGAGCAAGGGGTCCGAATGCCACACCAGGTGTCCCAGCCCAGGGTTCCAGTGCCAAGAAGGGGAGTCCCCATAACCTCTGGCTGTAAAAACCAGCAGGGACTATGGCTAAGTGAGTTGGAGGTTTCTGGAGTCCCAGGCAATTCCTCTTAAAGGGCCCACACATGGATTTAGACTCACGTCCTCTGAGCTCCAGCATTGAATTAGCAGCTTGAAAGGCACCAGAACAAGAGCTGGAGGGGCAGGTTTCTCCCAGACAGAAGTTCTGGCAGAGGCCATTGTTCCTTTGCTGAGCCCTCCTCCTACCAAGTGGGCAGGTGGGCACCATATCTGAGTCTCCATCAACCTCGCTCACACTGTTACCCACCCTGGTGATTCCCTGAGATACTTACCCACCCAATTTGTGGGCCCACCCAAGCAGTATCTGGTGGCTTTCCTTACAAATGGACTATCTTGGCTTATGCTTCATGGTTTTCCAAAATATTTCAAATAAGCAGCATCTGGCCTCAGGGTGTCCTGTACCTCGCATTAAGTGGTCCCAGGTCCAGCATTACGGGCAGCTGGCCTTGGTTCACAGCTTGGCCTTTCCTGAGCACATCCAAGCTGAGCATAAGTAGTAACTCTCTGCATATAAATATGTAGCTCAAGTCAGGTGGCTCTGGGCAGGACACAGGTCACAGTTGACCTTGGCCTGCACCTTCAAGGAGACCCCAGAGTCAGCATATCCAGCAGACAGCTTCAGACCATGCTAAAGTAACACCCAACGACCTCCGCAAGTGGCACACGTAAGGAATGGACTGAGCAGGCACCAGAGCCTCACTGAATTAAGTGTTGCTGCTGTGATTGCTCCTGCACAGCTGATCTTCTGGTGGTCTCAGGCAGTCCTCACAGCCAATCGGCCTGGGAGTTAATCACTCCCACTGAGGTGCCAACAGTAATTAAGGCTCAATTACAACAGAAGAGTATACACAGCCCACAATGTGGACGGGTGCACCTTGGGTGCCCAGTCTGGGTGATTGCAGAGGCTGTTGTTCCACTGGGCCCTACAGGACTCCTACTACATAAGACCACTCTACCAAGCCCAGGAGACATATCTCTACCTTATACATTGAAATAAACCCAGCGTGGCTTCCAAAATGAGGAGACCAAAAACATATCCCAAATGAAAGAACATAACAAAACTCCAGAAAATAAACTAGACAACATGGAGACAAGCAATCTACCAGATGCAGAGTTCAAAACACTTGTTATAAGGATCCTTAATGAACTTAGTGTAAAGTAAATAAACTTGCTGAGAACTTCAAAAATAAGATAAGAAACATAAAAACAAAGTTAGAAAACATAAAAAAAAAAAGAATAGTCAGAAATAAATAATACATTAACTGAAACAAAGAATACATTACAGGGAATCAACAGTCAAGTAAATAGAGCAGAGGATCAAATCAGAGATTTGGAAGATAAGGAAGTAGAAAACACCCAAATAGTACAGGAAAAAAAATCCCCCCAAATTAGGATGGTATAAGGAGCCTCTGGGATAACTTCAAACATACCAACATTTGCATTATAGAGGTGCTGGAAAAATAAGTGAGAGAACGAGGTATTGAAAACTTACATAAAAAAATAATGATGAAAACTTTCCTAAACTGGTGAAGGAAACAGACATACAAGTCCAGGAAGTGCAGAGAGTCCCAAACAAGATAAACCTAAAAAGATCACACCAAGACACATCATAATTAAAATGGCAAAGTTTAAAGAAAAAGAGAGAATTTTAAAAGCAGCAAGAGAAAAGCAGTTAGCTACCAACAAGGAAGCTCCTATAAGACTGTCTGCAGATTTATCAACAGAAACATTTCAGGCCAGAAGGAATTGGCATGCAATATTCAGTGATGAAAAACAAGGACCTACAACCAAGACTACTCTACCCTGAAAGGCTATCATTTAGAATCAAAGGATAGTTTCCCAGACAAGAAAAAGCTAAAGGAATTTATCACCACAAAACTAGTATTACATGAAGTGTTAAAGGATCTTTCTTAAAAAGAAGAACAAAAAAGCTAAGAAAATATGCATAATAAAATGGCAGTAAATGTATATCTATTAATAATTACTTTAAATGCAAGTGGATTAAATGCTCCAATCAAAAGACCAAAACAAAAAGAAAAAATAACAAAACAAGACACTTACATATACTTGCTACAAGAGACTCACTTCATATCAGATGACACACACAAACTGAAAGTAAAGGGATGGCAAAATATATTTTATGAGAATGGAAAAAAAACATTTGGAGTAACAATACTTATGCGAGACAAAAGAAACTTTAAAACAAAACCTATGAGAGACAAAGAAGGACCCAACAATTCAACTTGAGTGTTTATCTAAAGAAACCCAAAATAGTAAATCAAGAAGATATAGTCATTGCAGCATTATTTACAATAGCCAAGATATGGAAGTGACCTAAGTGTCCATCAAGGGATGATGGATAAAGAAGTGGTGCACATATGAATGGAATATGACTCAGCCATAAAAAGATAAAGAAAGCTTGCCGCCTGCAGCAGCATGGATGCATGTAAAGGGTATTTTAGTGAGCAAAGTAAGTCAGGAGGAAGATAAATGCCAAATGATTTCACTTGTATGTGGAATCTAAAAAACAAAATAAGTGAATACGGAGAGTAGAGACTGACTCATAGATACAGAGAACATTTTGACAGTTGCCAAATGGGAGGAGTTTGGGGGCCATGAATGAAAAAGATGAAGGGATTAAGAAGTACAAAATTAATAGTTGCAGACTAGTCATGGGGTTGTAAATTACAGCACAAGGAATATAGTCAATAATATTGTAGTAACTATGTATGTTGTCAGATGGGTACTAGATTTATCAAGGTGATCACTTAGTAAGTTCTATAATGTCTAGTCACTGGGTTGTACACCTGAATCTAATCTAATATTGTATGTCAACTGTAACTGAAAAACTTTAAAATATATATAAAATAAAAAGAAAACAAGTTGATATTAAATAGCAAAGGACTGGGAGTAAGTGTCAATATGTGATTCATTGGAGCATAAAGCATGACAGACAGTGGTTCTAAGAGGGAATGGCAAACCCTGTAGTCCCTGAGTACGGAATAGTTGTCATGCAGGGGGCACTATTGATATTGAACATGAGAGGATCCAGTTTAGAACAAAGAATTCCCGGCAATGACCCTATAATCTCACTTATATGTAGAATCTCAAAAACAAAAACCAAGCTGTAGATACAGACTACTGATTGGTGGCTGCCAGAGGTGGGGATTGGCACAATGGGTGAAGGGGGACAAAAGGTACATTTTCCAGTTATAAGATACGTAAGTCCTGGGGATGTAATGTACAGCATGGTGCCTATAGTTAGTAACACTATATTATATATTTGAAAGTAGTTAAGAGAGTAGATTTTAAATGTTCTCATCACAAAAGATAAACTATGTATGGTGATAGATGTCAACTAGACTAATTGTGGTGATCATTCACAATAAATACAAATATAAAGTAATAAAAAAAGTTTCCCCTTAAAAATTAACCCAGTAAAGTGGCATTTATAGCCAACTCTTGCTAATAAAGGATCATAGAAAAAGAAAATAGTTTGTGCAAATGAACTAAAGTTTTGTTTTTTTTTTCAAATTTAGCATAACTATTTCAAACAATTCCAAATCCCTTCCTATTTTGTTTTCCTAAAGAAAATATTAAAATCAGTTTAGATTTTCTGTTCATATACTAACTAATCTAAATCTAGAATATATTATGGGTATTAGAGAAATCCTGAAATTAAAATTTACTTCAGAGGTATCATGCTAAGTGAAATAAGTCGGTCAGGGAAAGACACATACCATATGATTTCACTTATGTATGGAATATAAAGAACACGATAAATGAACAAACAATATTGAAACAGACTCATAGACACTGAGAGCAGACTTGTTGTCAGAGAGCAGGGTTTAGGAAACTGGGTGAAAGAGGTGAAGGGCTTAAGGAGCACAAATTAGCAGTTAGAAAAGAGTCATAGAGCCTGGCTGGTGTGGTTCAGCATTTGAACATTGACTCATGCACCAAGAGGTCACCAGTTCAATTCCCGGTCAGGGCACATGCCCAGGTTGTGGGTCCCATCCCCAGTGGGGGGCATGCAGGAGGCAGCTAATAGATGTTTGCTCTCACACTGATGTTTCTATCTCTCTCTCCCTTCCTCCCTCTCTCTAAAAATCAATAAAGAAAAAATATTTAAAAAATCTTTTTAAAGACAATAGTCATGGGAATGTAAAGTATAGCATGGGGAATATAGTCAATAATATTGTGACAGCTATGATGGGGCCAGATGGGAACTGGAAGTATCAGGGAAACATTTTGTAAAGTATATGGTTGTCTAACCTCTATGCTGCACACTTGAAACTAATGAAAAATAATATTAAACTCAAACTGTAATTAAAAAAATAAAATGTAACTTTTTTGGAAAAAGAAAAATACACCTAGATAATTACCATATAAAGCCGTGTGGAGAGTAAACGTCTCTTGTTCCGGGAAGGAGCAGGAAGCTGGCTGGCTCGGCTCTCTCCGACTTGAGCGGGTGTTTCAGTCTCAGGTGGTCACCTCCCCTCTCTGAGCACTGCTCCTCGTCTGTACTCTGAGCCTCGGAGCCACTGGGTTGGTAGTAAAAACCCACCGAAACCAATATAAGATGAGACAAAATGATGATTCTGTGTATACTCATTTTACCGTGTGTTAGGAAATCGGCATTACTCAGATCTCTCATTGACTTTTCTTAAAAAAAAAAAAAACTATTGTGGTAGATCATGTACATCTTTCCATATCTGATTTATTTTGTTTCCTGCAAGCTTCAACTCTACACTTCACCCATGTTTAACGCAATCCCCGAGGGACTCTTTTTCAGTCTCTCGGGAGATGGGATCAGCCCTGAAGGACCTCTCTGCAGTGAAGCAGGAGATAAGGGGACTCCGTTGTCCTCGCTTAGCTGCCTGAAGACATTCGGAAGGATTTCAGACCAGGATTCTGATTAACCTACAGAGAGCAAAGTCTGTCTTTTTTGTATATTATATTTGCGTGTGGTTTGCTATAGTTTTGGAAGCACTTGATATTATCAGTTTAATGGTAATCAATATCAATATCATTTAAATTTTTAAATTTAAAATATTTTTAAAGAGAATCACTCTATCCATTTTAATCAGTATGTAGTATCTCCCCAAAATGGATGACTGAGTTCCTCTTAATTTTCTTAAAAACAGAGTATGGTAAAAGTAGGTTTATGGTTGTTTGTATGGAAAATAATATAATAATTAATAAAGAATAATACAAGAATAATCTCTGTGTTTTATGTACTCACAACAGCAAACCTAAATTTGCCCTTCCTTGTATTATTAATTTAAACTAATTTTCACAAATGTCTATTTCTAATGAGAGTAAGAACTAAGCTATTCAAAATAGGTACATTGTATATAAATGTATATCTTCCCTTTAGCATAGAATCTAGTGAATTGTGTGAGATCCAAATCCAAGTCATTCCAGAAGAGCACAGTCCATGTGAATCATCATTTTAATACATGAAGACACTTTGGTACATTTAGTCCTGATTTAAGCCCAGAAGGAGTCTTTCTTAATATTTCTTTCCTAATAACACAGCAACAACAACAACAACAAAAGGCAAAATATTTCTGGAACTGTACTTTATCCCTGAGCTACATTGCATGTAGGAAAATTCCTAAACTTAGATTTTTAGACTTTAAAACTCATAAATCCATAATATTAAGGTTTTTATAAAAAAGCAAGAAGGGTACATTCCTTGAATTTCAACATTGGGCTTGATACATTATCTTTCAGGTAAGTCTGAACAACTTCAGGGTTAGAAACAGTGACAAGGGGAGGGGTGACGCTGAGGCCTCCTGTGTTTCAAGGTAGCAAGATAATGGCAGAAGGCACTGTTACCGCTGGTTCCCTTGTTACACAACTGTTTCTGACATCTAGATGAGAGACGGCATTAGTTTTGTTGACGTCGCTGCTGTTGTTCATGGTGGTGTTTTTTATGGCTTTTCTGTGGAGGACCCACTGCACGGTGGAGCTCGGACTCGCATGGGAAGGAGCCAGCTGCTCTGGGACAGCCTCCGGGTGCGAGGGGAGTGGCCCTTGGTCTTTCTTGTTCTAGTTCCCTGAGGTTACGTTTCCAGCATGGGAACACACACACACACACACCTTATTACATGTTGTTTACGGTTCTGTCGCATTAGTCCGTTTCTTTTATTAAACTAGATACAAGTTGTGACATGCCGTTAATTCAGTCACTAATAACTAGCTCAAATTGCAAATCTGTGTCAACAGGTTGGTGTGGATTAAGCTGTAGCTGCCACTAACATATTGTTTTAAATGCTTGATAAATTTTATTTTCTGCAGCGATCGACTGCTTGGTTTATACATTTTCCCTTTTCTCTCTAAGCCAAAAGAATTGCACCATGTCCCCTCTGTGGGTCCCCGCAGGTCCCTGCAAGGCGGGCTGGTAACCACTAGAGGGGAGGAGACAGCCGGCTTTCCTCCAGGCTTCCCAGAGTCCCTGGTGAAGAAGCTGTCAGTGACCGGCTGCCAAACGAAGGGTGCAGTGGATTACCGAGGTTTGCAAAAATAGACAAAATAGACTTCTTACGGCATGCTGGAAGTTTGCTTCTAATAGATTAGAACTGACTGCGAAGAGGTTAGAGTGTTGGCGTGTGCGTGCCTGTGAGCTAACTGGTAGTCCTAGCGTAGTGGGCGATCGGGGCATCAGTCAACCCCGATGGAAACAGGCTCTCCCCGGAGCACGGTAGCTGAGCACATGCGTGCTGGCAGGGTGGCAGGGCAGGTCCGAGCAACCGGAGCAGAGATGACGGGCTGCCCCGGACGCGGTGAAAACAGCTAGAGCTCCTTTTTGAAAGTATTCCAACACCTCTCCCACTTCCCGTCTCTCTAAATGCCCACATTCTATTGCGAAGAGGGAGGCCAGAGGAGGAGACATCCAGCAAAGTAAAATATTGGTGTAGTCGACAAAGGGAGGGGAGAAAGAAACTTAGTTTAACCTTTCTGAACATCCCAACCGAAGTATGGAACACGTGTAACTTAAAAACAGTCACCCAGGATAGTGAAGGAACACATATACCATTCGGGCACTATTTTTGATTTTTAAAAATCTAGCTTGACCCCTTCATTCTTTTATTTTTTTCTTAAAAGTAAAATATATTCAATATTAGTATTGTTAAAATGCTGTAATGTTGAACCGGAGGCTGTTCCATGTACTCTCTTGAGTATAATTGCACTAAGATCATTCCACTTCCATTTGGAAACCCAGTGGCAATTACTGGAATACAATGTATCATGCATTTGCTCACTGGATATAAAACGTATATACTAATTCGCAATAAAATGTAACAGCTGTCAGTGCATTTTCTGCTCTGTTACTTCAATAAATTGGAACTCTGACTAGAAAATGGGAATATTGCATTTTTACACACTCTGTAATGTGTTTGCTTTTTGCAAATACAATTTATTTTTTTCATGACAAAAATTGTGGTTTGTTATTACTGCTAGTGGATAAATATTCTTATATCAGAATGAATTACATATGGTATCTGTAAAGAAGAAGTAATATTTTCTGCTTTTTATTGTAGCCTGACTCCAGTAAACAAAATACACTTAACCTACTTCTGTCACAAACTGACTGTGTGTGCTTGTGTGTAGTCATCGACACAACTGTGTGTTGGGGGCAGGGAAAGGAAGTCTGAGTTTATTCTTTACCCCACCTTCTCAGGTATTTATGTTGATCGTTAACATTTTGAGATACCATCATTTCCTTCAGAGCTTATTTTTAAGTTTAAAATTTTATCCTTTTATACATTTGTTAATAATTTAAAAATATATATAATGTGAAACAGAGGCTCTGAGTTTTATTTAAAATAAAATGCCTGCACATTTCTGTAATTTTGTTAGTTGGGGTCAGACTTTTCACAGATAATTAGCCTATTACACACTGTGAAATCAACCTGCATTGGTTATTTGGCTTCTGTTCTTTATTTCCCAGAAGGTTAACGTGCTGAAAATCTAGCTTCAAGCTCAATAGTACTGTCTCTTTGTGTTGCTAATTATCCCGTTGCATAATTATTAATATCAGGAGCAGGAAGAGGAAACATGCACACCAAATAGTCGTGAAGGCTGGTGTTCTGGCAGGAAGCAAGTCCTGCATTAATAAAATGTGCCTGTACCAATATCACAGGAGATAGGAGCGTTCCTTGTTAAGGATCATTTATTAACTGAGATCATCTTTTAGTTCGCCTTGGGGTAATGACTAATGTCAATGGCAAATTTCACAGTTGTCTAGAGAAATGAATTAAATTTGTAATAAAAAGCCCTTCGGCTTGTTGTACATGTTCATTTATTGGAGTAGTTGAACTAGGAGAACTGTAAGGCAACCAAGAACATCGGCTTAATTTTCCTTACATATAGTAGTGACCTTTAGCTCCATATTGAAAAAGTTACCTATTATGGACTGGTAAATTAAATGAGAAGTTCCTTTAATGCAAAATAAACTAGATGACTGAGCTAAGTTAAACGGCCTTTGAGCCTGTAAGATTCTTCCTGGATAAATATTCTTTCTTTTTTAATATGACTCTTCTATTTAAACCACCATCAAATAAGTCATTTGAACATAAGCAAGAGAATAAGAATTCAAAGTGTATGTTTCATACAGCATTACACCTATTTTTATTCCTTTAAGTTATTTGGGTGGTTTCACTTTGTGCTCCGATGCAGAGTTTTCAAAAGTGTTATTTTAACACTCTCTTTAATTCCCAATATACAGTGTGGTTTTTATTTATTTGGCATAACGTGTTGTTACTATAATTATTTATAGACGTTTTTGTGTTGCTTTATGTAGTTAAGGAAAAACATGCTTCCCAGGGGGAGGAACAATTACACCACTGTTCCTCTTCTGATTTAGAAAACCTAACTCCAGATTCCTTTTCTGAGAGTGAGTTGGACCTGGAAAATGATAATTACTTTTTAAAACAAGCACTAAGACCAAGCATGCTATTCTCACCTTATAGCAGAAAAATACAGGACAACCAGTGGCCTTATGCTAACCCAGGCACCAGCCCAGCTAACAATGGCAAGTGAAAAATGGACATTTTTCAGCAAGTAAAAATAATTGCAATTTTTATGTAAATTAAAATGTAATATTTCTTTCAGAGTGGTAAACTTTCATCACATGTTTTAAAACTTTAAAATAATGCCTCTTTTTAAAATTTAAATATAATGGGGTGACATTGGTTTGCAAAACCACGCAGATTTCAAGTATACAACTCAATAAAAACATCATTGCACATGGCATCATGCACTCACTGCCCCAAGCAAAGTCTCTCTCGGACCCATTTCTCCCCTTCAGAGCCTCAGTATTTTCACCTTTAAATTATATTAGTAAAATATGATCACCCACCTACAAAAACTTATTGTTGCTAAAAATGAATAAAATATCTAAAAGACCAATGGGGGGGAGGGGGACAATGATAAAAAGAAGCAATCTAAAATACAGTTGATTTTAGTTGCCCTCGTTTTTAAGCACATATGAAAATGCTCAGTTGGAGCCCTTTCCTTCCAAAATTCCAGGTTTCTGGAGTGAAATGCTTAATTTTGTTCAATATTATTTTTCCAGTAACTTCTCTTTGTGTGTCCCCTTTAGCCTGACGTTCGATCTGTGTTCTAACAGCTATTGTGTTATGCAGAAATGGTTGGCGTTATCCAAAAATTGTCTTGACTCTGTTGCTTGTTGGGTATGCTCTGGGGTATACTGTATGCTTATTCATGACTTAGGAGAACCTCAGAAATTTGGACTTTTTTCCCTTTAATGCAGATGCTCACGGCATTGCTAATAAGGCCAGGAAAAGAGTTCACAGTCCCCTTTACCCACTCTCTCACCTCAGCCCTTTTCAGCACGTAACCTCATTCTCTGTGGGATTACTTGGATGAAAACCAATTAGCAAGCAACTCGCAATATAAATGCATACAGATTACTCCAGATTGAACACAGCCCATGCCAACTAATCATAGAGTACATGATGCCCTGAATGGTATAAATATTAAAGAGTTGAGAGTAATGGACACACAATATTGAGAAAGGACTGAATGCCCAATCCGAACTAATAAAACATATAAATAAAAGTATGGAATTTCTTCCACCCTCCTCCTGCTCCCTCCTGTTTTTTATTCTTTGAGGAGATGTGCCCACAGGCCTCCTGAAGTGTGTTCCCCTTTGCTAATCCCTCCACAATGGTCCACATGAGTTTCTGAGGGTCCCCATCCCCTTCATTCTATGACTGTCAGTTTCTGTCTAATAAGCCAGCCCCCTGGCTGCCTCTTCCTCAGGGCCTCATTCCCCAGCTGGGAGGGGACAGTGTCTCAGTGGCCAGGACAGCTCTAAGAATGACTGAATGGGCAAATCAGCATTTAGTGAACATGCTTTTCAGCATGCTTGTTGGAATAAACCCAGTAAAGAACCAGACGGGAGGGAGTGTTTTCAAGATCCTCATCAGGGCTTTTGGGGAGTGGTTTAGAAGGCTAACTGGAGTAGCAGAGAAATGACAACCAAAGTTAATGATTAATGTTCTACTTCTGATTGATAGAGTCATGTGGATCAGCCTTTAAGCTTTTCTGTGGTAGCTGGAAGGGGCAAGGAAGTGTCTCCTCCCTCCACAGCCCTCACTGTAGCCTCCAGGAGTCAGGCATTCTCTCTCCCTCTCTCCCTCTCTCCCTCTCTCCCTCTCTCCCTCTCTCCCTCTCTCCCTCTCTCCCTCTCTCCCTCTCTCCCTCTCTCCCTCTCTCCTCTCTCCCTCTCTCCCTCTCTCCCTCTCTCCCTCTCTCCCTCTCTCTCCCTCTCCCTCTCCCTCTCCCTCTCTCCTCTTTTATTACCTAGCATACAGGGTGGGCAAAGCTAGGTTTACAGTTGTGAGTACAGGAAACACAGAGTATATTCTTGTATTATTACCTATGAATTGTTGTATTATTTTCCAAATCAACAATTATAAACCTACTTTTGCCCCACCCAGTATATTAACAGTTTGCTAGTTTGAAAGCAAAAACACATTCTACTTAGATCAATACTTTTTATTTATTTATTTTTAATTCTCATCCGAGGACATTTTTCCATTTTTTGTACAGACAGAGTGGGAGGGAGAGAGAGGAAGAGAGAGAGAGGGAAACATCGATGTGAAAGGGACACATCGAGTGGCTGCCAACCACATGACCAACCAGGGCCGGGGACAAACTGCAACCGAGGTACATGCCCTTAGCGGGAACCGAACCCGGGTCTCTCCGGACCGCAGGCGGACGCTCTAACCGCTGAGCCAAACCGGCCAGGGCTAGATCAATACTTTTGGTCACATATTCAGATCTTCCTCCCATTCACTCTTGTGTCTATCTACCTACAAAATGTATAGACTCTGGTTCCTATGCTGGAACCAGGTGGAAGGCATTGTTCCTGAACTTCATATAGCTATAGGATGCATGCACATATTTTTCCCATTAAAATGGACCCAGATTTCATGATCATAGGTAGAAAGTTAAATGAGCTATTGTGCATAATTGATCATCATAATTATTTACTGGGCTCCTCCATGGCCCTTTCTGAGAAGCCCAGTGACTCATGAGGAGGTTGTTACAAAGTTATTGAAAGGGTTGCAGGCTTTGCAGAGGATTGATGTGACCTTTTAACCTTCTTTTGTCTTCTCCCCCTGTCAGTTTCACTAGTTTTTCATAAGATCATAATCTGTGAGTCTTTAATAACTGCAAATTGGGATACTGAAAGTGACAGAAAATATCTGATATCATATTTTCCATACATTGTAGTATTAAAATGACATTCATAAAGGTTTTAAACAACTAAGTGGAAAGATGATGCCTGAAAGCAGAGTTATCTTATGAAGTCCCATTTCAGGAGAATGGAGCTTTATGACTAATGAAAACATATGAATGCAATTCTAGATTTATAGACACAAAATATGTTTCTTTTCATGCTGTTTCTTCACTGAATACTCCTTCTGTCCTATTTACCAATGTCACCCCTTTGGCCACAGAGCAGAAGACCCTGGGTAAGCTCCTGGACCCAAGAATCAGACTATCTGACTTCATGTCTTTACCACTAACTCTCTCCATGGTGTTGGATAATGTACTGAACTTCTCTGCACCTTAGTGTCTCTTTTATTTAAAAAACAAAAAAAAGGAAATAGTAGTTCCTACTAAATAAAGTAGCTTTGAAACTTAAAAAGAAGATGTTTAGAACAGTGCCTGGCACAAAATAAGTACATGATAAGTGTCAACTCTTGTTGATGTGGACAGAGAAGAAACAAGGTACAACCTACTATTGTTATTTAAACTTTGGGGATGAGCTATAGCCAATGTAGTAAAGCAATAAAGTAAATAAGAGTTCTACACATCAAAGAGAAAAATAAAGTTTATTAATTATATAGATTTGAATACATAGAATTACATAGTGTGCCTAAGGAAATCAAGTGTAAACTGTAAAATCAAATATTTTTACTGAGAGAGAGGTGATCCTAAATACACAAACACAAAAAATAGACCAGTCACATTTAGCCTTAATAAAATAAAATGTTGGGGGAGGGAAGGGTTCACAATCACCATAGCAACAAGACATATACAGATATATAAATTTAATAAAAAATATGTAGCTTGTATATGAACACTAAAAATGTCAGAATATCAAGAAGAATTGCAGAAATGGATACCATAAACTGTATTTAGTGTACAAGATTGAACTCGTAAATACTGTCAGTTATTTCAAAACTGATTTATAAGTATAATTAGACTACAAAACAAAAATAATACCAGATTATTTTAATTCACTTTAAGAAAAAATTTTAAATTTTATTCAGAAAGCTAAATGTATAAAAACAAGAAATAAAAAATTTTAAGTAAGCTACTAAAATATGATCTAAAGCTATAATACTTTAAATAGTATGGTAATAGAGCAAGTAGAACAAAAATCAAGGAAATTAAAGGGAAAGTTCAGAAACAGGTATAATGCATGAATTCAACTTCATTATATTTTAAATTTATACAGAGAAAAGAAACAACTCAATAACTATCACTGGAGTGACAGAATACTTTATATCTTATAGAAATATTGACAAAGAATATAAATTAATTCACTAATGCAGAAATCAAATGTCAATGAACATATAAATTAAAGCTACAATATCTAGATTTTGCTTATAAAATAAAAATAAAAACTATATCGACAAATAAATACTTTCCAAGTTGGTGAGGGTATAAGGAAGCAAGGACTCTTATGCAATCTTTATGTAAATGGAAATTTAAAAAATGGACTCGTATGACAACTCAGAAATACATGCCAGCAGCCTTAAAAATAATGTTTGGCCAAATATTTCACTTTTAACAACTTATTATGATAAATAGTAATCTAAATGGAAACTAAATATTACTTATGAATATTCATTCAAAATTATACGTAATAGTTTAAAATTGAGAAAACCACATAAATTACCAGAAATGGAGTATTTTTAAATATGTAGACATATATATTGATTTTCAAATAGTTGCCATTAAAACAATATCACTGTATAATATTAAATAACAGAAAATGTTTAAAACAAATATAAATTCTGATTATTAAAAAGTATATGCTTCTTCTCAATTCTTTAGTTACATATGGATAGAGATTCCAAAATGGTGGCAGAGTGAATGGAAGCTACACAGACCATCTCCCAGGACCAAACTGAAATTACAATTAAAATAAAGACAAATTGTTGGGAAAAAGCAACACAAAAGCAGCTTGGGAGGACCATATAACCAAGGACACCAATCGATCCTAGTAGGATTGCGGAGGCGTGAGAGGTGGGCTGGGAGCCCACAGACAGCAGCAGCCTTAGCTGTGAACAGTGCCCTCGGGGTGAAAGTCCCAGTGGCTCCACAGCGCAGAGCTGGGACAGACGCTGAAATAGCCACAGCCACTCACCATGGGCTCTAGAACAAGAAGGGTGACTGGGCTAGAACTGTGTGGGGACACTCGGGATTTGGAGGGCTCTCCGAGCTTTTGCTGAGTTGTGGCCACACAGAGGTGAGGCCATCTTACTCCTTCCCAGGGCTCTGGGGAGAAGTTGTGGCCCTTCCCTCAGATATTCAACCCCACCTTGTGGGCCATTGAAATGCAAATTGAAGCTCATTAACAACCAGCATCAGCCCCACCCTTGGGAAATTCCTTATGCTGAACACATGAGGGATTTTTTCATTCAACTGAGAACCCAAGGCTCTTTAGGTAACCACTACTAATAGCCTTCAGGCAAAAAGCTAGAGGATAACTGAACCATTCCTGGGTTTACAACTCTACCCAGGAAAGTCAGACTTGACAGTGGTGTTTAACAGGGGTCCTCCCTGCCTCATCCAAACCCAGGGGAGGGAGCCAAAAACAGCAGAACACCAATACCCACATGGAATATTTGGCAGTTTCCAAAGCCCACTGAAATAGCCAAACTGGTGAAACAAAGTAACAAATACCAAATGAAAGAACAAGAGATCTCTACCAAAGATGAGATAAATGAAATGCAGTTAAGCAAGTTAAAAGAGCTAGAATTAAGAGCCATGATCTTGAGGAAGCTCAATAACATGACTAAGGACATCAACACCATGAGTAAAGATATAGAAACACTGAAAACCAACCAATTGGAAATGAAGAATGACATAGCAGAAATAAAGAACAATTGGAAGGACTAAACAGCAGAGTAGAGGAAGCTGAGGACCTGATCAGTGAATTAGAACACAGGGTAGAAAAAATCAACCAATCAGAAAACCAAAAGGACAAAATGGTTAAAAAACAGGAAGACGGCTTAAGAGAACCGTGGGACAACTGGAAACGTAATAATATTCATATCATAGCAGTCCCTGAAGAAGAAGAAAATGAGCAAGTATTAGAGAATACATTTGAAGACTACTGACAGGAAAATTACCTACTTTGGTGAAGGAAGAAGGCATGAAAGTTCAAGAAGCACAGAGAGCCCCAATTAAGAAGAACTCAAAAAAGGCCCATAACAAGACACATTTTAATAGTAATTAAAATGCCAAAAATTAAAGACAAAGAGAGAATCCCAAAGGCAGCAAGAGATAAACAATAGGTTACCTATAAACAATAGGTTACCTATAAGGGTATCAGCTGACTTCTCAACAGAAACACTACAGGCCAGAAGGGAATGGCCTGAGGTAATCAAGGTCATAAAAACAAAAATCTGAATCCAAGACTACTCTATCCAGCAAGGCTATCATCAAAATAGGTCAAATAAAGAGCTTCCCAGACAAAAAAAAAAAGGTTAAGGGAATACATTAGCACCAAAACAGCACTGCAAGAAATGTTAAAAAAAACTACTGTAATTAGTAGGAGAAATAGAAAGAAAAATATATCCACACTAAACAAAAATGGCAAAAAATAAGTACATATCAATAATCACCTTAAACGTAAATGGACTGAATACTCCGATAAAAAGACACAGAGTAGCTTATTGCATAAGAAAGCATGAATCACATATATGTTGTTTACAAGATACCCACCTCACAACAAAAGACTCACATAGATTGAAATGGAAGGAATGAAAAAAAAAATCTTCCAAGAAAACAGAAAGGAAAAAAAGCTGGGGTAGCAATACTCATATCTGATAAAATAGATTTCAAAATGAAGGCCATAACTAGAGACATAGAAGGCCACTACATAATTTTAAAAGGATCTATCCAATAGGAAGATCTAACCTTGGTTAACATATATGTACCCAATATAGGAACACCAAAATATATTTAAAATCTTCTTGAGGACTTCAAAGGAGAAATCAATAGCAATACAATCATAGCAGGGGACTTCTACACCCTGCTGACATCACTGGAAAGATCCTCTAGACAAAAAATTAGCAAGGAAACAGAGACTCTAAATGAAGCACTAGACCAAATGAATTCACTAAATATCTACAGAAAATTATACCCCAAAACTAGAAAATTCACATTCTTCTCAAGTGCACATGGGATATTCTCAAAACAGTGCCATGTTAGGACACAAGCTAAGTCTCTACAAGTTCAAGAAGATTGAAATCATATCAAGCATCTTCTCAGATCACAATGGCATGAAACTAGAAATCAAATGAAACAGGAACATGCAAAGACATTGGAACACATGAAGGCTAAATAGCATGTTATTAAACAATGAATAGATTACCAAGGAGATCAACGAAGAAATTAAAAATTTCCTGGAAACCAATGAAAATAAACACACAACAACACAAAATCTATGGGATGCAAGGAAAGCAGTTCTGAGAGGGAAGTTTATAGCACTACAGGTCTACCTCAAGAAACAAGAAAAATTTCTAATAGACTCTCTAACCTCACAACGTAAAGAACTAGAAAGCAAACCAAAAGAAAACCCCAGAGCAAGTAGAAGGAAGGAAATAGTAAAGATCAGAGCAGAGATAAATGACATGGAGACCAAAAAATCTATTTAAAGGATCAATGAAACAAAGAGCTGGTTTTTTCGAAAAGATAAACAAGATTGATAGACCTTTAGCTAGACTCACCAAGAAACAAAGAGAGAGAACCCAAATACACAAAATCAGAAATGAAAGAGTAGTAACAACTGACACCACACAAATGCAAAGGATTGTTAACAAATACTATGAACAATTACATGGCAACAAATTCAACAATCTATGCGAAATGGACAAATTTCTAGAAACACAGTCTCCCAAAACTGGACCAGGGAGAGATCGAAAACTTGGACAGACCAATAACAACTAAGGATACTGAAGATGTAATCAAGTCTCCCGCAGCAAACAAAAGCCCAGGCCTGGATGGCTTCACAGGGGAGTTTTACCGAACATTCAAAGAAGAACTAACACCGATTCTCCTAAAACTATTTCAAAATATTCAAGAAGGAAAAAAACTTCCAAAGTTGTTTAATGAGGCCAGCATTATTCTAATGCTGAAACCAGTAAAAGACCCTGCAAAGAAAGGAAACTACAGACCAATATCCCTGATGAACATAGATGCCAAAATCCTGAACAAAATACTAGCAAATCCAATCCAGTAATACATCAAAAAAATTATTCACCATGACCAAGTGGGATTCATGCAAGGCTGGTACAATATTCACAAATCAATAAATGTGATACACCACATAAACAAAATGAAGAATAAAAACCACATGTTCATATCAATAGATGCTGAAAAAGCATTGGACAAAATCCAGTACCCATTTCTGATAAAAATGCTCAGCAACGTGGGAATGGAGGGATCACATCTTGACATAAAGGCCATATATGAAAGACCTACAGCCAACATTATACTCATTGGGCCAAAACTAAAAGCATTCCCCTTAAGAACAGGAACAAGACAAGGATGCCCACTTTCGCCACTCTTATATAACAAAGCACTGGAAGTCTTAGCCACAGCAATCAGACATGAAGAAAAAATAAAAGGGATCCA
Organism: Molossus molossus; assembly: GCF_014108415.1. NCBI lineage: Eukaryota > Metazoa > Chordata > Mammalia > Chiroptera > Molossidae > Molossus > Molossus molossus. Next base: position 78,017,148 of record NW_023425350.1, on the reverse strand, counting down.
AATTGGAAAGGAGGAAGTGAAACTGTCATTATTTGCAGATGACATGATATTATACATAGAAAACCCTAAAAACTCCATACAAAATCTATTAGACTAAATAAATGAATTTGGCACAGTAGCAGGATCCAAAATTAACATCAAGAAATCGATGGTATTCTTATACACCAATGATGAAGTCACAGAAAGAGAAACTAAAACAACAATCCCATTTACCTTTGCTATAAAAAAAATTAAGATATCGCCCTCGCTGGTGTGGCTCAGTGGTTAGAGCATCAGCCTATGGTCCGGAGAGACCCGGGTTTGGTTCTCACTGGGGGCACATACCTCAGTTGCAGTTTGTTCCCAGCCCTGGTTTGTCATGAGGGAGGCGGCCACTCATGTGTCCCTTTCACGTCAGATGTTTCTCTCTCTCTCCTCCTCCTCCTCTCTCTTCCTCCCAGTCTGTCTGAACAAAAAATGGAAAAATGTCCTCGGGTGAGGATTAAAAAAAAAAAAAAATTAAGATACCTAGGAGTAAGCTTAACCAAAGAAGTAAAGGCCTATTTGCAGAAAACTACAGGACATTGAAAAAAGAAATAGAGGAAGATATAAAAAAGTGGAAGCACATACCCTGTTCATGGATTGGAAGAATTAACATCATTAAAATGTCCATATTACCCAAAGCAATCTATAGATTCAACGCAATCCCCATCAAAATACCAATGACATATTTCACAGAGCTATAACAAATACTTCAAAAGTTCATGTGTAACCAAAAGAGACCCCAGATAGCCACAGCAATCTTGAAAAAGAAATCTTGAAAAAGAAGGACAAAGTACATGGGATCACAATACCAGATATCAGGTTATACTACAAAGCTACTGTAATCAAAACAGCCTGGTACTGGCACAAGAACAGGCATATAGACCAGTGGAACAGAACAGAGAACCCAGAAATGGACCCAAGACATTATGCTCACTTAATATTTGACAAAGTTGGCAAGAGCATACAATGGAGTAGAGACAGCCTCTTTAATAAATGGTGTTGGGAAAATTGGACAGCTACATGCAAAAACACGAAACTAGACCATTAACTTACATCATACACAAGAATAAACTCAAAATGGATAAAAGACTTAAATGTGATATGTGAATCAATAAAAGTCCTAGAAGAAAATGTAGGCAACAAACTTTCAGGTATCACAAGCAGCAGAATTTTCACTGATACATCACCTAAGGCAACAGAAACAAAGGAGAAAATGAACACATGGGACTACATCAAACTTAAAAGCTTCTTCACAGCAAAGGAAACAATCATCAAAATGGAAAGAGAACCCACTGTGTGGGAGAGCATAATTGCTAATGATATATCAGATAAGGGGAAACACTATGGTGTTACCTCAAAAAATAAAAAATTAAATTGCCATTTGATCCGGTGATCCCACTTCTAGGAATATACCCTAAGAAGCCTGAAACACCAATCAGAAAGAATATATGTACCCCCATGTTTGTAGCAGCACTATTTACAATAGCTAAGATATGGAAACAGCCCAAGTATTCATCAGTAGATGAATGGATAAAAAAGCTTTGGTACAAATACACAGTGGAGTAGTATGCAGCTATAAGAAAGAAACATCTCTTATCCTTTGAGACGACATGGAGGGACCTGGAAAGTATCCTCCGCAAAATAAGCCAAACAGAGAAAGAGAAACATCACATGATCTCACTTATTTGTGGATCATAATGAATATAACAGTCTGAGGAACTGGGTAAACCCAGTGACATGGAAGCAGGGTACAGACTGACAACCCTCCGAAGAGGGGGTGGGGAGGGAGGGAAGAGATAAACCACAGAACTTATATGCATGTACGCATAACCGATGGACATGGACAGCAAAGCCCGTTATGGGTGGGGGGATGGGGAAGGAGGGTGTCAATAGGGAATAAAAGGAGAAACATCTGTAACAAAAATAATTTAATAAAAAATTAAAAATAAATAAAAGTCATATATGGATAGAGAAATACTACTACAAAATACAGGCAAAAATCTTGATTATTCTGTGTACAGTGGGATTACTGATTACTTTTGCTTTCTTCTAACACTTTGTTGATTTTTCTACAGTAATCATATTTTATATTATGGAAAGATATTAAAATAAGCCATTTATAGTATACTAATTTGGGTGAAAGCAAGGATTATGGAGTTTCACAATTCCAGGATTGTATACCTGTTCTTTCATTTACTAGTTCCTATAAGTTTCTGGAATATATCCAGTCTGTTCCCTCTGCTGGCAGACATTTATATATTTCTCTCCACTCTCACCACATCTAGAATTTTGTGCTTCCATTTACTTGTGACTTCTTCAGAAGCATTCTCTCTCTCCACTTAACTCATAAAGACCACCACTTGCTCCATTTCCTTTACAAATGGACACTTTAACTACGTGCTGATATATTTTCTAATATAGTATATGTCTTCCACACCAGACTGTAGGTTCTCTTGAGGCACTGTGCTTGCACATGTGCTTATCATCATACATAAGGAGTGTCATGTCATAGTAACTCAGAAATAGTTGTCTACGTAATGAATAATTAAATCAGTTGTGAGACCACAGCCAAATTCCTCATTGCTACTAAACCTCAGTATTGTCATCTTTAGAATTAAAATACTATCTTCTTTATAGGGCTCTTATTAAGACAAAATGTGATAATATTTATAAAGTGCTTAATCAATGGTGGCTGCTAATATTACAATTATTATATTATATAGTATTCTATTTGTTCTTTTTTGGTAAATTTATTGGTGTGACACTCGTTAACAAAATTAAATAGCTCTCAGGTGAACAATTCTACAGCATAGCATCTGTACACTGTATCATGTGTTCACCCCAAGTTAAGTTTCCTTCCATCATCATCTATCCTCCTTATACCCTCCTCCACCTCGACCCACCCTGTTCCCCTGATAATCATCATATTGTTGTCTGTGTCCATGAGTTTTCCTCCTTTTTTCTTTTTTGCTGAATCCCTTCACCCCATACCCAGCAACCTTCCCACCCCCAGCCCACTTTTACACAGCTGTCAGCCCACTGTCTGAGTCTGTTTCTATTTTGGCTGTTAGTTCATTTTGTTTATTACATTCTACAAATTAGTGAAATCATGTGATACTTGTCTTTCTCTGACTGGCTTATTTCACTTAGCATAATATTTTCCAGGTCCCTCCATGTCATCTCAAAGAGTAAGAGATTTTCTTTTTTATAGCCACATAGTATTCCATTGTGTAGATGTACCACAGCTTCTTTATCCATTCATCTCTTGATAGACAATTGAACTGCTTCCAAAACTTGATTTTGCAAATAACACTGCAATAAATATAGGGGTGCATATCTTCTTTCAAATTAGTGTTTTCAGTTTTCTTGGATAAATTCCCAGAAGTGGGATCACTGGTTCATAAGGCAGTTCTATTTTTAATTTTATTTTTTATTAAATATGTTTTTATTGATTTTTTTTCATAGAGTGAGGAAGGGAGAAAGAGATAGAAGCATTGATGTGAGAGAGAAACATAGATTGGCTGTCTCTTGCATGCCCCCTACTATAAATTGAGCCCACAACCCAGGCATGTGTTTGAACAGGAATCAAACTGGGACCTCTCAGCTCATGGGACAATGCTCAATACACTGAGCCACACCAGCTGGGCTCCATTTTTAATGTTTTGAGGTAACTCCATATTATTTTGTATAGTGGTTGCACCTATCTGCATTCCAATCAATGGTGCATGAGGGTTCCTCTTTCTCCACATCCTTGATTTAAAAATGACAGTCATTCTGACAGTTGTGAGGAGATAACTTATTGTGGTTTTTGCGTCTCTTAGATGATTGGTGACTTTGAGCATTTTTCATGTCTATTGGCCATCTGTGTGTCCTCTTTGGAGAAGTGCCTATTTAGGACCTTTGCCCATTTTTTAATTGGATTGTGTATTTTATTTTATTTCATTTTTTTGGTGTTGAGTTTTATAAGTCCTTTATAAATTTTGGATATTAGCCCCTTATCAGATGTACCAGTAAATATGTTCTCCCATTCAGTGGGTTGTCTTTTAATTTTGTTAATGGTTTTCTTCACTGTGTAAAAACTTTTTAGTTTTAATTTTAGGATAGACCACATATTAGAACATAAAACAAGTTTCAATAAATGTAATAAGATTGAAAGCATATCAAATGTCTTCTTAGACCATAATTGTATGAAACTAGAAATCAATCACCAGAAAAAGAAAAAAAACTCAGAAATTCATGGAGGCTAAACAACATGTTACTAAACAATGAAAGGGTTAACATTGAGTTCAAGCAACAAATCAAAAGATACCTTGAAACAAATGAACATGAGAACACAATAACCTATAATCTATGAGCTATAGCAAATACAGTACTAAGAGAGAAATTCATAGCATTACAGGCCTATCTCAAGAAATAAGAAAAAGGAGAGGAAAAATGGCGGCGGAGTGAACGGAGCTACACAGACCGTCTCCCAGAACCAAACTGGAATCACAACTATAACACAGACAAATCGGCGGGAAAAACCAACAGAGAAGCAGCTTGGAGGACCATACACCGAGGGACACTGACTCCATCCCGGGAGGCTTGCGAAGGCGCGAGACGGGGCTGGGAGCCCACAGTCGGCAGCTCGGCAGCGGCCTCAGCTGGGAGCAGTGCCCTCGGGTCACACTCCCAGGCGGCTCCACAGCGCAGCCGGGACAGAGGCTGAAACAGCCACAGCCACTCACCTTGGGCTCCGGCAGAGGGAGGGCGGACTGGACTGGAGCTGTGTGGGGACACTCGGGATCTGGAGGGCGCTCAGAGCTTCGGCTGAGTGCAGCCACGCAAGACGGTGGCCACATTGCTCCTTCCCAGGGCTCTGAGGAGAGGCAGCAGCCCCTCCCTCGGAGATCCAACCCCACCCTGTGGGCCATTGAAGTGTTAATTGAGGCTCACTAACCACCAGCATCTGCCCCACCCTCGGGAAATCTCCTTGTGCTAAGCACCTGAGGGAGCTTTTCAATCAACTGACAACCCAAAACTCATCAAATAACCTAGACTGCTAGCCTCCAGGCAAAAAGCTAGAGGATAACAGTACCTTTCCTGGGCTATCAACTTTGACCAGGAAAGTAAGACTTGACAGTGGTGTACAACGTGGGTCCTCCCTCGCTCATCTAAACACAGGAGAGGGAGCCACAAACAGCAGAACACCAACACCCACAGGGAAAACTTGACAGGCTCCAAAGCCCACAGTGGTAGCCAAAATGGTGAAACACAGAAACAGAAGCCAAATGAAAGAGCAAGAGACCTCCACCGAAGATGAGATCAATGTGGAACAATTAGGCATGTTCACAGACCTAGAATTCAGAGCCATGATCTTAAGGAAGCTAAACAGCATGAGTAAGGACATAGAGACACTGAAGATAAGCCAATTGGAAATTAAAAACCAACAAGAAGAGATAAAAAATGATATATCAGAAATGAAAAACACATTGGAAGGTTTAAAAAGCAGAGTAGAGGAAGCTGAGGACCGGATCAGTGAATTAGAAGACAGGGTAGAAAAAATCAACCAATCAGAAAAACAAAAGGAAAAAATGATTAAAAAACAGGAAGATGGCTTAAGAGAACCGTGGGACAACTGGAAACATAATAATATTTGCATCATAGGAGTCCCCGAAGAAGAAGAAAATGAGCAAGGGATAGAGAACATATTCAAAAAAATAGTGACAGAAAACTTCCCTAATTTGGTGAAAGAAGAAGGCAGTCAAGTTCAAGAAGCACAGAGAGTCCCAAGTAAGAAGAACCCAAACAGGCCCACACCAAGACACATAGTAATTAAAATGCCACAAATTAAAGACAAAGAGAGAATCCTAAAAGCAGCAAGAGATAAGCAACAGGTTACCTACAAAGGGAACCCCATGAGGCTCTCAGCTGACTTCTCACAAGAAACACTACAGGCCAGAAGAGAATGGCATGAAGTAATCAAAGTCATGAAAAACAAGAATCTGAATCCAAGACTACTCTACCCAGCAAGGCTATCATTCAAAATAGAAGATATAATAAAGAGCTTCCCAGACAAAAAAAAGGCTAATGGAATACATTAGCACCAAACCAGTACTGCAAGAAATGTAAAAAGGACAGCTGTAATTAGCAGTAGAAATGGGAAGAAAAATAGAACCACACTAAACAAAAATGGCAATAAATAAGTACATATCCATAATCACCTTAAACGTAAATGGATTGAATGCTCCCATAAAAAGACACAGAGTAGCTGATTGGATAAGAAAGCATGATTCATCTATATGTTGTTTACAAGAGACCCACCTCTCAACAAAAGACTCACATAGGTTGAAAGTGAAGGGATGGAAAAAAATTTTCCAAGCAAATGGAAAGCAAAAACAAGCTGGGTTAGCAATTCTCATATCTGATAAAATAGATTTCAAAATGAAGACCATAACTAGAGACAAAGACGGCCATTACATAATATTGAAAGGATCTATCCAACAGGAAGATATAACTTTGATAAACATATATGCACCCAATATAGGTCCACCAAAACATATTAAAAATCTTCTGGAGGACTTCCAAGGAGAAATCGACAACAATACAATCATAGCAGGGGAATTCAACACCTCATTGACAGCACTGGATAGATCCTCTAGGCAAAAAATTAGCAAGGAAACAGAGACTCTAAATGGAGCACTAGACCAAATGGATTAAATAGATATCTACAGAGAATTACACCCCAAAACTACAGAATACACATTCTTCTCAAGTGCACATGGGACATTCTCAAAGATAGACCACATGATAGGACACAAACTAAATCTCTACAAGTTCAAGAAGATTGAAATCATATCAAGCATCTTCTCAGATCACAATGGCATGAAACTAGAAATCAATTGCAACAAGAACATGCAAAGACATTTCAACACATGGAGGCTAAATAGCATGTTATTGAACAATGAATGGGTCACCGAGGAGATCAAGGAAAAACTAAAAACTTCCTGGAAACCAATGAAAATGAACACACAACAACACAAAATCTATGGGATGCAGCGAAAGCAGTTCTGAGAGGGAAGTTCATAGCACTACAGGCCTACCTCAAAAAACAAGAAAAATTGCTAATTGACTGTCTAACCTCACAACTTAAAGAATTAGAAAGCAAACAAAAAGAAAATCCCAGAGCAAGTAGAAGGAAGGAAATAGTAAAGATCAGAGCAGAAATAAATGACATAGAGACCAAAAAAACAATTCAAAGGATCAATGAAACTAAGAGCTGGTTTTTCGAAAAGATAAACAAGATTGATGTACCCTTAGCTAGACTCACCAAGAAACAAAGAGAGAGAACCCAAATACACAAAATCAGAAATGAAAGAGGAGAAGCAACAACCAACACCACGGAAATACAAAAGATCATTAACAACTACTATGAACAACTATATGGCAACCAATTCGACAATCTAAGTGAAATGGACAAATTTCTAGAAACACAGTCTCCCAAAACTATTCCCGGAAGAGATAGAAAATTTGAACAGACCAATAACAACTAAGGAAATTGAAGAGGTAATCAAGACTCTCCCGGCAAACAAAAGCCCAGGCCCAGATGGCTTCACGGGGGAGTTTTACCGAACATTCAAAAAAGAACTGACACCCATTCACCTCAAACTATTTCAAAAAATTCAAGAAGAAGGAAGACTTCCAAACACGTTCTATGAGGCCAGCATAATTCTAATTCCAAAACCAGAAAAAGACACTACGAAGAAAGAAAACTACAGGCCAATATCCCTGATGAACATAGATGTCAAAATCCTGAACAAAATATTAGCCAATCGGATCCAGAAATACATCAAAAAAATTATTCACCATGACCAAGTGGGATTCATTCCAGGGATGCAAGGCTGGTACAATATTCGCAAATCAATAAACGTGATACAACACATAAACAAAATGAAGAATAAAAACCACATGATCATATCAATAGATGCTGAAAAAGCATTCGACAAAATTCAGTATCTATTTCTGATAAAAACGCTCAGCAATGTGGGAATAGAGGGATCATATCTTGACATAATAAAGGCCATATATGAAAGACCTACAGCCAACATCATACTCAATGGACAGAAACTAAAAACATTTCCATTAAGAACAGGAACAAGACAGGGATGTCCACTTTCGCCACTCTTATTTAACATTGTACTGGAAGTCTTAGCCACAGCAATCAGACATGAAGAAAAAATAAAAGGGATCCAAATTGGAAAGGAGGAAGTGAAACTGTCATTATTTGCAGATGACATGATACTATACATAGAAAACCCTAAAGACTCCATCAAAAATCTACTAGACTTAATAAATGAATTTGGCAAAGTAGCAGAATACAAAATTAACATCAAGAAATCGATGGCATTCTTGTACACCATTGATGAACTCACAGAAAGAGAAACTGAAAAAACAATCCCATTTACCATAGCGCCAAAAAAATTACGATACCTAGGAATAAACTTAACCAAAGAAGTAAAGGACCTATTTGCAGAAAACTACAGATCATTGAAAAAAGAAATAGAGGAAAATATAAAAAAGTGGAAGCACATACCCTGTTCATGGATTGGAAGAATTAACATCATTAAAATGTCCATACCACCCAAAGCAATCTATAGATTCAATGCAATCCCCATCAAAATACCAACAATATATTTCATAGAACTAGAACAAATACTTCAAAAGTTCATATGGAACCAAAAAAGATCCCGAATAGCCACAGCAATCTTGAAAATAAAGAACAAAGTAGGTGGGATCACAATACCAGATATCAGGTTATACTACAAAGCGACTGTAATCAAAACCGCCTGGTACTGGCACAAGAACAGGCATATAGACCAGTGGAACAGAACTGAAAACCCAGAAATGGACCCAAGGCAATACGCTCAATTAATATTTGACAAAGGTGGCAAGAGCATACAGTGGAGTAAAGACAGCCTCTTTAGTAAATGGTGTTGGGAAAATTGGACAGCTACATGCAAAAATATGAAACTAGACCATCAACTTACACCATACACAAAAATAAACTCAAAATGGATAAAAGACTTAAATGTGACCCATGAATCCATAAAAATTCTAGAAGAAAATGTAGGCAACAAAATTTCGGACATCATACGGAGCAGAATTTTCACTGATACATCACCTAAGGAACAGAAATAAAGGAGAAAATGAACACATGGGACTACATCAAACTAAAAAGCTTCTGCACAGCAAAAGAAACAATCATCAAAATGGAAAGGCAACCCACTGTATGGGAGAACATCATTGCCAATGATGTATCAGATAAGGGTTTAATTTCCAATATATATAGAGTGCTCCTACAACTCAACCAAAGGAAGACAAGGAACCCAATTAAAAAATGGGCCAAGGAGCTGAATAGACACCTCTCCAAACAGGACATACAAATGGCCAAAAGACATATGAAGAAATGCTCAACATCACTAATCATCAGAGAGATGCAAATTAAAACAACAATGAGGTATCACCTCACACCTGTCAGAATGACCGCCATCAACAAATCATCAAACAACAAGTGTTGGTGAGGGTGTGGAGAAAAGTGGACTCTAATACACTGCTGGTGGGAATGCAGACTGGTGCAGCCGCTATGGAAAACACTATGGTGCTACCTCAAAAATTAAAAATTGAACTTCCATTTGACCCAGTGATCCCACTGCTGGGTATATACCCTAAGAAGCCTGAAACACCAATCAGGAAGAATATATGTTCCCCCTTGTTCATAGCAGCACTATTTACAATAGCTAAGATCTGGAAACAGCCCAATTGTCCACCAGTAGATGAATGGATAAAAAAGCTGTGGTACATATACACAATGGAGTACTACGCCGCTGTAAGAAAGAAAGATCTCTCATCCTTTGAGACGACATGGAGGGACCTGGAAAGTATTATCCTAAGTGAAAGAAGCCAAGCAGAAAAGGACAAATACCACATGATCTCACATATATACGGAATATAATGAACATAACAGTCGGAGGAATACGGTAGACCCAGAAACATGGAAGTAGGGCACGGACTGACATCCCTCAGAAGAGGGGGTGGGGGGTGGGGGGGTTGGAAGAGATAAACCACAGAACTTATATGCATGTATGCATGACCAATGGACATGGACAACTACGCCGGGGACGGGGTGGAGGTGGGGTGGGGTGGGTTGTGCCAATGGGGTAAAAAGGTATAATATCTGTAACAAAAAAATAAATAAAAAAATTCATAAAAAATAAATAAATAAATAAATAAATAAATAAATAAAAGAAACAAGAAAAATCTCAAATAAACAGTCTAAACTTACACTTAAATTTGAAAAAGAACAATAAATAAAGCTCAAAGTGAGTACAAGGAAGGAAAAATAGTGAATAACAAAATATAGTTTAAAAAATGAAAAAAAAATTCAACAAAATGAAAAGCTGTTTCTTTGAAAATATAAACAAGATTGACAAAATTTTAATCAGACATCAAGGAAAAAGAGGACTGAAATATAATCAGAAATGAAAGAAGCAAAGGAACAACTGACGTCACAGAAATACAAAGGATTGTAAGAAAATATTGTGAAAAACTGTATGCCAACAAATTGGACAATCTGGACAAAATGTATACATTTCTAAAAACATAAACTTTTCCAAAACTGAATCAGGAAGGATCAGAGAATTTGAATAGACAGATTACAATGAATAAAATTGAAGCAGTAACAACAACAAAATGCTCAAGAAACAAAAGTCCTGGATTGTATGGCTTCATGGGTGAATTTTACCAAATATCCAAAAAAAAAAAATTATTACCTATTCTTCTCAAACTATTCCAAAATAATTCAAGAGGTTGAAAGACTTTGGAGCTCATTTTATGAGGCCAGCATTATCCTAATTCCAAAACCAAATAAAGACATTACAAAAAAAAGAAAATTATAAGCCAATATCCCTAATGAACATTGATGCTATGCTCTTCAACAAAGTATTAGCAAATCAGATCTAGCAATACATTAAAAAGTTTATACACCATGATTGAGTGGGATTTATTTCTGGAATGCAAGGTTGGTATAATATTTGCAAATCAATAGATGTGACACATCACATATAAAAATGAAGGATAAAATCTACATGATCATATCAGTAGATGCAGATAAAGCATTCAATAAAATCCAGCATTCATTTATGATAAAAACTCTCAGCAAAGTAGCAATAGAGGGATTATACTTTACAGTAATAAAGACCATGTAGGACTGCCCCACAAACAACATCATACTTGATGGGCAAATACTACAAATGTTTCTCTTAAGATCAGGAACAAGACAGGGATGTTCACTTTCACCACTCTTATTCTACATACACTGGAAGTCTGGCCACAGTAATCAGATAAGAAGAAGAAAAAAAAGTCACCCGAATTGGAAAAAAGATGTAAAACTGTCATTATTTGCTGATGACATGATACTGTATATAAAGAACCCAAACGATTCTACTAAAAAACTACTAGAATGGATAAATGAATTCAGAAAAGTAGCAGGATACAAAATAAATAACCAGAAATCATTTGCATTCTTATACACTAATAATAAGCTATCAGGAAGGAAAACTAAGAAAACAATACCATTCTCAATTTTTTCAAGAAGAACCAAAACCTAGGAATTAATTTAACCAAGGATGTAAAAGCCCTGTACTCAGAAAATTATCAAACACTGAAGAAATAAACTGAAAAATATACGAATAAGTGGAAGCATATACCATGTTCATGGATAGAAAGAATTAACATCATTAAAATATCCCTATTACCCAAAGCACTCTATAGATCTAACACAATTCCTATCAAGATACAAATGGCATATTTCTCAGAACTAGAAAAAATATTCTAAAAATTTATATAAAACCATAAGAGGCCCCTAATAGCAACAATAATCTTCAGAAAGAACCAAGTTGGAGGACTCAAGCTACCTGATATCAAACTATAGTAATAGTAATCAAAATAGCATTGTATAGGCATAAAAACAGATATGTAGATATGGAACAGAATATAGAGCCCAGAAATAAACTCATGTCTTTATAGTCAATTAGTATTTGACAAAGGAGACAAAAACATACAATGTGATAAAGATTGTTTAATAAATGGTGGTGGAAATATTGGACAGATACATGCAAAAAAATTAAACTAGATCCCTTTTTACAATATACACAAGAGTAAACACAAATGGATTAATACTTAAGTGTTAGACTCAAAACCATAAAAATTCTAGAAGAAAACATAAGCAGTAAAATATTGGGCATTACTTATAGAAATATATTTTTCTGATAAATCTCCTTGGCAAGGGAAACAAAAGGAAAAATAAACAAATTGGACTATATTGAGCTATTATTCTTTTACTAAATAATAATATTAATAAAAGAGACCTTTTTAGATGACTTATGACTGAAGAATTTAAAAACTGAAAAGAAACCTATACATTTTATGAACAGCCTATAGCAGCTGGCCCTTTTGAGGGGTGGGAGGACAGGCACATTGGATCACTACTTTGCTTATGAGTACCCTCCCACCGCAACCCCAAGAACCCAGGTTCTCACCATCATCCATTCATTTACTTAAATGTTCAGTTGCAGTATACATGCATTGTGGTGTCAGAATTGTTAATTCATGTACCCATGAGTAAAATACTTTATCAACTACACTACAGTGCTCATGTATAGTTATTTTTGCCTTTGGTCTTACTAATTCTCTGGTGCCCAAAGTTGCTTAGGTCAGCATCATTTCCCCCAACTCCTTCAGTGAGTTTGTTTCTTATTTTTTAATGCAGTTACGTTATATTGTCACATTCTCATAACATGTCAGAAAACACTGTTGTTTTTGTTTTGTCTTCATTGTTTGTGTTTCCAAAATCTCATACAATTAGAATCGTACAGTAGCTAGCATTTTCAGACTGGCTTTTTTAATTTCTAAATATGTATTTAGTACCTACTTACATTTTTTTGTGGCTTGAAAACTTTTTTTTTTATTCCTTCAGTGAGTTCATTTGAGGATATATTTTTATTAATTTTAGAGAAAGAGGAAGGAGAGGAACATTGATATGAGAGAGAAACATCAATCAGTTGCCTCCCATACACAACCCTACAGGGGATGGAACCCACAGCCTATTTGTAAACAGATGATTCTCTCACTAACTGGGCCACCAGGCTAGTGAGAAAACTAATTTCTTTTTTAATGCTAAATAATAAATATCCTATTGTATGTATGTGCCATAGTTTATTTATTCATTATTAATAGCAGGAAATCTTTGCTTTTTCCAAATTTTGGTGATTATGAATAAAGGTGTTATAAACATGTGTAGGTTTTCTGTGTAGATATGTTTTTAACTGAGTCGATTAAATACCTTGGAACCTGATTGGTGGATTATATGGACAGACCAGCTTTAGCCTTGTACGAAACTGCCATTTCTGTACCAAAATGGATGTACATTTTGCATTTTCACTAGTAGAAAATGAGAATATCACATCCTTGCCAGTGTCAGGGACCGTTTGTTTTAGGTTTTGGTTAATCTGGTATGTGTGTACTGGTATTTTGTTGTTTTAATTTAAAATTCCCTTATGACAATTGACATGGAGCATCATTTATATGCATATTTGCTATCTTATATCTTGGATGAGTTATCTGTCAGATCTTTTGACTATTTTGAGAATTGGATTGTGGATTTCTTATGTTGCATTTTAATTTTCCTTGTATATTTTACAAACAAGTTCCTTATCAGATCGTGCTTAGAAAGCACTGTCATAGAAGCTGTGGTGTTTCTATTGATTCTTTTAAGTGTCTTTCAGACATCATAGGTTTTTATTTTAATAAACTCCAACTTCTCAAAAATTTTTTTTCATGGATTGTGTTTTTTGCATTCTATCTAAAATATCATCACCAAACCCAAGATCACATAGTTTTTCTCCTATATTTTTGCCTAGAAGTTTTATAATTTTGTATTTTACATCTAGGTATATGTTTCATTTCAAAGTAATTTTGTAAAAGTTTTTATTTTTTTCCATTACCATTTATCCCCTCTATGCATTCATCCACCTCCCCCATCCCTCCCCACACCCCGACCATCACCACACTGTTGTCCATATTCATGAGTTCTCTCTTTTTTGCTCAAGAAAGTTTTAAGGTCTGTGTTAAACATATGAATTCTCAGTTGTTTATTAAAAATACATATTTTTCTCCTTTGTCAAAGATCACTTCATTACATTTGTACAGGTCTAATTTGGGGCTCTTCATTCTTTCACATAGATTCAGAGTCTTTCTTTGAAGATATTGTGCAGCCTTGATTACTGTAACTTTTTAGTAAATCTTGAAATTTGGTGGTGTAAATCATCTAATTTTGCTCTTCTTCAGTTATAAATAAGCTTTTCTAAGATGTCGACCCTTTTATATAAACCAGAGAATCACTTTGTAGATATCTACAAAACAGCTTGCTATGATCTTTTTTGAAATTTTTTGAATCTATAGATCTAGTTGGAAAAATTGACAATATCAACATTTTTCAATTCATGAAAATGTAATATCTATTTTTAGAAATTTAAAACTCTAACTTTCATTGCTGTTATATAGGAAAATAATTGACTTACATACTCATCTTTTAATCTGCAATATTTTTACCACAGGGTAAAAATGTCTTCCTTTATACAGCAGAGTAGTATCCCATTGTGTAAATGCACCACTGATATTTTATCCACTCATCCACTGAGGGACATGGGCTGCTTCCAAATCTTGGCTATGTAAAAACATTTCGACAAACATAGGAATGCATATATTCTTTCAAATTAGTGTTTTGGGGTTCCTCAAATAAATTGCTAGAAGTGGGATGGCTGAGTCATAAGACAGTTTTATTTTTAACATTTTTAGATACCTCTACATTGCTTTCCACAGTGGCTGCACCAGTTTGCATTCCCACCAACAGTGCGCAAGGGTTCCCTTTTTTCCACATCCTTGACAGCACTTGTTTGTGGATTTATCAAGGTTAGCCATTCTGACAGGTGTGAAGTCATATCTCATGGTGGTTTTAATTTGCATTTCTCTGTTTATTAATGACATTGAGCATCTTTTCATACATCTATGTGCCACCTGCGTGTCCTCTTTTGAGAAGTGTGCAGTCAGGTCTATTTCCCATTTTTAAATTGATTTTTGTTTATTGGTGTTGAGTTTTATAAATTCTTTATAAATTTTGGATATTAATCCCTTATTAAATATATGTTCTCCTGTCCAGTGGGTTTTTCATTTTGTTGATGTTTTCTTTTGTTGCGCAAAAACTCTTTAGTTTGATGTAGTCCCATTCATTTACTTTTTCTTTTGTTGCTCTTGCCCAAGGAAATACATCAGAAACAAAATATTGCTATGAGAAATGTCTGAGATTTTACTGCCTATGTGTACTTTAGGATTTTTATGGTTTTGAGTCTAATGTTGATCTCTTTAATCTGTTAAGAATGAACTCAAAATGGATTAAAGGGATCAATATTTAAATTGTGGACCAAGTAAAGCGGATTACCCTCCCCAATGCAGGTTGGCAAATCCCTGTGAAACCTTTAGAAGAGTAATGTGCAGAGATTGTGTAATCAAGATTTCTTATTACCATTGAGCATATTGTAATTGTTGTGATTTAACAAGTTTGGGATTTAGCACATTTTGATAGGTAGTTCACTTTTTGATGGTGCGTTACCCTGAGGACAAACGATTGGGGGCGTCTCAAGAGGAGCCCGAGGCACAGAAACAGAAGAGGAAGGGTGCTCGCGACTCAGCACATCTTCCAGAAGTTTCCTCTGGAGACGGAAAATCTTCACTCTCGCCAGCTCCATCTGATCCCTGCTGCCAGATCGAAGGACAAAAATGACTGTCATAAATATTACCTTCTGTCTCATAAAGACTTGTGCCCTAGGCTCAGAACACAACCGCCCTTCATTGTGCTGGTTCCCTTGGCATGTAAATGAACTTCAGTACCCAACTGATGCGTGGGACCTAAATTGTTTGTTAAGTCTGAGATTGAGGTCAAGGAAATGAAAACGAGCTTTGTCAACAAAGATTGGTTCATATAATGTCAAACACAGCAGATATTACTCTTAGATCACAATCTTTTTTTTTTTTTTAATTTTTATCAATTTATTTTTGTACAGATGTTTCTCCTTTTTTCCCCATTGACACTCTCCTCCCATCCCCCGCACCCTGTACCCAGCTTTGTTGTCAATGTTCATTGGTTATGCGTATATGCATATAAGTTCTGTGGTTTATCTCTTTCCTCATCCCACCTCCCCCTCTTCTGAGGGATGTCAGTCTGTACCCTACTTCCACGTCCCTGGGTCTACTCTATTTCTCAGACTGTTGTGTTCATTATATTCCACAAATAAGTGAGATCATGTGATATTTGTCTTTCTCTGCTTGGCTTGTTTTTCTTAGGATAATACTTTTCAGGTTCCTCTATGTCAAGAGATCTTTCTTTCATACAGCTGCATAGTACTCCATTGTGTATATGTACCAACACGTTTTTATCCATCCATCTACTGATGGACACTTGGGCTGTTTCCACATCTTAGCTATTGTAAATAGTGCTGTTATGAACATGGAGGTACATATATTCTTTCTGATTGGTGTTTCAGGCTTCTTAGGGTATATTCCTAGATGTGGGATCACTGGGTCAAATGGCAATTCAATTTTTAATATTTTGAGGTAACACCATAGTGTTTTTCATAGTGGCTGCACCAGTCTGCATTCCCACCAGCAGTGTACTAGAGTTCCTTTTCTCCACACCCTCGCCAATACTTGTTTGATGATTTGTTGATGGCGGCTATTCTGACAGATGTCAGGTGATATCACATTGTTGTTTTAATTTGCATCTCTCTGATGATTAGTGATGTTGAGCATTTCTATGTCTCTTGGCCATTTGTATGTCCTGTTTGGACAGGTGTCTATTTAGCTCCTCTGCCTATTTTTTAATTGGGTTTTTTGTCTTCCTTTTGTTGAGTTGTATGAGTACTCTATATATTTTGAAAATTAACCCCTAATCTGATGTATCATTGGCAATTATGCTGTCCCATACAGTGGGTTGCCTTTTCATTTTGGTGGTTGTTTCTTTTGCTGTGCAGAAGCTTTTAGTTTGATGTAGTCCCATGTGTTCATTTTCTCCTTTTTCTTTTGCCTTAGATGATGTATCAGTGAAAATTCTGCCGTGTATGATGTCTGAAATTCTGTTGCATGCATTTTCTTCTAGGATTTTTATGGATTCACAGGTCACATTTAAGTCTTTTATCCATTTTGAGTTTATTCTTGTGTATGGTGTAAGTTGATGGTCTAGTTTCATTTCTTTTGCCTGTAGCTGTCCAATTTTCCCAACACCATTTATTAAAGAGGCTGTCCTTACTCCATTGTATGCTCTTGCCACCTTTGTCAAATATTAATTAAACATAATATCTTGGGTCCATTTCTGGGTTCTCTGTTCTGTTCCACTTGTCTATGTGCCTGCCAGTACCAGGCTGTTTTGATTACATCAGCTTTGCAGTATAAACTGATATCCCGTATTGTGATCCCACCTACTTTTTCAAGATTGTTGTGGCTATTTCTGGTCTTTTTTGGTTCCATATGAAATTTTGGAGTATTTGGTCTAGTTCTGTGAAGTATGTTGTTGGTATTTTAATGGGGATTGCATTGAATTTATAGATTGCTTTGAGTAATATGGACATTTTAATGATGTTAATTATTCCAATTTATGAACAAGGTATGTGCTTCCACTTTTTGACATCTTTCTCTATTTCTTTTTTCAATGTCCTGTAGTTATCTGCAAATAGGTCCTTTACTTCTTTGGTTAAGTTTACTCCTAGGTATCTTAATGTTTTAGCCATCATGGTAAATGGAATTGTTTTCTTAGTTTCTCTTTCTGTGAGTTCATCTTTGGTATAAAAGAATGCCATCGATTTCTTGATGTTAATTTTGTATCCTGCTACTTTGACAAATTTATTTATTAAGTCTAGTAGATTTTTGATGGAGTCTTTGGAGTTTTCTACATATAGTATCATGTCATCTGTGAATAATGACAGTTTCACTTCCTCCTTTCCAATTTGGATCCCTTTTATTTTTTATTTTTTATTTTTTTTATCCTCACCCGAGGACATTTTTCCACTTTTTGTTCAGGTAGAGTGGGAGGGAGAGAGAGGAACAGAGAGAGAGAGAAACATCGATGTGAAAGGAACACATCGAGTGGCTGCCACCCGCACAACCGACCAGGGCCGGGGACAAACTGCAACCGAGGTACGCGCCCTTAGCGGGAACCGAACCCGGGTCTCTCAGGACTGCAGGCCGACGCTCTAACCGCTGAGCCAAACCAGCCAGGGCCCCTTTTATTTTTTTATCTGGTCTGATTGCTGTGGCTAAGACTTCCAATACTATGTTAAATAAGAGTGGCAAAAGAGGGCATCCCTGTCATGTTCCTGTTCTTAAGAAAAATATATTTAGTTTTTGCCCATTGAGTATGATGTTTGCTGTAGGTTATTCATATATGGCCTTTATTGTATAAGGTATGATCCCTCTATTCCCACATTGCTGAGAGTGTTTTTATCAGAAATGGCTGCTGGATTTTGTCCAACGCTTTTCCAGCATCTATTGATATTATCATGTGGTTTTTATTCTTCATTTTGTTTATGTGGTGTATCACATTTATTTATTTGCAAATATTGTACCAGCCTTACATCCCTGGGATGAATCCTACTTGGTCATGGTGGATACTTTTATTGATGTATTGCTGGATCCAATATGCTAGTATTTTGTTCAGGATTTTCGCATCTATGTTCATCAGAGATATTGGCCTGTAGTTTTCTTTCTTTGTAGTGTCTTTTACTGGTTTTGGAATTAGAATTATGCTGGCCTCATAAAACGAGTTTGGAAGTCTTCTTTTTCTTCAATTTTTTGATATAGTTTGAGGAGAATGGCTGTTAATTCTTCTTTGAATGTTTGGTAAAATTCCCCCCACGAAGCCATCTGGGCCTGGGTTTTTGTTTGCTGAGTCTTGATTTCGTCTTCAATGTTCTTAGTTGTTATTGGTTTGTTCAAGTTTTCTATCTCTTCCCTGTTCAGTTTTGGGAGACTGTGTCGAGAAATTTGTCCATTTCACTTAGATTGTCGAATTTGTTTCCATATAATTGTTCATAGTATTTGTTAATGATCCTTTCTATTTCTGTGGTGTAAGTTGTTACTTCTCCTCTTCCATTTCTGATTTTGTATATTTCAGTACTCTCTCTTTGTTTCTTGGTGAGTCTAGCTAAGGGCCCATCAATCTTGTTTATCGTTTTGAAAAACCAGCTCTTTGTTTCATTGATCCTATGAATCTTTTTTTTTTTGTCTTTATGTCATTTATTTCTGCTCTGATCTTTACTATTTCCTTTCTTCTACTTGCTCTGGGGTTTACTTTTTATTTACTTTCAAGTTCTTTATGTTGTGATGTTGGATAGTCCATTAGAAATTTTTCTTATTTCTTGAGGTAGGCCTGTAGTTCTATGAACTTCCCTCTCAGAACTGCTTTCACTAAATCCCATAGAATTTGTTGGGTGTTCATTTTCGTTGGTGTCCAGGAAGTTTTTAATTTCTTCTTTGATCTGCTTGGTAACCCATTCATTGTTTAATAACATGCTATTTAGCCTCCATGTATTCCAATGACTTTGCATGTTCTTGTTGCAATTGATTTCTAGTTTCATGCCATTGTGATCTGAGAAGATGCTTGATATGATTTCAATCTTCTTGAGCTTGTAGAGACTGGTTTGTGTCCTAACATGTGGTTTATCTTTGAGAATGTCCCATGTGCACTTGAGAAGAATGTGTATTCTGTAGTTTTGGGGTGTAATTCTCTGTAGATATCTATTAAATCCATTTGGTCTAGTGCATCATTTAGAGTCCCTGTTTCCTTGCTAATTTTTTGTCTAGAGGATCTATCCAGTGATGTCAGCAGGGTATTGAGGTCCCCTGCTGTGATTGTATTGCTGTAGATTTCTTCGTTGAAGTCCTCCAAAAGATTTTATTTTTTTATTCTTTCAAATCTTTATTGTTGGATGTAAAATGTATTACAGATGTTCCACATTTTTCCCCCATTGACCCCCTCCTCCCCACTCCTGCACCCCTCCCATCTTTTCCCACACTATTGTCTGTGTCCATTGGTTATGCATATTTATTCTTTGGTTTATTTCTTCCCACCCCCCCAACCCCTTTCCCTTTGAGGTTTGTCAGTCTAGCAATGAATTTGTACTTCTTAATCCCTTCACCTTTTTCACCCATTCCCCAACCCCCTTCCCAACTGGCAACCAACAAAATGTTCTCTGTATCTATGAGAATGTTTCTGTTCTTCCTGTTCATTTTGTTTGTAGATTCCATTGTTGATAGATATGTATTCATTGCCATTTTGTTTGTTCATACATTTTATCTTTTTCTTCACAAAGACCCTTCATCATTTCATTTAATAATGGTTTGGTAGTGATGAACTCCTTTAACTTTTTCTTGTCTGGGAAAGTTTTTATATGTCCATCAATTCTACATGACAGCTTTGCAGGATAGAGTAATTTTGGTTGTAGGTTTTTGGTTTTCATCACTCTGAATATTTCTTGCCACTCCCTTCTGACCTGCAAAGTTTCTTTTGAGAAATCAGCTGACAGCCTAATGGGTACTCCCTTGTAGGTAACTAGCTGCCTTTCTCTTGCTGCTTTTAATATTCTCTCTTTGTCTTGAACCTTTTGCATTTTGATGATGATGTGTCTTGGTGTGTGCCTCTTGGGGTTCATCTTGTTTGGGACTCTCTGTGCTTCCTGGACTTGTATGTCTGTTTCCTTCACCAAGTTAGGAAAGTGTTTTGCTATTATTGTTTCAATCAGGTTTTCGATTTCTTGTTCTCTCTCTTCTCCTTCGGGCACCCCCAAGATGCGAATGTTGGCACGCTTGAAGTTGTCCCAGAGGCTCCTTACACTATCCTCATTTTTTTGGATTCTTTTTTCTTTTTGCTGTTCTGATTGGGGATTTTTTGCTTCCTTATATTCCAAATCGATGGTTTGCTCCTTGGATTTACATACTCTATTATTGAAGCTGTGTAAATTATTCTTTATTTCAGTTAATACCTCCTTTAATTCTAACTGTGTATCCATGATTTCTAACTGGTCCTTTTTTATGCTCTTGAGGCCCTCCCTAAGATCACTGAGGTTCTCACTAAGTTCATTGAGCATCCTTATAAGCAGTATTTTGAACTCAGCATCTGTTAGGTTGCTTATCTACCTTTCGCTTAGTTCTTTTATTGGGGTTTGTTCTGTTCTTTCATTTGGGACCTGTTTCTTTGTATTCTCATTTTGGCTGCCTCGCTGTGTTTGTTTCTGTGTATTACTTAATGAGAGGTATGGGGTTCACTGAGACCCGATGCGCTCGTTTGAAAGAATTTAGGAAAAACCTGAAGCAGGATCCAAGACCGGCCAATCCTATGGTTAAGCAAGTGGCAACAGCTTGGGTGGGCTTGAAAGTTGGGCGGGGTGGGGCGGGGCCTCAGGGAGTCAGCAGGGCGGGGCTACCAGTGTGAGCCAGGTTGCTGGAGTCCCAGATATGGTGACTGTCTGCCGCCCCAGGGAAGGGCTCACCAAAGGAACAAAGGCCTCTTACAGCACGTTTGTCCCCGAGGAAGCCCCCTCTCCAGCCCTTGTTCCAGTGCCAAACAGCTCAGTTCTTCCCTGTATGTCTCTGGCGCCCCTCGAGCTGCCTCCCCTCCAAGCTTAGAGGGAGAGAGTCCGATAAGTCCGTGCGCGGGCCCTTTAAGGAGCTGCCTGGGGCTCCAGCCGCGTCAGCCTCCCTGAGCCTCAGTTCCCGCTGGTTTTTCCAGCCAGAAGTGATAGGGATTCTCTTCCTGGCACTGGAACCCTGAGCGGGGCACCTGGTGTGGGACGGGGACCCCTCAGTCCTCAGGGAGGACCTTCCCAGCCGTGGGAGCCTCCTGATTTTTTTCTGCCACACGTGGGTGTGGGACCAGCCTGTCTCGCTGCCGCCACCGCCCCCCCTCGCACCACCCGTCCTACCAGTCTCGATGTAGCTGCTTTTTTCTTTTTTTTTTTTTTTTAATTCCGTAGTTGTAGGACTTCCATTCAGCTTGATTTCAGGCGGTTTTGAATGATGGTTGTTCTGTAGTTTAGTTTTAACTTTGATGTGGTTGTGGGAGGACGGATACCGCGTTTACCTACCCACCATCTTGACCGGAAGTCAAAAGATTTTAAATATATGTTGGTGCTCCTATATTGGGTGCATATATGTTAACCAAGGTTACATCTTCCTGTTGGATAGATCCTTTTAATACTATGTAGTGGTCTTCTTTGTCTCTAGTTATGGTCTTCATTTTGAAATCTATTTTGTCAGATACGAGTATTGCTACCCCAGTTTCTTTCCCTTTCCATTTGCTTGGAAGATTTTTTTCCATCCCTTCACTTTCAACCTATGTGAGTCTGTTGTTGTGAGGTGGGTTTCTTGTAAACAACATATATATGAGTCGTGCTTTCTTATCCAGTCAGCTATGCTGTGTCTTTTTATTTGAGCATTCAAACCATTCACATTCAAGGTGATAAACCATTCACATTCAATGTGATAATTGATATGTACTTAGTTATTGCCATTTTTCTTTAGTGTGATTATTCTTCCTATTTCCTCTACTAATTACAGCAGTCCTTTTAACATATCTTGCAGTGCTGGTTTGGTGCTAATGTATTCCCTTAGCCTTTTTTTTTTTTTTCTCTGGGAAGCTCTTTATTTGACCTTCTATTTTGAATGATTTCCTTGCTGGGTAGAGTAGTCTTAGACTCAGATCCTTGTTTTTTATAACCTTGATTACTTCATGCCATTTCTTTTTTGGCCTGTAGTGTTTCTATTGAGAAGTCAGCTGAGAGCCTTAAGGGGCTCTTTTGTAGGTAACCTCTTGCTTATCTCTTGCTGCTTTTAGGATTCTCTATTTGTCTTTAATTTTTGTCATTTTGATTACTAGGTGTCTCGGCGTGGGCCTGTTTGGGTTCTTCTTACTTGGGGCTCTCTGTGCTTCTTGAACTTGAATGCCTTCTTCATTTACCAATTTAGGGAAGTTTTCTGTCACTGTTTCTTCAAATATATTCTCTAACCCTTGTCCATTTTCTTCTTTTTCGGGGATTCCTATGATGTGAATATTATTATGTTTCCAGTTGTGCCACAGTTCTCTTCAGCTGTCATCCTGTTTTTTAATTGTATTTTAATTTTGGTTTTCTGATTGGTTGATTTCTTCTACCCTGTCTTCTAATTCACTAATCTGGTCCTCAGCTTCCTCTACTCTGCTGTTTAGTCCTTCCAATGTGTTTTTTATTTCTGCTATGTCATTCTTCATTGCTTCTTGGTGGTTTTTAATTTCCAATTGGTTGATTTTCAATGTCTCTATGTCTTTACTCATGGTGTTGATGTCCTTACACATGCTGTTGAGCTTCCTCAAGATTATGGACCTGAATTCTAGTTCCGTTAACTTCCTTAACTACATTTCATTTATTTCATCTTTGGTAGAGTTCTCTTGTTCTTTCATTTGGTATTTGTTTCTTTGTTTCACCATTTTGGCTATCACAGTGGGTTTTGGAGTCTGCCAAATTTTCCCTCTGGGTGTTGGTGTTCTGCTGTTTGTGGCTCCCTCTCCTGGGTTTGGATGAGGCAGGGAGGACCCACATTAAACACCACTGTCAAGTCTTACTCTCCTGGGCAGAATTGCAAGCCCAGGAAAGGTTCAGTTATTCTCCTGCTTTTTGCCTGGAGGCTATTAGTAGAGGTTACTTGAGGAGCCTTGGTTTCTCAGTTGACTAAAAAAGTCCCTCAGGTGTTCAGGGTAAGGGAATATCTGAGGGTGGGGCTGATGCTGGTTGTTAATTCACCTCAATTTGCATTTCAATGGCCCACAGGGTGGGGTTGAATATCTGAGCGAGGTGCTGCAGCCTCTCACCAGAGCCCTGGGAAGGAGCAATATGGTCACTTTCCTGCATGTCTACAACTCAGCAAAAGTTCTGAGTACCCTCCCAATCCCGAGTGTCCCCACACAGTTTCAGTCCAGTTCACCCTCCCTGTGCTGGAGCCCAAGGTAAGTGGCTGTGGCTATTTTAGCATCTGTCCCGGCTCTGCGCTGTGTATCCATTTGAGAGTTTAACCCTGAGGGCACTGCTCACAGCTAAGTACACTGCTATCCATGGGGTCCCAGCCCCCCTGTCACACCTCTGCAATCCTACCAGGATCGATTGGTGTCCCTGGTTATATGGTCCTTACAAGCTGTTTTTCTGTTGCTTTTTCCTGACTATTTGTCTTTATTTTTGTTGTAATTCTAGTTTGGTCCTGGGAGATGGTCTGTGTACCTTTCATTCACTCCACCGCCGTTTTGGAATCCTAAAATCTGTTTTTTATGTCTTGTTTCATTTTGTGTTATGTCCTGGTTTGGTGTGGTTTTATTTGTTTGCTCATTTATACCTCTGAACATGGTTTTTTTTTTTTTTTTTTTTTTTTTTTTTGGTAAATTTAATGCATTTAGGGCTCATCATATAGACTTACAATATGGAGTCAGACAGGAATAGAGAAAAGATCTATTGATGAACTGGGTGGTTAATGTAGATGGAGCTTCTTTTAAAAAAATTTATTTTCCTTTATTGATTTTATTTATTTATTTTTATTTATTTATTTTTATCCTTACCCGAGGATATTTTTCCATTTTTTGTACAGATAGAGTGGGAGGGAGAGAGAAGAAGGGGGAGAGAGAGAGAAACATCAACATGAAGGGACACATTGAGTGGCTGCCACCCGCACGACCAACCAGGGCCGGGGACAAACTGCAACCTAAGTACGTGCCCTTAGCGGGAACCGAACCCGGGTCTCTCCGGACCGCAGGCCGACGCTCTAACCGCTGAGCCAAACTGGCCAGGGCTCCTTTATTGATTTTAGAGAGAAAGGAAGAATGAGATGGAAACATTGATGAGATAGAACATCAGTTGGCTGCCTCCAGCATGCCCCCCCCTTGGGATCGGGCCCACAACCTGAGCATGTGTCTTGATCTGGAATCGAAGCAGCAGCTTCTTGGTGCATGGATCAACGCTTAACCACTGAGCCATACCGGCCAGAGTATAGATGGAGTTTTTTAAGTTCTGAGAAGCAAGCCTTACTGTGGCAGAGTTCATATTTTCCTAATTATTTTAAAATACATTTCAGCTTTTTTCCTCTTACATAATGAAACAAGATTTATTTCTGTAATTCAAAGTCTTCCATCAGAGAAGTGTGTCTTTCCTGGGAAAAGAAAGAATGGTTGTGGAAGGCGCAGCTACCATCTGCAGCCACCTATGGTTTGTCCTGGATGTTTTCACCCTACAGTGGGGTCATGGCACACTTCTCATTACGATTGCTACAGACACCCAGCAGACTAGAGCAGAATGCGTTTTAGCTATATATCTAGGTATAAACGAAAGGGAAAACAAGTAAAACAAAATGGTACTTAGTATAAGAGGAACTGAAAATAGGTTTATATACTTTATATTTTTGAAAAGTTTAAATTATATATTAATAAAATTAGATGTTAATAAATTGAATCACTACTCTTTCCAACATTTTACATAGTCATTTCAAGCTTTATTCTGTCAAAGCTATTTAAAAATACTAAGGAATAAATTTGAAATTTCTTACTCTACTCTATCATAGATTACTAGTCAGCAAAAATTTACTACAAATGAGGAAGAAGTCACAAATCATAGCCTAAAACACCCAATGTCAATTTAGGATTTTGAAATTTAATGTGTATACAATATTCATAAATGTCCAATTCTTCCCATTGGACAAATTGATAAATAAGCATTAGTCAGTAGAAGTGGCTACATGTAGATGAAATTCTACGTATCTGGGTCTGAATTCTTGTTCTACAACTTAGTTGCTTACAATATGAAGTGATCTTAGGGGAAATGTACACTCTCTCAGCCCTAAGTCCACCGTCCTTTGAGAAATTGGGAAACGAACCCCCACATTGCAGAAAGCTGTGCGAGGTAAGTGACGTAAAGGCCGTGGGACGCTTAGAACCGTCTCCTTCGTAGATCGTCGTCATAAACACGGCTTAAAGTAAGCCAAGTTTGCACCTTAAAACGTCACGATACTCTACATGATCCACATTCTTTCCCTTGGGTACGCAAGAGGAAGCCTAGTGTTCTTGAGCCTTTTCCTCCCCGACTTCTTGCGTGGAGCTGGTGTGCGTTCAGCCGCTCGGCCCGCACAGCAGCAGGCGGCGGCCGAGGGCGCTGGGACCGGCCCGAGCAGCGGCCTCCGCGCCGAAGGCGGAGATAAATGTGAAGACTTGTGTTCAGGTGGAAGAGGGCAGGGCTGCTTTAGAGATGGAAAAGTAGCACAAAACAATTTAAAGCCCCAATTTTCTTTTTACTATTATAGAGGCTGGATGAAGTTTTGAAAATAGAAATCTATTCAGATCATTCTTAAAGATGCCAACTCCACGAAGAAGACAGGCAATGCCACCTGCACCCTTTCTCTCTGAGATCAGACACAGGAGTCATCAATGCATCCCAGGCTTTTAGACTAGCTTTATTCTATTTCCTCAAGGCATATAACAAATGGAATCTGATTTGGTTTATACTCTTCATAAGATCTTTTCAATGCCATGTGAAGACTTGTGTTTGTGCTTCACATGGTATACATTACGAATTCTAGCCCTGGTCGGTTGGCTCAGTTGGTTGGAGCACTGTCTTGTACATCAGAACATCAGAAGGTGTTGGGTTTGATTCCTGGTCACGTGCCTAGGAGATGTAATCAATTGGTGTTTCTCCCCCCCCCCCTTTATCTCTCTAAAAAATTAATAAACATCCTTGGGAGAGGACTTTTTTTTAATTCTATAAGAAAAATTAACATAAAATGTTATGAAACCTGTTATAGTTCAATATTGTTCAGTAATTAATGATTTATATGAGACCATGATTTTTCCCCCTTCAGTTAAATCTGATTCAGTTTAAAAACTCAAGATCAAGTTATTTTTCCAAATGTTGATAAAGCCAGCTCTAGCAGAAATGATCCCTTACAATTATTTCTCATAGTATCTTCACAAAGCTAGACAGACTACTGAAACATATAGTACGTTGATACTATATAAGGAATGATTCACGATTTTGCGTTTAATATGAAATACATGTAGAAACAAAGGGGGAATAGGGTTATGCGATTTCCCTAAGGTTTTTTTGTGTGCCAGGGCATGAGCGGGTGCACACTCACACACATGCACACATGTAGACACTCTTGTCTCTATTCTTGGGAAGATACAAAGCCTGCTATCTATCAAACAACTGCTATTTAGTGAAAACATTCTGAGTGCAGTACATACAATTATTATTGGTACTAGGTTTAGCATGTCTTTCGTCACCAGCATGCCACTCTGAGCAATGCAGAGTGGCGGAGCAGAGCATCGCAGCCGCCCTGGAGGGCACAATCCAAGCAAGGAACAGACAGATACACTAAGCCTGGGGAAAGGAGGAGAAAGAGGGGTACCCGCACTGGGCGTGACCGGGGATGTGTAACATCACAAAATGTTTCAATCATCTTTACTCTTTCATTTTGATTTAGAATTAGTTTTACACAAAACAAATATATCATTAGTAGACTTTTTAAAAACCAGAAGACAGAAGAAAAGAGGAAATGCCTGTTTGTATAATTAGTGGAAAGTTCTTAGCAATAAAGCCTATGCATAAAATTACATAAATATACAAATGAGATAAACAAATAAAAGCGACACATTATATTGAAAATATACCAGAAGAAATTTAGAATAGACCAATATTAGCCAAGACCTGTGGGTATGTCTGAAATGCTATGGAACATACATGTTCATTTTCTTCTCATAGTCACAGAGACTCATTTTAGAAAGGGATTCTTATATACATGCTTGGGCATACATCCAGAGGCCCTTTCAGAATGTTTCTGAAATCTTAGGACTTCACCAAAAGTCACACAGGTTCAACATGGATAAAGTAACTGTTTTCCTTAGCTTAGACTTTGAAAATACATACATATATTCAAGGCTTCCTGAGGCCATTTTACCTACTCTCCATGTTTTCTTATTAATTGCAGAATTCTACCACATCATTACACGTGAGATAGTCTTCCTCTTCTTCCCTGATGTTCAACTATATTAAAGCAAAAAAGTTGTTGGTTTAAGATGTGTCATAGACATGTCCTTTGTGAGAAAATAGGTTATACTTTTAATCTCTCTCTGCCTCTCAATCTAGATCCCTCTCTCTTCAATTCTGTTTTCTTCAAAGAAGAAAAAAAAAGAAAACCCCATTCAAACATTTTTTAATCTCTTCATTTTTGCTAGTCATTAGCATGTTATTAACTACATCATTATTCACTTGAAATCAAAGGCAGTTGACTCGGTAAGATTGTTTTGATGGTCTGTCGTGGGTGTTGTGGGGAGCATCTAAAAGCAGCTTATCAACAGTATCTAACCATTTGGGTGTAAGGTGGTCGGCAGAGGCCCAGCTGATATCAGTTAAGCATTGTTTTAGTGACCAGAGTTCTTTGGGGTGCGGAACAGCCCAGCGTCACTGCAGCGAGAGCCCATCCCTGAGGCCTGGGTAGGGCGGGCAAATCCATCCGTCACTGGGCACTTCCGGGCAGCTCCGCCCACCTGACCCAGCAGTGGTGGCTGCTGTACCCATTGGCCAGATGCAAGGCACTGGTCTCTCTGTCCTCCCAAGGCCAAAAATTAACCAAACGGTTTTGAAAAGAGTTGGTATCCTATGTAAATAAGGTTGATGAAAAGATGTAAAAATATATATTTTTAAGCTAAATTAAACCAACTATGTTTCACATATCTTTGTACCATCTAAAATTCTTCCTGTAAGAAAGGAAGGCAACAAAATTGACGATCTTCTTTAATCACTGACAGCATCCCGCATAGGATACATTCTTATAATGAGCTCAATAAATGTATGTTGAATAAATGAAAAGGCAGGTGTGGGTTATTGATCTAGATAAACCTTTCATTTTGTGATTGAGAATGAAACCATTTCCCAGCATGGTACTGCTTCTTACTGTAGATAGACTTTCTCTTCTTATTTCTTCTTCCAAAATCTAGGATCATTTATAAAGTCATCAACAACAACAAATGTTCCATCCACCACTTCTGATCAGATGACATCTTTTTCCCAAATGAAGGGAGTGTTTGAATAGGAATTTTTTTTTTTTTTAATTTTCATTCTGCCACATGGTAAAATGTAACCTTTCAGGAATGGTGAAGAAACTGATTTTAATTATTTTCCCTGGCTAAAATAAAAATAAAATCTAATTAATAACCATGAACTTATTAATCTCTACATTTACTAAAGATCATTTCAGACAATTGTTCATAAGAGAACATTTTCCTCAAAGAACTAATAGGCTGACACAGCAATAAAGGACAATGTTTTGTCAGAGGTCCTTCTCTTAGTCTTAAATTGCTTAATGATAAATTAGTTAAATTTTGATATATTGAGATCCATTCAACATTGTCAACATTCTTTGGTACATTTTATTTTTCTTTAAAATATATATAATGTTAAATTACTTGTTTTTGAGAGCTTCAAAATATTTAGCCACTCTCAAGCTATTTAAATATGATTAAACAATTGTTTCATTCACTATTGTATTATGTTTACCAAATTTATTCCCTTTTTTTAATTTCCTGGGTTTTACCTTAAGAAAAATAAATGTAGGAGTCTATACATGGAATTCTTTGTAATTCAGCTCATCATGGGTTAGATTGAAATTCAACTAGTGTCTTACTTAAGTTTTTTTTTAATAATATAAGTGGAATTCACTGGTAATCTTCAGAGTGTTTCTCTATATTGTTAATCAGCTAAACATAACCTTCAATTATAAATGCAAATTTTCAGGATTAAATTGAATGTTCAGACGCTCTAATGTATTTTATTGACTGTACATTGTCAAGTCTACACAACACAGAATAGATTGTTGGGTCAATATTTACTTTTGAATTGGTGTTCTACAGAGAGCTAATATGAGGATAATTCAGGTCAAGAAAAAAGAAATAAGGATGTTACAAACACAATGAGAAGGGATGTTTTATTTGTGTATTTTTGCATGAGTTATCTGGATTATGTCAACTGTGTAGACGTCTGTCTAGGAGTAGGATCTGAAAAGTTTATTCAAATTCTGACATTTGTAGAGAATACTCGCATGAAGAGAGTTTGAAAATCAGGAAACATTTTTTCATACATGAGGAAAAGAAAAAATCATGAACATTTTAGAATATTTTTCTTATGGCCATCCCTTGCCTGCAATTTTCTTTTGAAAGCCTAGTCAATTACCCATTTTACCTTAAAATTTTATAAATAAAAATAGGCTTAGCTTAATCCTACAGTCCATTTTTTCCCTTTTTTATCAACATCTCCAGAATAAGAATCATTTATAAGCTTTACTAGCAGTATACTATAGTGACAGGCTTCCAAACAAGGAGAAATAATTTATTAGCTCACAGTGTTTTTCCAGACTTCCCCACCCCACCCCGAGGTGGTATATAGGTTGTGCAATGAATAAATTAAGTATTTGTTCTGCCTTGTGCTTGGCATAAATCATTACTTTTCTAGGACCAAAGAGTGACTATTTGCAATATTATTTTGAGTTAAATAAGCTTTGAAATCAAGTAGAGTGGGGGCTACACTTTATTTTGCAAAATATTTATTTGCAAGGTAGATGTTATGATTAAATCATTATTTCTATTGTAAAAAGAAAAAAAAAATTGTTAGAAAAAAAGGAACCAGGAAATTAATCCATTCAAAATCAAATTGCTTTACTGAATTTTAACCGAATAGAAAGATCTATTCCCTTTTAGTTGTCATTAGAGCTTTTACACAAAACATAACGTATCCATAATATTATTTTGTTACAATTATTGCAGCTAATGATATCACAATTTACGAGGATTTTTTTTTTTTTACAGATAATTATGCATGTATAAAATGTGTCTTGTTTTATCATGTGCTGTTTTGTGTATTCCCAAGGACACTTGACTATCACTAAAGAATATATTTTAATGTGGAACCATTGAGTAAATGTCTTAAGGGAAGACAATTAAAACACAGTCAATGTTGTGTATTTATACATTACATTTTATAGCCATTTTATATCTTAATAAACAAAAACAAATGACATTTCTCTTTAAAGAGTTTTTAAGTAAAATGGAGATCATAGCCTCACCTATCGCTCCTTTCATGCTCAAAGCATTGCGTTGCATGTATTGTTAACTACGCAGGTTTCTGAACCAGAGAAACAGACATGATCAGCTGCTCCGCAAGGCAAAGCGTTTTGAAAAAAGGGTCTCGAGCTCACATGTGTTCCTCAGCCCTGGATGTTGATTAAATGTGAAGCAGAATGATGCTCCAAAATAAAATGTTTGCTAAAGGACAAAAAGTTATTGGCTATAATAAAAAGCAGACTAATTGAAAGCTAATTTAGAAATAAAGACATTAACATAAATTAATGATATGCAAGTATTAAAGATGATGAGATAGGTAATAAATGTATAAACATGACTGGTGGGTACTCAGAAGATATATTTACCTGAACAAAGTGAGTTACAAAGCCATGATTACAACATCACAAAATACTTTCCCTGAAATTGCACAGACTTGCAAGAGTAAATCTGGAAGAAAATACACAAAGATACCCATTATTTTTTTCTCAGATTTACATTATTATTACATCTTGCATGGTATGTTTTCTAGCTGTTCTAAAACTATTGTTTCAGTAATAAAAATTAAATAATTATCTTGAAATTTTGAAAAACATGCTCAGTTTAGAATTCTTTTCTTTGTAGCTTAGTATCAAGAAGGCTTTAAAATTACAGGTATTTAATAGCCCAGCAAGCATTTACAGAGTAAATTTTAATATATTAATTTTTTAGTCATCAATTTAAAAATTAAAAGTAAAGTGTAATTAACTTATTTTTTTAGCCTTAGTCCATTTATTCTGCAATGACTTGTCAGCTTCTATGCCCAGCACCAGAGATCAAACATGGTCGTCAGCAGGCATTGACCATGCCCTGAAGGATTTTTTCTTTTTTTCCCCTTTATTGATTTTGGAGAGAGAGAAAGGGAAAGGGGGAGAGAGATAGAAACATTCATGAGAAAGAACATTGATTGGCCACCTCCTGAGTGCCCCCTACTGGGGATTTGGCCCACAACCTGGGCATGTACCCTGACTGGGCCTCGGCAACCTCTTGGTGCATGGGTCGTCGCTCACCACTGAGCCACACTGACTGGACACCCTGATGGATCTTTAAAGCTAGTTCTGGTTGAATTGTTATTGTCTTAGTTTATCTAATCTTGTAGATGTAACCTTTATTATTAGCTTCCACCCCAAATTTTTAACTAGCATGGTATGAGGAACAACACTAACTTTAATAGTGCAGTGTCTAGTGTCACTGAGACCCACACAGTGTGTGCGTTTCGTTGATGCACTCTTAAAAAAAGACCCTGAGAGTCATAACAAAGACATGCACAGAAGGAGTTGACAGATATGGAAACTTGAACATTTTTACCTTGATCTGATTTTGATATATTATCCTGAAATCCATGAAGAGGAAGACATAATCATAAAAAATGACATCAAAAGAAATGACTGGGAAAGATAGAAAAAATATTTGTTTGTTTTACAATACTGAATTTTATTTATTTGCCAACAAAGTTATTAGAACTTCTTCACAGGAGTTCTGTGGCAAAGTGTGAGAACACTTCTAGAATTTTTTGAATTGTGTATTCTGAGCTGACTGCATAAACCAAATGCATCATAGGTACTTACTAAATGGGGGGGGGGTGAGTTTATTTTTATTTTTTCCTCTAAATTACTTAACATTAATAATTCCTTGACATTTCTGTTATTACAACAAAGAAAATAAAGAGCTGAATTTCCGAAAACTCTGCGATTTTTAAGTACTGTCCTACAGTATCTCCCCATTCAGAGTTCTCGGCGTTTCCTAGGCTTCTGTGAAGACTCTGCACTGGACACACGGGAGCAGAACAACACCTGAGAGCCCTCCTGCTGGAACCAGGACAGAGCCTCTGAAGTGGCAACATTGAAGCCAGCGGTCTGCAGCAGAGAGCTGTAATCTGGCTGAATTATTTAGTTGGGTAGTGTTCAAAAAGCGTTTAGTTTGTTGGTTGGTGGTATTTTTTCTTTTTGGAGAAAAGATAGGCTGCACACTTAATAAATATTTATATATTGTGATAAATAATACAGTACACCTCAGACTAAGACAGCGTCTCAGACAGGTACAAATAATTTAACAGATCACAGTTATTATTATTATTTTTTTCCATTTTGTTTCTAGGACCATCAGGTTGGTTGGGTTAACACTGAAGGGAGAGAGACGTAAAAGAGAGATCATTGCTGGTGGGAGGAGTCACATGGAAAATGAAGTATCCCGGGCATCAAGGGTCCAACCCTAACTCTCCTGGGATGCCTGACACACGCTGCATCGAGCCACTTGTGTGTGTGTGTGTGTGTGTGTGTGTGTGTGTGTGTGTGTGTGGTTTTCCCCTTAGCGAGATGCCCGCGCGTGAGCCGCTGTCCCCGACGTGCGCTCTGGGGCTCCGCTCACATCCAGCGCGAACCAGAGCGCCCTCGGCCTGGGCATCGACCAGGCGGACACGGGATGCACAAAGCAGTGTTGGATAACACCACACACGTTTTAATTCTGCTTCTGAGGTAGGCGGGGAAATCTCAAGCTTCATATGTCAATGGGAAGAGTTATTCTTTCTGGACAGGCAGGTGATGTCTTGACTGCACTGCCGTCTCCCCTGGGAACTGCCGTTAGCGCAGAGACGAGGCACCGCCGGGCTCAGCGTCCGAGCGCTGCGTCTTCTCCCCGGTCTCTGTCCTGGGCATTCTGCTCTCCGCGGGCGTACCAGCCAGGGCATCTGTCAGTGACTCTCTGGAAGATGAAACTAAAGCAACCCTTCAGGGTATTGCTGTCATCTGTTTTTACCGGAACCAAGGATTACCTATTGACCGGTACCCTGAAGGTCCTGTGACCCCCTGGCCGCGAGCCCACCCACAGAGAATGTAACTGAGGATCTTAGCCAAGCCAACCCTCCCTAGGGACCAGCGTCAGCGAGTCGTCCGTGTGGCCCTAGGTGGTCACACACAGTCACTTCACTTCGTCTGACTTCTGGTTCTCTTGTAGTTCAGAGCGAGGAGGGGACACTGGAATCCCAGGTGGGGTCCCCAGGGTGAACAGGCTGGGGGGCTTCTCAGTTCATGTTTCCCCTCTCACACCGGAGCCTTCAATCATCTGAACAGTTGGGTTCTCCCTTGTTGTGTGTGATCTCAATGTCCCATTAAATAGGAGAAATTCAACAGTATGACTACTCTTTTTTTAGAGCTGTTTTTAAAAATGGTTAGCCTTTATGTTGGTTTCAACACGTTAGCCTATTTTCAGTGATTCACCGTGTTTGGGGGGAGGGGAATTGTGAAGTTTTACCAGTGAATAATGATATAAAGAAAGAAATGGGATATGTGTAACCAAAATATTTTAAAAGGGAGGCAAAGCCTGTGCTTGGGAGTCACTCATCTGAACCCCAATGACAAGATCAGACACCGTAAGGAAATGGAGGGCACGCCTCAGATACAGCGCCTTAGTTCTGATTTCACAAGGTGCTCAGTACTGGGAAAGGTGTTCCCACTGTGTGGTCCTGGAAAAATAAAATGCGACATGCATTAATGAACACGTTTGGATACCACTCTTCAGGGTGTAGCATTGATCACTGTTTGGGTTCTGATTGGATTGGGACTGGAGAGTGGGGCCGAGGAGGGTTAGTGGGCGCTGTGGGCAATGGATGCGAGTGGGCCGTGTGACCGGCCACTGCTGTGGTTCCGGCCTGCGAGGAACTCCGGAGCTGCTGGGGACACGAGCGCATCTTAGATGCGAAGATGGAGGCACATGGATTCTGCTGTGGGTCATGGACTGGTTCTCGGAGAAACAGAGGCTGGGATTCCCTTCGGTGCTTTGGCTGCAGGACCAGGAACCTCTCAGTCCTGTTGGCATGTGTCCCCCTATTGGTCCCTTTGTGCCCAGGCCCCATGGAGCCGCAGCCCCTTGGGCGCAGGCAGAGTGTACATGGTGCTGGTTGCGGAGGGAAGCGAGGGCCTCGCCTGGCCCGGGCTCACCTGGACTACCGGCTCGGCCAGGTTCCTAATCTGTCCTAACTCGTGTGGTGGTTTTATTTTCATATTAGAAAGGCAATGCTATTTGCTGTCTCATTTTAGAAACTTGTGGAAAATAAAAGGAAAACATAATCTAAATCCCATCACTGAGATAACATTTGAAATGATAGTATTATCACTTAAGTCTTTCCTCCCCGAGGCCACACACACACACACACACGCACACACACACACACAGACCATATACACAGAGTTTCATCCCCCTTAAAAAAAGAAACTGTTTTGTGTAATTAATCTTCAGTAACATGCTTCTAATAGTGGCATAGCATCTGATCCACAAAGCTGGGTCAGAGAGGGAATGTTGAGGAAAACAACTACAAAGGGAATTTTTATTTCTGATTCTTATCGATCAATTAATCAATCTTGGTAATTTTTATTTAAATACCCTTGTTCTGTGTAGTTAAGATCTATCTGTCACGTCCAAAAGAAAAGTCTTCTAGCCATAGTTTTTCCTAAATGCCTGGCTG
The DNA here is from genome assembly GCF_014108415.1 of Molossus molossus. Lineage (NCBI taxonomy): Eukaryota > Metazoa > Chordata > Mammalia > Chiroptera > Molossidae > Molossus > Molossus molossus. Next base: position 77,981,374 of record NW_023425350.1, on the reverse strand, counting down.
AAATCAAGTTACACTGTCAGTGGGCTCCCCCTCCACCACTCGTTAACCATATCACGAATGGAAATGAGTTCAGTTTGGCATAACTCATAATGTCATTTGGGAAGAAGGCAGAAGGAGCCGCGCCAACATTAATGTGCACTGTGTGAATAATTTACTTTAATTTCAATTAAAGCACCAGGATGAGATGTAGGAAACCTTTCCTGTGGCTGCTCTAAGCTCGGGGATTTAACTTGGTTAGCAGAACAATTTAGATAGTTCAGGGACCTAAATTTGGAGCCAAGATGTTATGGGTAAGAATACAAAATAAATAGTAGTCTATGGTGTCTGCGGGCTTCACAATAGGAGAATTAAAAGCCAGGAGGAGAACAACAGGCCAACTTGTACGGCTGGAAGCTGTAATGAGTAGTGTTTACGAGGGGCATGGAGAAAATGAGAGAGGACTGGGTCAGGGGTCGCTCTGCAGACTGCGGGAGGGAGACGCAGAGCGCGCGTCAGAGAAGAGGTGGGTGAGGACACACAAGTCAGCGCGTCAGAGGAGAAGAGGTGGGTGAGGACACACAAGTCAGCGCGTCAGAGGAGAAGAGGTGGGTGAGGACACACAAGTCAGCGCGTCAGAGGAGAAGAGGTGGGTGAGGACACACAAGGCAGTGCACACCGCGCCTTTGTGTCCCCCGGATTTGGGTCTGTCTCTGGTCTAGACTGTTACCTTTGCTACTTACCTGAAATGGTTCTTTTATGTTTATTGTTGAGAGCATTATAGACACCCCCTTTTTCCTCATCGCCACCCTCCGCCTGGTTCCTGCCCCACCCCAGGACCGCACCACTCTATCTCTGTCCACGACCAATGCATGTGCACGTGTAAGTTCTATGGTTAAAATCTTCCTACCCTTCTCCCCCCTTTCCCTCTGAGATTGGGCAGTCTTTTCTGTGTGTCCATGCCTCTGGTTCTATTTTATTCATCAGTTTATTTTGTTCATTAGATTCCACATATAAATGAGATCATGTGATACTTGTCTTTCTCTGACTGATTTATTTTGCTTAGCCTGATACTCTCCAGGTCCCTCCATGCTGCCTCAAAGGGCAATAGAGCCTCCTTTTTTACATCTGCATAGTATTCCACTGTGTAAATGTATCACAACTTTTATATCCATTCCTCTAATTATGGGCACTTGGGCTGTTTCCAACTATTGTAAATAGTGCTGCTATGAACATGGGGATGCATATATTCTTTCTGGTTGGCATTTTGAAATTCTTAAGATATAGTCCTAGAAGTGGGATCACTGGGTCAAATGACAATTCCATTTTAAATTTTATGAGGAAATGCCACACTGTTTTTCATAGTGGCTGCTCCAGTCTGCATTGTTGCTTATTGATTTATTGGTTGTAGCCATTCTAGCAGGTGTGAGGTGGTACCTCAGTCATTTTAATTTGCATCTCTCTGATGATTTATGGCTTTGAATATCTTTTTGTATGTCTCTTGGCCATTTGTATGTCATTTGGAGAAGTGTCTATTCAGGTCCACTGACCATTTTTTTTTTTTTTTTTAATCCTCACCCGAGGATATTTTTCCATTTTTTGTACAGATAGAGTGGGAGGGAGAGAGAGGAAGGGAGAGACAGACAGAAACATCGACGTGAAGGGACACATCGAGTGGCTGCCACCCGCACGACCAACCAGGGCCGGGGACAAACTGCAACCGAAGTACATGCCCTTAGCAGGAACCGAACCCGGGTCTCTCCAGACTGCAGGCCGACGCTCTAACCGCTGAGCCGAACTGGCCAGGGCCACTGACCATTTTTTTAAATGGATTGTTTTTCTTCCCTTTGTTAAGTAATATGAGTACTTTATACATTTTAGAAATTAACCCCTTATCAGATGTATCTTTGGTAAATATGTAAAGCCATTATAATCAGAACAGACTGGTACAAGTGCAGGCATATAGATCAGTGAAACAGAACAGAGAACCCAGAAATTGACCCAAGACAATATACTTAATTAATATTTGATAAAGAAGGCAAGAGCATACAATGGAGTAAAGAGTCTGTTCAATAAATGGTGCTGGAAAAATCGGACAGGTACATGCAAAAAAATAAAACTAGACCTCCAACTTATACACAAGGATAACTTCAAAATGGATAAAAGACTTAAATATAAGTAGTGAAACCACAAAAATCCTAGAAGAAAAGATAGGCAGCAAAATCTCAGATATCTCACATAAAATAATTTTTATGGATACATTGCCTAGGGCAAGAGAAACAAAGGAAAAAATAATCAAATGTGACTACAGCAAACTAAAAAGCTTCTGTACAGCAAAAGAAACCAGCATCAAAATGAAAAGGGAACCCACCGTATGGGAGAACATATTGATCTGACACTTTGGGCCAATTTTATTCAAAGTCTCCCAGAAAAATAACCACTGTTTTTCAGATTGATAAAGCTGATTCTACCATATTTCTAATTTCTCTGTTACTTTTTAAAAATATGTTTGATTGGTTTCAGAGAAAGGGAAGGAGAGGGAGAGAGAAATAGAAACATGGATGAGAAACGTCAATTGGCTGACTGCTGCACGCCCCCTATTGGGGATGGAACCCACACCCTGGGCATGTGCTCGGACTGGGAATCGAACTGGCCACCTCCTGGTGCACGGGATAATGCTCAACCGCTGAGCCACACCAGCCAGACTTCTCTGTTACTTTTGAAGTGTTATTCTGCTTGCTTTTTTCTCTTTTTAGAAGTCTTCTGATGCTGAAATTTATGTTTTACTCACATGGTTTTGATCAAGACTGACACAACTTGGTATTAGCTAAGTCCTCTTCTGTCTCAGCACTTGCAAGACCTCCTATTTTGGGTATTTTAAGTCTACAATTTTTTATTGGCCACTTTCTTACATCTTCAAGATTGGTCTAAGTCCTGAGCAGTGCAGACACCTGGCACACAGACATGTGGCCAGGTCCATGTGGGGCGTTACCTTCATTTCAAACATCGCCACGTGGAAAAATTCTATCATTAGCTCAAGAGAATCTAGTAAGTAGAACAGGAGCTCGTAATAAAAGCCACTGCTCCCAAGTCCACTGACTACTGTCAGCATCACCACCAGGCGGTTACCCTGCTGATGAGAGACCGTGTGAGCGAAGCACAGCACATGCACTTTTATTCCTGTAGGAAATGTGTTCTCCACTTAGGGTATTCTGTCTATGCAGGGTGTACTTTATTCCCATGAATGCTGTTACCTATTTATAAAGTCAGGGACAATATTGAATATACTTTCAAACTCTTTAGGGGCATGATGAATTCACATTCTATATTTTCACAAAGCAGATCTAGTCGCCAGTCACAGGGGTTGGCAAACGCATGTCCTCGTGTCAAATCTGGCTCGTCACCTGCCTTTGCAAATACAGCTCCATTACTACAATATAAAAATATGCATTTCTTGCCATATTTTCTATGACCACTTTTGTGCTAAGGAAGCGGAGTTGGGTGACGGCAGCAGGGTCTGTGTGGTTGGCTCGACCGCAGGGAAGGTTTGCCGTCTCCGGTCTTCTAAGCTGCACTACACGCAGACGTTCAGTGAGGGGCAACGTGAGGATGCTGCTGATGCACTCTTCCAACATCCACCCAGGCAACGCCCACAAGGTCTCCGCTCTCTGAGGATGGCACCTGTTAAACAAGAAATGACCAGAAAACACTTTAATACAAAGGAAGAGGGAAAGTAGAGTATTTGTTTTGTCAGAGGAGGCATAAAGCAGGACTTGAAGGACGAGAGGACACACATCAGTTGATCTAGACAGAGGAAAGCAGCTGGCGTTGAAATCCTACTGTACCTATTTCTTTTGCCAAAGGGCTGAGCCAGGAGGGTGGGGATTGGAAGCGCCCTCCCGAGGGAGACCCAGCAGTGGGTGACACCGCCCGGACCGCACAGTGAGGGCCGGGGCTCGGCGTTCTGCTCCGGACCTCAGAGAGAAAGGACCTGCTCGCCAATACCTCTCCACCCCTCTCGATCTAACTCCTTTGATTCTCTGTTTCCATCTGACTGTTCAAAATGCAGTTGCTAAGATCTGAAGTAAAAGGGCCAGAATTCGCCACTTTAAACGTTGGAGAGTCGCAGGACACTGTGGAGCCTCCGGAGACTACCGTGGCCAGGCTTCGCGGTGCCGACGGTTCATCGTGCATTGTCAGCCTTTGTTCTTGATGCACTTGTCCGACTTAGTTCCATGGAATGCTTGTGTCTAAAGATGACTGGGAATCACACCATTATTTTCAAGTGACAAGTACATTCATGGTTTATTCACAGATGCTTCAACTTTACATATTTAAACCTTTCACGTAAAAATCTTGAAAGAATCTATTTGCCCGCTCTTCGCTGTGTGTCACACACCTTCTCATGCCTTGCCCTGTGAAAGCAGGCTGAGGCACAGCCAGCAGTGGTGCCATATAGAATCATCACCTGGTGTCACATGCTCATGCGAACACATTGCTTACTACTTTCAATTCTCTCCCCTCGCCCTCCAATGATGGTTTTCAAAATTCATTATTAAGACTGATTCATTCATCCAAAAATGTCTACTTCATTCCCTCTTTTTTAGAAATGCAATTATACTTGAGCAAAGAAACATAATCTTGTCAATGGTTATCAAGTCTCAATGACCTGTCAGAGGCAAACCTCATGGTGTCAAAGCCGGGCATAGGGAACTTAAGACCTTTAAAGTAAAAGGTATAGAAAAGGCAAGCAGAACCCCCAGACTGTTCCCATCCTGGCTGCCCAGTCTGCATTGCAGCAGCAGTGGATGAGGGTTCCCTCTTCTCCACAGCCTCTCCAACACTCTAATTACCTGCCTTGTTGACGACAGCCATTCTAGCAGGTGTGAGGTGGGGTCAGATTTAGTTTTGATTTGCATTTCCCTGGTAGCTGGTGAAGTTGAACATATTTTCATGTCTCAGATGGCCATTTGTATGATTTCTTGGTAGAAGTGTCCCCTTGGTATTTCATGTCCCCTGCCATTTTTAAATTGCACTGTTCGTTGTTGAGTGGAGTGAGTTCTTTTACACAGAGCTGTTGTCTTCAAACACTTTCTCCCGTTCCACTGGCTGCCTTCTTGCTTTGTTCGCAGTTTCTTTTGCTGTACAGAAGCTTTTTAGTTTGATATAGTCTCATTCATTTATTTTTGCTTTTATTTCACTTGCCTTTGGGGTCAAATTCAAAACATGTTCTCTATGAGCTAGGCCCATAGGTTTGGTATCTATATTTTCTTTTATGTAACTTGTTTTAGGTCTTATATGTAGGCCTTTCATTCATTTTGGAGTTCATGTTTGTGTATGGGACAAACAGTAGTCTAGATCATTCTTTGGCATGTGGTTTTCCAATTCGTTCAGCACCATGTATTCTTTTTTTATTGTATATTTTTGGCTCCTTTGCCAAATGTACTTACCCAAATGCATGTGGGTTTTTTTCTGGGCTACTAGTTCTGTTCCATTGTTGCTTTGTGATGTAATTTGAAGTCAGGGAGTGAGATAATTCCAGCTTTGTTCTTTTTTCTCAGGATTTCTTTGGCTCTTTGCTGTCTTTTGTGGTTCCATACGAAATTAAGAACAGAGTGACCATATGACCCAGCAACCCCTCTTCTGGGTATCGACCCTCCAAATTTAAAAATATTTGTTATGCACCTTAAGTTCATTGCAGCATTATTCCCAGTGCTCAAGACATGAAAACAACTGAAGTGTCCTTTGATAGATGATTAGATGATGAGGATGTGGTACATACATACAATGGAATACCACGCAGCATGAGAAAAGATGAAATACTGCCATTTGCGACAGCATGGATGGATCTTGAGAATATCCTGCTAAATGACATAAGTCAGTCAGAGAAAGCTAAGAACCATATAATTTCATTCATGCGTGGGATATAAAACTGAAAGCAACAGATGAACAAACAATAAAAACAAACAAAAACTCATAGACACAAACAACACTATGTATGGTTTTTTTCAGAGCGAAGGGGTGTGGGAAGGTAGGAAAATGTAAAGGGGGTCAAATGTATGGTTATAGATGACGATTTGACTTTGGGTGGTGAGCACACAATGCAATGCATCACAGAATTGTACATTTGAAACCCATATAATTTTATTAACCAATGTGACTCCAATAAATTTATTTAAAGAATGAAAGTAAATAAAAGCAGGGCAAGCAAATCATTACTCACATTTCATGGATGAGGGTAAGAGCTCAGGGCCTTAGCTCCCTAGCCAGGAGATGTTAGAAATCAGTGGTTTGAAGAACAGATACAGTGTCTCCATGTGGCCGTCTAGGGCGAGTGTTGCTGCTCTGCAGTTATTCAGGAGTCAGATTTCTGCCACTTTGTTGTTTCACCAATTGCAGTTAGTAGAAGTTTGAACAACCAGGTGATGCTGGTAAAGCTGGTTGGATTAGAGATGTGTTGCTATAGTTTCATGTTGCTATAATTTTCTTTCTTACTTCACTGAAATAAATCACTAGTCTGGCCTAGACTAAAAGTGAATCTAAATATCTTTTTATTGATTTCAGAGAGGGGAAGGGAGAGTGAGAGAGAGAGAGAAACTTTGATGATTGGCTGCCTCCTGCACACCCCCTCCTGGGCACACGCCCTGGCTGGGAACAGAACCAGAGACCTCCTGGCACATGTATAATTCAACCAATTGGGCCACACCAGTGGTGTGCCTGAAATTTTTATAATTTTGTTAACCGGTGTCATCCCAATAAGTTCAATTTAAAAAAGTGACTCTGTTCTGATACTTTGGAACATCTCAGTGCATTTATTCTACTTTCTCTCTAGTCTCCACATGTTTCCATCTACTTTGTTAATTTTTAAAAAAATATGTTTTGATTCATTTTTTAGAGAGAGAGGAAGGGAGAGAGAGATAGAAACATTGATTGGCTGCACACCCCCTACTGGGGACTGAGCCTGCAACCCAGGCATGTGCCCTGACTGGGAATCGAACTCGGACCTCTCAGTCCATGGGACTATGCTTGAGCCACTGAGCCACATGGGCTAGGCTGTAGCGGTTCCTTTATAAGTTGAAGAAGGGAATGAACACAGAACACAAGACACACAGAACACAAGACACACACAGACAGGACATGGCTGCAGCCCTGAGTGCTTGCAGCAGTTTATTTTTAAAGGCAAAAGTTTGGCCACCTGCCCTGCTTACTTAGCAGCCTTATTGGACTGTGTCCCTTATTCTTTCCTTGAACCCTTTCTCTGAATGACACAGTCCCTGGTCCGTGCACGTGCTGTTCTTGGTAAGAGTGTTCCCAGGGAGGTCAGTCAGGCTCCTTCGGGCTCCCTGTTTGCAGCGTAGGAGCCTGGGCTCGTTTGCATGCTTCAGGCGTGACGTGGGGACGCAGTAAGGTCCAGCCGAGTGCAGCCGCCCTCAGTGTCTTCAGCACGTGGGTCTCACTGTCGTGGCCCTCAGACCTCCTTCACTGGGCTACTTGGTTAATTTCATCATTAATGTACCTATATTGTCAGAATACATCACGTTTACCGACTCTACTCTTATGTGTATTCCTGCCTTAAACATGGTTGTACTTTTCCTAAGATCTCAGTTGTTGCCTGACACTTGTCCCTGTCTCAGGAGGATCCTGTGGGAACCATGTTCTGAGTGTTTGTACAAAGTTCACCATTTCTGCAGCCTATACTTTGAATACCAATTTGTTTCAGTATGAAACACTTGGCTTTTTGTTTATTTTCTAAATATTTTAAATAAGATGCTTAATATTTTTCTGATATGAAGTGTGGGTCTTGATAAGATGTCATTCTGATTTCCTTCTCTCATTAGGGGGTTGGTATTTTGCCTAGATGTCTAACATTAATGTCTTATCTCAGAGTCAGCAGTTGTATTAAGATATGTTAGATGTGGACTGTACTGGTGGAATATTCCAATAAAACAATGTTCTGAACTAGTTTCAATGGCCCTTCTTCAAGAAATGCTTACCTTCAATTTTCTCGTAGTTTTTGTTTGTCTCTTTAATTTTGTGTGATTTTCTTTTCCCAGTTAATTGTATCATTTTGATTTTGTACTTTTCCTCTTGGATCTGGCAAAGGTACTGGATTTTCCTGGCCTTTGCCCTGTATCTTGGTTAAAGTACTTTTCCAGGTTTTGATGAGTTATCATTCTCTGTCCCTCGTTTCGCACCTGCTCTTTTCGGCGTGTCACCCCAGGTGCGCGTCAGTGTCTGCTGTCCTCTGTCCGCGATGTGGCTACAGCTTCCCTGCGTTCTCAGCTCCTTTTGTAACACCAAGCAATGATTGTAATGTTTTTCACATTTATTTTAGCATGTTTTCGAATGTTCTTCCACGATGTGATGGTTCATTATTTAACCCATTTTGCTCTTCATTTCTATAATACCCATCACTTGGAGTTTGCTTGCAATTTTTTCTGTCACCATGATTAAAGTAGGTGAATTTTTATGCCTTAGATTGCTGTGTAAGGATTTCAGGTTGACCAACATCGTGTGTTTGCTTCTCTGCTCACAGCCGGCTACCTCTCTAGCCTCCTCATTCATTTTGCAGAAATACATTTCTGCTGTCACCGCCACCGTCCCGAGCTGCTTTCTGTCTCTGCCCTCGGTGGACAAGCCTGCCTCTCCCGTTCGTCCCCGTGCTCCGGCTCTGCCCAGCGTCAGTCCTCTCCTAAGAGTTTCCTCACCACCTTCTTCCTGTCACTCCTGGTCATTAGGAATAAGACGTTACATTTTTCCACATGGGGACATTTTCAGGTCCTGAGTATTGTCACTTATTCTGAGACCCAGAGAGCACATGGTGCAGATGAGGTCCAAAGGCTGTCTCCTGGAGAATGTTCCCTTGTCAGGAAGCCAGTCTTTCTGTTCTGTTAACTGGATGAGAGCCACTTACAACAAGGAGGGCAGGCTGCTTGGTCCGTGTTCACTGACTCAAGTGTCACTCTCACCCAATGCCCTCCAGGTGGGCACAGAAAGGGTCCTGAGTGGTAGGACTCCCTCTCGGCACTGCAGGAGCAGCAGCCCCCACATTTTGATTTGCATATTTTCAATTTTACTTTCACTCAGTTCTATATATGTGAATTTTCATAGGGCAATACCCTTTTACCCATAGAGTATTTATAATTGTGTTGTTTAATGTCTACGTGTTTAGAAATCCCTGTTTTCTTTCTGATAGTGATTTTTAGTTTGAGATCATTGTGGTCAGAGAACACACTCTGTTTGGTTTTAATTTATTTAAATTTGTTGAAGTTTGTTTTATGACCCAGGATATGATCTATGTTAACCAAATATCCCATTGGTACTTTAAAAATGTGTGTTTGAAATCATCAAACAAGTGCTGGCGAGGGTGTGGAGAAAAGGGGACTCCAGTACACTGCTGGTGGGAATGCAGACTGGTGCAGCCACTGTGGAAAACAATATGGTGTTACTTCAAATAATTAAAAATTAAACTTCCATTTGACCCAGTGATCCCACTTCTAGGAATATACCCTAAGAAGTCTGAAACACCCATAAGAAAGAATATATGTACCCCTATGTTCATAACAGCACTATTTACAATTGCTAAAATTTGGAAACAGCCCAAGTGCCCATCAAGAGATGAGTGGATAAAAAAAACAGTACATGTACACAATAGAACACTATGCAGCTGTAAATAAGAAATATCTCATTCCTTTGAGACTATGTGGAGGGATCTGGAGAGCATTATGCTAAGCAAAATAAGCCAATCAGAGAAAGACAAATATCACATGATCTCATTTATTTATGAAATATAATGAATAAAATAAGCTGATGAACAAAATAGACCCAGAGACACAGAAGTAGGGTTCAGACTGACAAACCCCAGAGGAAGGTGCAGGGGAGAGGGGAGGGAAGAGATAAACCAAGAATTTATATGCATGTGTGCATAGCCAAAGGACATAGTCAACACTACTTGGGGGGGGGAGGATCAGGAGGAGGGTGTCAATGGGGGAAAAGGGATAAACATCCGAGGGAGGACTGAGCCGCCTACACGGCCCTCTTCAGCCAGGTGAGGTGTCAGGGACCCCAAGCCCGGTCTCTTCTCTGCCGGGCAGAGGGGCCTCGGCCCCCAGCTCCGGCCCGGCAAGCCGTCCTCCTCAGGCCCCTGCAGAGGTGCCCTCCGCCGCCTCTTCCTCGGCTTCCAGTCCTGATGGGCGCGCTCGGTCGGAGGCACAGGAGAAACAGATCTGGGCCAGAGACCTGACGTCAGTTTCTGTTTTTTGTTCTAAATGAGATTTGGGGATATTATATATAATATTCTCCCATCAAAAATATTGCCCTCACAGAACATCAGGATTAGTATAGATACATTTTAAAGTCTGAGAAAAGTAGAGCGATCAGAGAGGATTCAACTTGGTATCTGCAGAACTGAACGAACAGTGGCCCATCAGCTGAGACAGTGAAAACCTGAGGGAGCCAGGTGGGCTAGAAGTATGTTATGGGCTTGGTTTACTCATGTTAAGTTTTAGGTACTTATCAGTCAACAAAGTTGGGGGCAGTCAATATGCAGTTTATTATATAAATCTGGAATTCAGAGTAGTAGCCTAGTATGAATAAATGCATTTTGGGGCCAGAATGTACATGGCAGGTGTAATATTAAAATAGTAAATGTTGCAATGTTATGTATATGTAGTAGCATTGAACCAAGTTTTTTTTTATTTTGGTATTCTAAATTTAGAAGCCTATCCAATCACTTGCTTTTGTTTGTGTCTAGTCACCTTTGCAAGGATCGAGATGATTGCATCTAATTTCAGACTCTGAATATGACTGTGTCGCTAAGCAAATCTACAAAATCCTGAGGGTGGAGATTATCTAGTTTAGAACTTTGTCACTCAGGAATGTCACCCCGTTCTTAGTTGGAATGACAGTGGGTGTCTATTCAAAAGGCTGAGAAGGATAAATAAACATCCTGAACAGACTTGCAAAATTACCATTTTATTGTAGGACACGGAAAATACAGATGTTGCCTGAAGTAGGAGGGCCACCCTGAGGTGTGGTTCACTGAGGGGAGGCTGCGGTTTCCCAGAGTGAATGCAGAACAACAGGGCTCCTGGTCTAGAACAGCCCGACTCTCGTAGCCCGAGCCTGTCACACCTTCTGACTGGCTGTTGTAGTGTCGTATTTATCATAACAACAAGAGTGTAACCTAAGCTCTATTTTTTTTCTTTCAGGAAAACAACTAGCATTTGGGAAGCTTGGCCTACCCAATTGTAGGCACATATTGTTCAAGGCTCTTTGTAAAAAACTTAGGGTGAAGGGCAAGCCCCTAGTCACTGCCACGCAGGCCAAGGCACCAACAGAGCTCATTAGTGAAAAGCCATCGTCAATAGGTATTTTACAAGGAGCCTGAATTTAAAAAAGAACACAACTATCAATGCTAACTTGAGAGGAGATGTTTATAAAATGTGGGAATGAAGATGGCAATGGGGCCCTGGCCAGTTTGGCTCAGCGGTTAAAGCGTCGGCCTGTGGTACAGAGAGACCCGGGTTCAGTTCCCGCTAAGGGCGCGTACCTCGGTTGCAGTTTGTCCCCGGCCCTGGTTGGTCGTGCGGGAGGCAGCCACTCGATGTGTCCCTTCATGTCGATGTTTCTCTCTCTCTCTCTCTTCCTCTCTCTCCCTCCCGCTCTATCTGAACAAAAAATGGAAAAATGTCCTCGGGTGAGGATAAAAAAAAAGAAAAAAAAAAAGAAGATGGCAATGGGCAGAATTGGGAGCAAGTAATATTTCCCTTTTTCTCTGAGACACTCCCTGTAAAACTCCCACAAAGGTGTTTCAGTCAACTAAAAAGTCAAAAAGAAAATTTCAGTTAAGTCAGTGGAAATTCCCTGGTTGCAATATTGCAATGCTATTTTAGAATATCTTTACCACTTACGTGCACAACATGTATTAAGTTTACTAGACTTGCACACAATAACCATTTTTTGCCATCAATAATCCATTTATTTAAATAGATACATCTCAATATTTTCTTGAGGTATAAATAAATATGAAATTAAAGTATTTACTTTCCTCAATCTACTTGGTTAATTTGAAATTTCTTTGTGACAATAAGATACTAAAAGTTCGTATCTTTTCTACCTCTTGGCCTTCCCTCCCTGTTGCTCTTCTCAATCGGAAAAGCCTGGACTCGCTTACTTGGCACCTACTGCACCTGTGTGATGCTAACAGCGTGTTCCGGAGGCTCTGCTGTACTGTGAAAGGAACACAGCGTATGCGGCCATCGCCACAGGTGAAACTAATGGTCTGTCCAGATCCTTTGTGGTCACAAAGGATGGGGAACATCTGCACACAGTGCCACCCACACTCATCATGAGTGTTTCAGTCACTACAAAGTCAAAAAAGGAAATCTCCATGTGGTGTCTCCATGAGAAGGGACCCTCTGGTGTCTCCGTGCTGCTGAGCCCTCGGGGTTGGAGTTCACTAGGTCTGGAGAAAGGGGTTCCCTTCTCAACTTGGAGTTTTGTTTAAAATCCTCCATCACAGGTCGCATGGTTTGTGTCCCAACTCTTTCAATGCTGTTATGAGTTTAGCCAATCTAGCTGTTAGTTAAGTAGTCACAGCAGCTAGTGTCAAGCACATCTAGATTTTGTGATTAAATTTTGAAGCCAAATATTTTTATTACCTATGAAATTAGCATCCTTCAGAGTTGTATTATATTCATTTGGTTTAAAGCAACTTTTTCTCTGATTGTTGAAGAATTTCACTGTTTCTAACATGTTATACCAAACCAACCTTTTTCTTTTTCATCTTTTTTCTTTTTTCTGAGTACAGTCAGCAGAAATGGTGTCCTAAAGCACCCTAAGAACATGGGAATTGATCTCCCCAGCTGGAATTTTAGACCATCTTCTCCTTGTCATTCTTAGCTGTAATTTAAGATATCAGCTTTAAATTATTTAGTGGCTTATAAGTATAAATAATTCACCAGTCAACAACTAAGGTGACAGCCCATTAATCAGCCTCAAACGTGGGCACAGGTGTCATGCTGTGGTCTGCGCTGGGCTGAGTCCTGAGGAGACTGACATGCTTAGAGCCCTTCTACTTTCCTTCCTCGGAGACTGACCCATCCTGCGTGTGGACTGAATTAATTGGGCTCAAATGAAGAGGCATGCTCAAGAGTTCCAACTTTCAGAGAGGGAACGAACCTTTGTCACAACTGGAGATGCAATCTCAGCTCTTCTGGTGCTAACTGGCTACAACTGTACTGTGATAGCGCCAAAAGGAATGTGTGGTAAAAACAGATTAATTGATATCATTTGGCAAGGCAGTTGAGATTTTTAAAATGAAGAATGTATGGTAATGATAAATGTTTACTTCTGTCTTCTTGTTGTGGTTTCTAAGTGTTGACTGATTATTTTTTCTGTAGCTTTGTTTCCTTTCTTGGTCCATACATTCCAATAAAATCATGGCAGTTTCTTTCTATAAACTTTGGGCATTAGTTTATAATTCAGGTAATTGAGTTTTGTTTTTGTGTTTTTCAAAGAGGTTAGTACTGTCCTAAGTCTCTTTAACCTCATAAAGGTATATATCACCTTCCTGTTAAAATAATGACTTATGGTAGTTTAAAAATAATTTAAATTTGTACAACAGAGTAATAAGGATAATCTTTTGGTAAAATTGCAGACTCTTCGCAGCAGGGTAACTGGTAAACCCCGATCATTGTATGGTTGTACAGACCACTCTATTGTATATTGAGATGAAAAGACGAAAACAATCAACAGAGTAGGTACTGAATCTCAGCACTCTCTCCCAGTAAGTCTCTGAAAACAGTGTCTCAAAGCTTGTTCTGTGCTTCCTCCCCAGCAGAACACAGACATCTGCACACAGGAGCCGCCCACACACATCAAGAGCCCTCTAGCCAGCTACAGAGTCTGAAAGGAAATCTCCACCTTGTCTCCATGAGAAGGGACCCTCCGGCTCAGTCCTGCTGAGCCCTCAGGGTCAGAGTTCACTAGGTCTACCGAAGGGCATTTCTTTCTCAACTTGGAGTTTTGTTTAAAATCCTAGATCACAGGTTGCATGGTTTGTGTTCAGACTCTTTCAATGCTGTGCAGTGTTCAGCCCATTTAACTGTGGCTCAGGTAGCCTCAGCGGCCGGTTTCCAGACGGTGTCCAAAGGTCAACTGGGATGATGACCTAAGCGGCGCGTGGGCCTGTCCTTCGCCCCTCCTGTCTTCACGCTCTGCACACCTTTGCCTTTGCTCGGCTCGTCCTCGGTAAACAGAAGTCTGGCTCAAGCTCTCCGCGGACTCACACAGCCTCCAAATTCATCTGCGTTTTCCTGAACCACAGTCGCCACTTGGCCACGTCTCCACTGCCTCACTCCAGTCACACAACTGTGATTCGGTAAAGGGTTATCAGGTGCCGAGCACTGAGGAAATAATTCTGTAGACATTTTACCACTTAATTGCCCTCATCACACAGACACGTTAACAAAAATGCTGCAGGTTGCTCACCTCGATGGTGGTGAATGAGGATCCACTCTAGGCCTGTCTGACACGGAAGCTTGTGCCCCACACTCCCAGGTCACCTCTGATCCGGTCTAAACACCCAGCCTCCTGCCTGTGTCGGCGATGAACCCTCAACATTGCCACAGTGCTGTTACCACCTGTCAACGTCCCCGATGGCGTCTCCTCCCTTAGCCCGAAGTGACAACCCCGCCTCAAGATGCCCTTGTCCCAGAAGTCCGGTAATACTTATGTGTGAATTTCTTTGTCTTCCATTATATATATATAAGTCCTGACATGAGAAAGTCAACTGATGTTCTGCTCCCTCTTCTATGGTTCACTTTGGCATAATTAGAGAATGAATTTGTTTTCACATCTGATTTTAATGAAATCGTGCAGCACATTGCGTTCCTGTGTCCTTTAACTCCGGACTGCGGTTCCTGACTCCTGTGGCTCTTCCCTGCCCGGAGCACCCTGTGTCTGCTGTGTACACTGTCCCTTAAGACGCCTCTCTGTGCCACACTGTTGCTTACATGGCGCAGTTAATGGGGGAACAAGCCTGAGGGACAGCACAGCAGAGCCAGGGATACAAACCACAAGTCTAGTCCCCAACCTCTCCGCATCAGGACTCCTGGGACAGGTTTTCTCTAGGCCCCCTCTCACGACCAGCTCCTTGACACGATGACATCTCCTGATACTTCTCGCATTTCCCTTCTCCCCGAACTGCTGTTTGCTAGCCCCACTCTCTCCGTCCCAGCTGGCCAGGGAGCCCGTGTCCCTCTTCCACGTTGGTGAGCCTGTGCCAGGCTGTGCACTGCCTTGTGCTAGGCCCTCGCTGCCCAGGCCAGAGCCTCATCCACCAACTCTTCTGGCAAGGATCATTCATGTGTTTTCCTGTATGAAGTTAACCATCATTACAGGAGATAAATGATGCTTTGCTTCTAAACATCAGTTCTTCATATATAATAATTTGTGCAGTTGAGAAACACATTTTCTTATACATAGATTTATCTTAAGTTTCACATTTACCTTCAGTTTCAGTTTATTGGCAAGCTTTCCTTTGTGTTAAACACCATGCCAACTACTGCATTACCATTATTTCTCTATATCCACTGCCTTCGTATCACCTGGCACAGACTGCCACTCAAGAGGTATTTGCTAAATTAATTTAAAATTGAACAACATCACTGACGTGAATAAAAACACAACAGTCTTGCACAGCTGGTATGGCTCAGTGCTTGAGAATCGACCCATGCACCGAGAGGTCCACTGGTTCAATTCCTGGTCAGGGCACATGCCCAGGTTGTGGGCCAAATCCCCAGTGGGGGGCACGCAGGAGGCGGCCAATCTATGTTCTCTCTCATCGATGTTTCTCTCTCTCTCCCTCTGCTTTCCTCTCTCTAACATCAATAAAGAAAAAAAGCAACAACAGTCTTAGTCAAAGAAAAAGCAATAATGATCAATTACTCATTTCAGAGAGGAAAATGATAGCACAATCATTATATTTGGTCAAAGTAGACACTGAATATTTTGGCCATTATAAAAAGCCAGTGATTGTATTTTTTTTAATTAATTTTGTTGCAGATGTTTCTCCTTTTTCCCACATTGATTCCCCCCTCCCTCTCCCTCCCTGCCCTTTCCCCAGTTTGTTGTCCATGTCCACTGTTCATGCATACATGCATATAAGTTCTGTGGTTTATCTCTCCCCCAGCACCCCCCTCTTTAGGGGATTGTCAGTCTGTATCCTACTTCCGCGTCTCTGGGACTACCCCATTCCTCAGAATGTTATGTTCCTTATATTCCACAAATAGGTGAGATCATATGAAACTTGTCTTTCTCTGTTTGGCTTGTTTCACTTAGGATGTTACTTTCAAGACCCTCCATGTAGTCTCAAAGGATAAGAGATCTTTCTTTCTTACAGCTGCGTAGTACTCCACTGTGTATATGCACCACAGCTTTTTTATCCATTCATCTACTAATGGATACTTGGGTTGTTTCCAGATCTTAGCGATTGTAAATAGTGCTGCTACAAACATGGGGGTACATATATTCTTTCTGATTGGTGTTTTAGGCTTCTTAGGGTATATTCCGAGAAGTGGGATCACTGGGTCAAATGGAATTTCAATTTTTAATTTTTTGAGGTAACACCATATTGTTTTCCATAGTGGCTGCACCAGTCTGCATTCCCACCAGCAGTGTACTAGAGTCCCCTTTTCTCCACACCCTTGCCAACACTTGTTGTTTGATGATTTATTGATGGCAGCCATTCTGACAGGTGTGAGGTGATACCTCATTGTTCTTTTAATTTGCATCTCTCTGATGATTAGTGATGATGAGCATTTCTTCATATGTTTCTTAGCCATTTGTATGTATGTTTGGACAGGTGTCTATTTAGTTCCTCTGCCCATTTTTTAATTGGATTCTTTGTCTTCCTTTTGTGGAGTTGTATGAGAACTCTATATGTATTGGAAATTAACCCCTTATCTGATATATCATTGGCAATTATGTTCTCCCATACAGTGGGTAGGTAACCTTTCCATTTTGATGATTGTATCTTTCGCTGTGCAGAAGCTTTTGAGTTTGATGTAGTCCCATGTGTTCATTTTCTCCTTTGTTTCTATTGCCATAGGTGATGTGTCAGTAAAAATTCTACTGCATATGATGTCTCAAATTTTGTTGCCTACAGTCTCTTCTAGGATTTTTATGGATTCATGAGTTACATTTAAGTCTTTTATCCATTTTGAGTTTATTCTCGTGTAGGGTGTAAGTGATGGTCTAGTTTCATTTTTCTGCAAGTAGCTTTCCGATTTTCTGAGCACCATTTATTAAAGAGGCTGTCCTTACCACTATATGCTCTTGCCACCTTTGTCAAATATTAATTGAGCATATTTCCTTGGGTCCATTTCTGGGTTCTCTGTTCTGTTCCACTGGTCTATATACCTGTTCTTGTGCCAGTATCAGGCTGTTTTGATTACAGTGGCTTTGTAGTATAACCTGAAATCTGGTATTGTGATCCCTCCAACTTCGTTCTTCCTTTTCAGGATTGCTGTGGCTATTCGAGGCCTTTTTTGGTTCCATATGAACTTTTGAAGTAATTGTTCTAATTCTGTGAAGTATGCCGTTGGTATTTTGATGGGGATTGCATTGAATCTATAGATTGCTTTGGGTAATATGGACATTTTAATGATGTTAATTCTCCCAATCCATGAACAGGGTATGTGCTTCCACTTTTTTATATCTTCCTCTATTTTTTTTTTCAATGACCTGTAGTTTTCTGCAAATAGGTTCTTTATTTCTTTGGTTAAGTTTATTCCTAGGTATCTTAATTTTTTTGCTGCAATGGTAAATGGGATTGTTTTCTTAGTTTCTCTTTCTGTGAGTTCATCATTGGTGTATAAGAATGCTATCGATTTTTTGACGTTAATTTTGTATCCTGCTACTTTGCCAAATTCATTTAAAAAGTCTAGTAAACTTTTGATGGAGTCTTTGGGGTTTTCTGTGTATAGTATCATGTCATCTGCAAATAATGACAATTTCACTTCCTCATTTCCAATTTGGATCCCTTTTATTTTTTCTTCCTGTCTGATTGCTGTGGCTAAGACTTCCAGTACTATGTTAAATAGGAGTGGTGAAAGTGGGCATCCTTGCCTTGTTCCTGTTCTTAAGGGAAATGCATTTAGTTTTTGCCCATTGAGTGTGATGTTGGCTGTAGGTCTTTCATATATGGCCTTTATTATGTCTAGATATGATCCCTCTATTCCCACACTGCTGAGCGTTTTTATCAGAAATGGATGCTGAATTTTCTCCAATGCTTTTTCAGCATCTATTGATATTATCATGTGGATTTTATTCTTCATTTTATTTATGTGGTGTATCACATTTATGGATTTGCGAATATTGTACCAGCCTTGTATATCCCTGGGATGAATCCCACTTGGTCATGGTAGATAATGTTTTTGGTGTATTGCTGGATCCGATTTGCTAGTATTTTGTTCAGGATTTTGGCATCTATGTTCATCAGGGATATTGGCCTGTAGTTTTCTTTCTTTGTTGTGTCTTTTTCTGGTTTTGGAATTAGAATTATGCTGGCTTCATAAAATGAGTTTGGAAGTCTTCCTTCTTCTTGCATTTTTGGAAATAGTTTGAGGAGAATGGGTATTAGTTCTTCTTTGAATGTTCGGTAAAACTCCCCCGCGAAGCCATCCAGGCCTGGGATTTTGTTTGCTGGGAGAGTCTTGATTACATCTTCAATTTCTTCTGTTGTTATTGGTCTGTTCAAGTTTTCTATCTCTTCCTGATCCAGTTTTGGGAGACTATGTGTTTCTAGAAATTTGACCATTTCGCTTACATTGTCGAATTTGTTGCCATATAATTGTTCATAGTAGTTGTTAACGATCTTTTGTATTTCTGTGGTGTCAGTTGTTATCTCTCCTCTTTCATTTCTGATTTTGTGTATTTGGGTTCTCTCTCTTTGTTTCTTGGTGAGTCTGTCTAGGGGTCCATCAATTTTGTTTATCTTTTCAAAAAACCAGCTCTTTGTTTCATTGATCCTTTAAAATATTTTTTGGTCTCTATGTCATTTATTTCTGCTCTGATCCTTACTATTTCCTTCCTTCTACTTGCTCTGGGGTTTTCTTTTTGTTTACTCTCTAGTTCTTTAAGTTGTGAGGTTAGATAATCTATTAGAGATTTTTCTTCTTTTTTGAGGTAGGCCTGTAGTGTTATGAACTTCCCTCTCAGAACTGCTTTCGCTGCATCCCATAGATTTTGTGTTGTTGTGTGTTCATTTTCATTGGTTTCCAGGAAGTTTTTGATTTTTCCTTGATCTCCTCGGAGACCCATTCATTGTTTAATAACATGCTATTTAGCTTCCATGCGTTCAAATGTCTTTGTATGTTCTTCTTGCAATTGATTTCTAGTGTCATGCCACTGTGATCACAGTAGATGCTTGATATGATTTAAATCTTCTTGAACTTGTAGAGATTTAGTTTGTGCCCTAACATGTGGTCTATCTTTGAGAATGTCCCGTGTGCACTTGAGAAGAATGTGAATTCTGTAGTTTTGGGTTGTAGTTCTCTGTAGATATCTATTAAATCCATTTGGTCTAGTGCTTCATTTAGAGTCTCTGTTTCCTTGCTAATTTTTTGTCTAGAGGATCTATCCAGTGCTGTCAGCAGCGTGTTTAAGTCCCCTGCTATGATTGTATTGCTATCGATTTCTCCTTTCAAGTCATCCAGATGTTTTTTAATATATTTTGGTGCTCCTATATTGGGTGCATATATGTTTATCAAGGTTATATCTTCCTGTTGGATAGATCCTTTCAGTGTTACGTAGTGGCCTTCTTTGTCTCTAATTATGGCCTTCATTCTGAAATCTATTTTATCAGATATGAATATTGCTACCCCACCTTTTTTTTCTTTTCCGTTTGTTTGGAAGATGTTTTTCCATCCCTTCACTTTCAATCTATGTGAGTCTTTTGTTGTGAGGTGGGTCTCTTGTAAACAACATATAGATCAGTCATGGTTTCTTATCCAATCCGCTGCTCTGTGTCTCTATGGGAACATTCAGTCCATTTACATTTAAGGTGATTATTGATATGTACTTATTTATTGCCATTTTTGTTTAGTGTGATTCTATTTTTCTTCCCATTTCTCTTGCTAATTACAGCAGTTCTTTTAACATTTCTTGCAGTGCTGGTTTGCTGCTAATGTATTCCCTTTGCCTTTTTTTTTTGTCTGGGACGCTCTTTATTTGATCTTGTATTTTGAATGATAGCCTTGCTGGGTAGAGTAGTCTTGGATTCAGATCCTTGGATTTCATGACCTTTATTACTTCATGCCATTCCCTTCTGGCCTGTAGTGTTTCTGTTGAGAAGTCACCTGAGAGCCTTATGGGGTTCCCTTTGTAGGTAACCTGTTGCTTATCTCTTGCTGCTTTTAGGATTCTCTCTTTGTCTTTAATTTTTGGCAGTTTGATTACTATGTGTCTTGGTGTCGGCCTGTTTGGGTTCTTCTTACGTGGGGCTCTCAGTGCTTCTTGATCTTGAATGCCTTCTTCCTTCACCAAATTAGGAGAGTTTTCTGTCACTATTTCTTTGAATGTATTTTCTAACCCTTGCTTATTTTCTTCTTCTTCAGGGACTCCTATGATGTGAATATTATTCCGTTTCCAGTGGTCCCATAGTTCTCCTAAGCTGTCTTCCTGTTTTTTAATTGTTTTTTTCCTTTTGGTTTTCTGATTGGTTGATTTTTTCTAGCCTGTCTTCTAATTCACAGATTCAGTCCTCAGCTTCCCCTACTCTGCTTTTTAGATCTTCCAATGTGTTTTTCATTTCTGATATGTCATTCTTCATTTCTTCCTGTTGGTTTTTAATTTCCAACTGGTTGATTTTCAACATTTCTATGTCTTTACTCATGGTGCTCATATCCTTACACATGCTGTTGAGCTTCCCCAACATCATGGCTCTAAATTTTAGTTCTGTTAACTTGTTTAACTGCACCTCATTTATCTCATCTTCCGTAGAGGTGTCTTATTCTTTCATTTGGCTTTTGTTTCTGTTTTTCACCATTTTGGCTATCACAGTGGGCTTTGGAGTCTGCCAAATTTTCCCTGTGTGTTTTGGTGTTCTGCTGTTTGTGGCTCCCTCTCCTGGGTTTAGAAGAGCGAGGGAGGACCCACTTTAAACACCACCCTCAAGTCTTAGCTTTTCTGGTTAGTGTTGCTAGCCCAAGGAATGGTAGTTATGCTCTAGCTTTTTTTTTTTTTTTTTTGCCTGAAGGCTATTAGTAGAGGTTACCTGAAGACCCTTGGCTTCTGAGTTGCCTGAAAAACTCCCTCAGGTGCTCAGTGTAAGAGGATTTCCCGAGGTTGGGGCAGCTGCTGGTTGTTAATGGGTCTCAATTATCATCTCAATGGCCACCTGGCGGGGATGAATCTCTGAGGGAGGGGCTGCCACCTCTCCTCAGCGTCCTGGAAAGGAGTAAAATGACCCCAGTACTGCGTGGCTGCACTCAGTGAAAGCTCTTAGCACCCTCCAAAATCCGAGCATCCCCACACAGTTCCAGTCCAGTCTGCCTTCCCTCTGCCGGAGCCCAAGGTGAGTGGCTGCTGCCAATTTAGCCTCTGTCCAGACTCTGCATTGTGGAGCCGCCTGGGACTTTTAACCCGAGGGCACTGCTTCCAGCCAAGGGCAGCCGCGGCTGTGGTTCCAGCCGAGGGCGGTGCACTCAACAGAAACCTCAGGACTCAGCCATGGTAGCGGGACACTGCAGAGGTGGCAGCAGCTTCCAGCAGAGTCCCCTGGTTCCTGCGAATCCGTGCGGCACCATCCGAGGGCTTAGCAGGCAGAGTTCGCGGAAGTCAGCCCTGGTTGCAGCGTCCCACCGAGTCCCCTGGTCCCAGCGAGTCTGTGCAGCACCAGCGGAGGGCTTAGCAGGCAACAGAGTTCGCAGGACTCATGCGGGGTCGCGGGGGAGGCGGTAGCAGCAAGTTCCCGCCGAGTGCCCTGGGTCTGCCGAGTCTCCTGGTCCCAGCGAGTCCATGCGGCACCAGCCGAGGGCTTAGCAGGCAGCAGGGTTCGCAGGACTCAGGTGGGGTCGCAGCGGAGGCTTTAGCAGCAACTTCTCGCGGAGCCCCTCTGGTCCCCGCCCAGGCCTTTGCGGACCGTGGGCTCCTGGCCCCCTCTCGCGTCCTCGCAAGCCTACCAGGATTGAGTCGGTGTCCCTGGTTATGTGGTCCTCCAAGGTGTCTTTTGGTTGCCCCTTCCTGACGATTTGCCTTTATTTTCATTGTAAATCCAGTTTGGTCCTGGGAGATGGTCTGTGTAGCTCCATTCACTTCACCGCCATTTCTGGAATCCAGTGATTGTATTTTTAAAAATATATATTTTGCCCTGGCCAATATGGCCAGTTTGGCTCAGCGGTTGAATGTCGGCCTGTGGACCAGAGAGTCCCAGGTTCAGTTCCCGCTAGGGGCACATATCACACACACACACACACACACACACACACACACACAAAGTAAAAAAATATATTTTGTTGTTCTATCATTATAATATGTATCAAAATTTTCTCCGTAATTATTGACAAATTATTATATATTCAGTAAATTTTGGACTGAATAGTAGTGAGAAAATATGGTTTATCCATAAAATAAATTGTCTGGATGATATGGTGCTGGTAACAGAGAAGCCAGGCATGAATCTCCTGACATATGAGAGACATCATGAGGAGGGTTGACAGGAATGAAAAACAGGTAGTTACAGCACCGAAACTGACGCTACACGCAAAGGTGGTGGATGTTAGACCCACTGACAAGATAAATGTCTTAGTAACATCTTCAGTTTCAGGAATTGTAATTTTTACCCCTATTATTCAAATAAATGGAGAACATTCTTTAAAAAATGCATATGATGAAGTATTTTTTGTAAACAATTGCTAAGGAGTCCTGGGTCTCTAGTTCTCAAATGTTATTGTGTAGTGCTCAGGAACATGTACTTTTATCAGGACAGGAGCCATCTAGGTGGTTCATGCAAGGTGTGTTTTTCAAAGGGAATATTCTTTTAATGGATATGCATTTTTTCTTAAACTATTCATAACCCCTTCATAAACTAAATATCTAATTGAAAAATGTCCAGACATTTTACCTCCTTCTTCTTTAGAATGTTTTCATTAGCTATTACCAAAAATGAACGCATAAAGAGGGGGACCCAACAAGTCATTGTGTTCATTTTAAGACGTTTCAAAAAACTTGCAGATATTTTTAAAATGTGAAAATTATCTAGATAGCTGAGGTTTATTAATGATCTTGAATATAAGTGATTGAAAATTAGTGATTTTGTATAATACATATTATAAAGTCTTATGAATTTTGAAGGTCAATTTGAAGTAGTGGAAACTCCGGATGATGACGTTTTAGATGGAAAGAAGCCTCAATGTGAAAGGCCCCTGGGATCAGTCACCTCAATTCCCCTCTTCTAGTGCACAGTCGCCTCAGCCACTAGGAACACACTCAGTCCATGCTAACCGAAAGATTAGGATGCTTAGATACAGATATCTAATTGTTCAGAATTAATCTCTCCACAAAATTTCAGTCCATACTTGTAATTAATTTTACACCCATTAATTTGCCTCACAATTATGTTTCTAATAACACTCTGATGGGTGAACATCATCAGAGATTGTCATAATCTATGTCAATGGCATCAAATGAATGAAGTTTTTACAGAGCCATGAAAACATAATCCTTTACACCATTTATCAATCCTAGAAAATATAAAAGTTACTTTTATTTTTTGGCAACAACTAAACATGCAGTAAACAAAAAATGTTTTGTGGAATGTACTGAAGGAATCCCCAGGAGAGTTACTTGTAACAGTTCTTTAATTTTTATTGAACACATTGAATGAATATTGATGAATTTCTTATTGTCTCAGCAGGCAACATTGGATTGTATTTCAAGAGTGCAGTTCCTGATTTCAATAATGCAGGTCTATAGACATACCTTGGAGATATGCCAGTTCGGTTCCAGACCACTACAATAAAGCAAACACCACAATAAAGTGAGTCACCTGAAGTTTTTGGTTTTGCAGTGTATATTCAAGTTATGTTTACACTATACTGCAGTCTATTAAGTTTGCAATAGCATTATGTCTAAAAAAATTAACAATGTATATACCTTAATTTAAAATACTTTATTGCTAAAAAATGCTAAACATCATCTGAGCCTTCAACAAGTTGTAATTTTTCTGCTGATGAAGTGTCTTGTCTCAGTCCCAATGGCTAAAGACTGACCAGGATGGTAGTGGGTGAAGGTTGAGTGGCTGTGGCAATTTCTTCAAATAAGACAACAATGCAGTTTGCCAATCGATGGACTCTTCCTTTGGTGAATGATTTTCCTGAAGTATGTGATGCTGTTTGATAGCATTTTACCCACACGAGAACTTCTTTCAAAATTGGAGTCAACCCTCTCAAACCCCGCTGTTACTTGATTCATGTAATATTCTAAGTCCCTTGTCCTTTCAGTCATCTTCACAGCATCTTCGTCAGGAATAGAAACCACTTTCTTTGCAACTCCTCATCCACGAGAGTTTGATCGTGAGACTGCAGAAATTCAGGCACAATTTCAGCACCACTTCTAGCTCCAGTCCTCCTGCTGTTCCCACCACACCTGCAGTTACTCCACTGAAGTCTGGAACCCCTCAACGTCTTCCGTAAGATTTGGAATCAAATTTTTCCAAATTCGTGTTAATGTTGATGTTTTGACCTCTTCCCATGAATCACAAATATTCCTATTGGCATCTAGAATAATTAATCTTTTATTAATTATTAATATTAATAAATTATAATAATTATAATTATTAATAAATAAGCATTGGGTCAACATAGAGTCACCAGTTGCATTAAACTCTTTGCAGTGAGTCACCCTGTCCTTTGAAGCTTTGATGCCAGGTATTGATTTTTCCTCTCTAGCTACAAAAGTGCTGATGGCATCTTGTTCCAATTAAGGCTGTTTCTTCAACATAAAAATCTTCTGTTTGGTGTAGTCACCGTCATTAGCTGGATCTTCTGGATAACCTGCTGCAGCTTCTGCATCAGCATTTGCTGCTTTACCTGCACTTTCATGGTATCGCGGCAGCTGCTTTCCTTAAACCTCATGAACGGACCTCTGCTAGCTTCAAATTTTTCTTCTGCAGCCTCCTCACCTCCCTCAGCCTTCACAGAATTGAAGACAGTTAGCATTTTTCTCTGGACTAGGCTTTGGCTTCAGGAAATGTGGCTGCTTTGATCTCTCCAGCCCACTAAAACTTTCTGAGTGTCAGCAAAGCCGGTTTCGCTTTCTTATTCTTCACGTGTTTACTGGAGTAGCACTTTTAATTTCCTTTGAGAACTTTTCCTTTGCATTCACAACTTGGCTAGCTAGCTGCGGGAAGAGATCCAGCTTCCAGTTTATCTTGGCTTTTGACATGCCTTCCTCATTAAGTAAAATTATTTCTAGCTTTTGATTTAAAATGAGAGATATGCACCTCTTCCTTACACTTGAGGCCACAGTAGGGTAATTAATCAGCCTAGTTGTAATGTTGTGTCTCAGTGAACAGGGAGGCCTGAGATGAGGGATAAAGGTGAGGGACACCCAGTTGGTGGGGCAGTCAAAACATACACATGTGTGTGCGCTGTTTGCCATCTTAAATGGTCATGATGTGTGGTGCCCTGAAATAATTACAATCGTAACATCAAAGATCACTGATTACAAATTACTGTGACAAATGTAACAATTTTTTAAAGTTTGAAATATTACAAAAATTAGAAAATGTGACACGGACACAAAATCAACAAATGCTATTGGCAAATATAGGCAACAAACATCGATGCACTATTGCTGGAAACTTTCATTTTGTAAAAACAAAACCACACAATATCTGAAAAATGAAGTGCAAAAATATAAGGTAGCCCTGTGATTAACTTTAAAAACCCAGAGAGTAGGAAAAAAGAACAGAACAGATGGGACGAATATGAAACTAATAGTAAAGTGGTAGGCAGAGTGAATTATGCAAATAATAAATGTAAATAAACTAAATAATTCCAAAATTAAAATTAAATATTGTCAAACTGATGAAAACAACAAATCTACGCTGCTTATAAGATCTGTAATTTAAATATATAAAAATATGTACTCTGAAACATCTATCAATAAATAGCCTGATATGAGACTAATTAGATATACCAATATGTGTTGATTAGACATTAGAAAAAAGAAACATTGCCTAACCAGTGTGGTTTAGTGGACAGAGCATAATCCCATGGACTGGGAGATCCTGGTTCAATTCCAGGTCAGGGCACATGCCCAGTTTGCAGGCTCAACCCTCAGTAGGGGGCGTGCAGGAGGGAGCCGATTAATGATTCTCTCTCACATCAATGTTTCTCTCTCCCTTCCTTTTTCTCTAAAAAAAAATCAACAAATAAATAAATAAAATAAATATTAATCATGGTTCAATTCACCAGTAAGAAATAATGATTCTAACTGCATGTACTCATAACACAGGTTTAAAATATATAAAAGGAAAATAAAATAACTAAAAGGATGAGTAGACCATTCATAATCATTGTGAACAATTTTCACACAGTATTTTCAGTAACTGGCAGAGCCAGAGACACAGTCAGAGAAGATATGGAGGGCATAAACAATATGATTAATGAAATAGACCTAATCAACACACATGGAACACTGTCACTAACTGCAAGGTACATCCTCTTTTCAATTAAAGGTGAAGTCTTTCTGTAATTGACCTTTTCTTTAATTGATCATCAGCCTAAAACGGCAATACTTAATAAATACACAAGAATTAAAATTATATAGAAGAAATGTTCTCTGGCAAGAATAGAATTAATCATAACTGAACAACCAAAAGTTACCTAAAGAATTCTAAAAATATTTAGAAACTTTTAAATATCATGTAGGTCTAGGAAAAAATCAAACTGAAAATGTGGATACACTGTTAACTGAATAATAGTAATAATGATAATAAACATGTCAAAGCCATGGAATGCAAATGAAGCCATACCTACAAGGAAAATGTTTATCTTTAACTACATATGTTATGAAAAAGGAGAAACTAAGGCAATTATCTAAACATCTCTTAAGAAATTAGACAAAAATAATAATGAAAGAAAAAATAGGTAAGAGTAAATTGAAAAAACAATCTAAAACAATAAAAAAACCTTAACAAAGACACACTTAGTTTATTGAAAACTAGTAAGTTGATAAAATGATTTAGACTATTTTATATATATAATTCCAAAATTAAAATTAAATATTGTCATATATATATATATATGGCACAATCTGAAAATATCAAAATGAAAAGAAGACTATTACTACAGATTATATAGGCATTAAAATGAAAATAGAAAATATCATCAGTAACTCTACATCAATAAGTGTGATTATTTACATGAAAAAGACATATTTCTAGAAAATTGCAATGTACCAAAACTAAACAAATTATAGATATAAATTGCACTGTTGATTAAAATTCTTCCCAGAAATAACTAATGCAAGCTCAAATAGATTTACTGGTGAATTCTCCTCTCTCTTCATAAAAAATTTAATTCATCGCATGCAATTTTCACACAATAAAGGAAAGAGAGCCCTTCCAAACTCATGAAGCATGAGCATTTCCAGATTGAAAATTACAAGTAAATCTCACTCATTAACATAGATGCAAAACTCTAAACATGTTAGAAACAAATTCTAGAAATGTTAGACATTCAATCCAGGTAAAAGACAATATATCACCACTAAGGTGGATATATTCCAGGATTAGGAAGTTAACTGACTTTTAAAAACCCTTTCATGAAATATATTAAGGAACTAGAGGAGAAAAAAGTACCTTCTCAATAGATGCCAAGGAGCAGGAGGGGTGGGAATGGTGAACAGAGACAAAAGGAGACATAGAAAAAAAAATGAAATAGAAAATATTAATTATGTATTCATAGTTTCATTGAAAATATAAAAATGAATAACAGCACCAATGATCTAGTGAATTAGAAAAGGAAGAGAAGAATTTAATCTGGCACAAGATATCTAAAAAAACAAATATTATTCTTAATGTTATAATAGTAGCAGCTTTTCTGCCCTGGCTGGTTTTTCTCAGTGGTTAGAGCATCAGCCCATGGACTAAAGAATCCTGGGTTCAATTCCGGCCAAGGGCACATACCTTGGTTGTGGTTCGTCCCCGCCCTGTTGGGGTCATGCGGGTGCAACCAACCGATGTGCCTCTCTCACATCGATGTTTCTCTCTCTATATATATATCTATTCCTCCCTCCTTCCCTCCTCTCTCCCTCCCTCCTGCTCTATCTGAAGACAAATGGAAAAGTATCCTCAGGTGAAGATTTATAAAAATAATAATAATAATAAAATAAAATAATAACAGATTTTCCAAAATTAAATTGTCAAGAAAAATGTATATATTTGAAAAATATAATATAAATATTTGCAGATATGACTATGTATATAACATTTTTCAAATCTACAACTTACATGTCTTAATATATGTACTTAATAAAGTCACTGGATACATGCTCAGTGTACAAGAAGCACCAAATACCTAAAAATAAGTCTACCAAAATACAGCTTAGGTGGAGGCATAAAATTCTCATGGATATCATTGAGACAATTGTTCTACATGAATTGAAAAAGTTAACTTTATAAAGATGTGAATTTTCTCTATATTCGTTTAATGTCATCCACAGAAAAACTTAACAAGGGTATTTATAATTATTTTGTGAAAATTCTAAAGCCAATTCTAAAACTTATTTAGAAATGCACATGGCCAAGAATAGCTAATGTGATCATGAGAAAGAACAAAATTGAAGAACTTTACTTCCAGATATAAATAAGCAACAGTAAACACACACACACACACACATACATGCTCACTCACACTCACACACACACTCACACACACTCACACGCACACACACTCTCACTCACACACAAACGCACACACATATACACGCACACACACACTTGCACACACATACACTCACACACACACTCACTCACACACACATGCTCACTCGCACATACACGCTCACACACACTCACACATACATGCACACACACTCACACACTCACGCACACATACACACACTCACGCACACTCACACTCACTCACACACACATACATGCACGCACACACACAATATGGCAATCAGATCAGGGATGGGGAACCTTGTTTCTGCCAATGGCCATTTGAATATTTATAGTATCATTCAAGGGCCATATAAAATGATCAACTTATAAATTAGTCCACTATATTTGGGCAGGCTAATTTCGTGAGGTGTGTGATGTGAGCTGGTATTGATTCTGAGAGTCTTCTGTGGCCCTGGGCTGGATATTCCTCACCCCCTGCATTTAAAGATATGCAAATAGACCACTGAAACAGAATAAAGAGTTCAGAAACATATCCGAAGATATATGTGAACATTTATGACAAAGTTGACATTCCAAAATAGGGGTAAAGCTTCAATGGTCTTCTCAATACATGTTAGTGGGTCCACATGGTCTTCAGACGAGGAGGAAGAACACTGGCCCTTGTCTCCCTACATGCAAAAATGAATCCAAACAGATCAAATTCTGAAAGTCTAGAAATCATAAAGCTTCCAGAAAACAACATATGCTTACAGCATTGAGGACAGACCAGAATTTCTCATGTAACATACAAATCCTATAGACCATAAGGAAAAGTTTGGCAAACTAGGCTATATTAAAATGGATAAATCCAGTTTGTCAAAATATATATCTAAGAGGATAAAAAATACAAATTGTTTGAAAACTAACAATACATATATGTGACACCAGACTTGTATTCACAATATATAACTCCTACAAATTGATAAGAAAATAAATATATTTTAAACCATAAAGACTTCAATTGGCATTTTGAAAGATATCAAAATGACTAATAAACATATGAAATTGCCTACCTCATTCATGTTAGCAAACTATAAATGAAAACCACAGTGAGATATTATTACACTTCTATAGGAACCTTCAATGTTAATAAGAATAACAACACTGATAGTGTAGAGAGTGTAAATTATTTTAACCACTCTGGAAGAATTCTTGGCATTATCTATTAGAGCAGGAATGATGCTCAACCACTGGTCAATGTAAACGCACACACATGTGCCCCAGGAAACATGTTCGAGAATATTCACAACAGCAAGATCCCTAACAGCCATAAACTCAAAACAACCCAGTATGTTTATTTCATGGAAAACTCCAAAATAATAAAAATGAAAGAACAACTGTAATGCATAATATTGGGAATAAATCTCACAAATAAATTATTGAGAAAACAAATCCTGTGAATATTATATGATCTCACGTACATAAAGTTCAGAGAAGGCGCCCTGGCCAGGGGGCCCCGTTGGTCGGAGTGGCATCCCATGCACCAGAGGCTGTGGGCTCCCATTCCCAGTCAGGGCTCACACCCAGGCTGTGAGTTGGATCCCCGGTTTGGGTGCATATGGGGGGCAACAGATCATGTTTCTCCCCACCTCTCTTGCCCTCTCCCCCTTCCTCTCTCTCTCTCTCAAATCAATGAACATATCCTCTGATGAGAATTAAAAAAATAAGATAAAGTTTACAAAAGGTAAAAGCTGTGCGTGATGACAGATCAGGACACTCCCTGTCTGAGGTGTGCCAGTGACTGGGCCTCCTGTGCTCCTGCCAATCTGTTTTCTTTCCTAAGTGTCGATGACATGGGTCTGCTGGTTTTGTGGACGTTTACAGAGCTGTGCACTTAGAACATGTACATTTTTCCAGGCATTTGTACTATAGTGAAGAGATTACTTAAAAAAGAAACTATAATTTTATAGCTGGTTGTTGTAAAATACGCTTTAATTATAAAAATTGTAGGCATTTTCAAAAGAAAAATAAATGTGTTAATGATTTCAAAGGCCCTTCCATTGAACTTGGTCTCACAGTTGGCGTAGGAAAACAAAGAGAAGAATGTGGTTGAGAGAAATCTAGTTTCTTTTTTTTTTTTTAATTATTATCCTCACCTGAGGACATTTTTCCATTTATCTTCAGATAGAAGGGGGAGAGAGAGAGATGTGAGAAAGACACATTGACTTGATGTGAGAAAGACACATTGACTGGTGGCCTCCTGCATGACCCTGACCAGGGTCAGGGACGAATCACAACTGAGGTACGTGCCCTTGACCAGAACTGAGCCTGCGACTCTTTGGTCTGAGGGCTGACGCTCTAACAGCTGAGCCACATCGGCCAGGGTCAGTTTCAGTGTGGGAACAAGAAAGGAAAGTACGCGGTAAAGACATGGATGGGGAGACATCGGTTTCAGGGTATCGCACCAAGTCTTGAGACTGTGACATCTTCCACAAATGGAAACACACACCTGGCTAAGCACTAGAGAGATGTTGGCACTGCCCTGAAGGAGAAATTAAGTAAAAGAGAGTCATGGAGCAAAGACTGACACCTCAGACTTTTCTATGTTCGTCCTGAATTGATACAAGTATTGTCTGTCCACACAATTTATTATATTGATAGTGCATATCCTGCCTTGTGTTGTCACTTAATTACTTCAAGATGCATTAGGTTGAACCATAGAATATTGTCAATATTCAACCATTTTATTTAAACCTATAGTAATAGCAAGTTCATACAGTCCAACCTGATCCTGTGAGCCTCGTTATTATTCTCTGTGCCAACCGTATCTCTAAACTCTGAGGCACTCATTCGCCCACAAAGTGGGTATTCACAGATCCATCTGACAATGAAATGAAATTTTCATGTAAAAATGTTTTGTAAACTCTAATGTAAAGCCCTAGTTATTAGTGCTAAGATTAATATAAGTTATTACCAAATAAATCTTACTAAAGGAAAACATTGGGCAGTGGTTATAACTGGAATTTCTATAACTAAAGAGAATAAAATTAAAAAGCACTTTATAATATGTAACCCAGCACAAATAGCAGAGGAGAGATGAAAAGAAAAAAAGAAGAAGAAATGCCATTTGGATATGATACTGTAACTATTTTGAAAATATAAAGTCTCATTGGGTCACTTTTCTTCTCACAAGCGTCCGTCCCTGGACGAAACCAGCAGCCTGACTTGCAAATTCTTCCCGGCTCACCCTCAGCTCACAGGTGTCTCACCTTCCTGGCCAATCCCCTTTAAAACCCCCTATGTGTCTAGCACGATGCTGGATGAGGGAAAAGCCACAGTGATCAAAAGTAACAGCTTCTAATCCCGAATCAGCTGGTGTAGAAAACAAGGCAGCAATTCGATAGGCAATCATAGCGCCGGGAACAGGCTCGGAGGACACGGCTTCGTGAGGACACGGGCTAGTTTGGTTTCAGGCAAGGGGAGACTGCTTCCCAGAAGAACGAGGTTCAAGTTCAGGTCTACAGGGTGGAGCGGTAGGTGGAAGGCGCATGCGAAGGCCCGGAGAGAGCTCGGGATACTGAAATCCGGGGCAGTGGACGTTCAGTACAGCTAGAGGCTCAGCTGGGGTGGGAGACACAGGAGGAAAGGAGTTGCTTTAGGCCACACCAAGAAGTCTGGACTTCATCTTGAAGTAAATACCTCTGAAACCATTGAAGAAATAAAACAGCAAGACAGCATGAGCAGTGTTGTGTTTAAGAAAGTAACTTGGCGGATGGGAACCGAGCACGGAGGTGAAGGGAAACAGGAGTCTGGCAGCCAAGGAAGGACGTTGCTGCAGCACCCAGATGCCACCTGTAGAACTGAACCCAGGTGATGGTCACGAGAACAGAGATAAGTTCACACGTTATTTCAAAGTCACTGAATCCACCGGCTCAGAGGATGGTCTTCTGCGGAAGGAGAGGGGATAATCAAGCAGGGCTACCATGCGTCTGCTCCAGACAAAGAGTGGAGCAATGATCTTTATGAGGTGCATTAAAGGGACAAAAGATTTAGCACTTCTGTCAGAGGAAAGAACCAAGATTGTTAAGATTGGGACATTAAGCGTGAAGAGCTTATTTGGTATTCAAGAAGAAGCAAGCTACTTGCGAAAGCCTGGAGCTTGGAAGACTGAAGGTGGCTGAAGGTTGGGTGATCCAGAAGCTGGGCTAACAGAACAGGTGGCCCAGGTGGCCCAGGGCACGGTGCGGCGAGGACAGCAGTGTCCAGAGTAGATGCCCAAGATGTCCCGCTCTTGGGGGGTATTTACAGAAGGGAAGGCCGCACTTGAGGATAAAGGGCCAAAATAATAAGAAAGAGCATTTTCCAGAGAACAAGAAAAGACAGTAAGACAGTATTTCCAGATTTTAAAAAGTGGTGTTAGATGTTAAGAGATTACATTGATAAAAATGAGAAGAGCCATTAGATTTACAATAAGAAAGTCACTGGGGTGACTTGGGGCAAGCAGTTTCAGGGGAAAGGGACAGCCACCAAAGGTGATAGCTGAAGATGCAAATGAGGATTGGAGGAATTTTACTTTTAGTTTGGAAGACATGGGCATATTTCCATGTCCGTGGAGAAGTTTTAGTGTAGGGAGAAAGGCTGAGCAAACAGAAAAGAGAAGACGTTTCTGATAGAATGAGTTTCTGAAAAACATCTGGGGTTAGAATTCAAAGCACAGACAAAGAGATTCCTTTTAGGCAGAAGGAAAGACCCTCACACACTGTAACGAGTTAAGAAGAACAGGGTGTTTGTAAGTCAAGTGATGGGTTCTGTTTAGTGGGGTGAGTTGTGAAAACTCTGCTGACTTGTTTCTTCTTCTATCATCTCTGTGAAATGTAAAATGAAGAAAACTGCTGATAGTAATGTCAGATATGCCATCTGTGTAGTAAATCATTTACCATTACCCTAGAAGAGGTTTGGCCTTTCGGGTTGGCTTCTGGAAGTTTATCTCTAAATCCTTGAACTGTCGTGCCTGACAAGTGTTTGCTCACCTGGGGACGTTGGGTCACAGTGGACAGTCAATCTGATTTAACGCAAGGGCTGGCCATGCGGGAGTCTACCAATTTTATTCAGGAACTTTGGGTGACATGGTATTAGTCATCCTGGAATCTGAGATCAACCACATGGGCAATCAACAAATCAATAGTGGCCAACCAGGCCTGCGTTGGAGCCCTGATGAGAACTGGACACCATGGCTCAGGTGAGTTTGGTGAGTTTTCGTACATTGGCACTGAGAAGTGAAATGTCCTGACCCCACAGGCAGAGGAGATGGAGACTGTACTTGGTATGTCTTTGGACTCTGCCTTGCGCAATTTCTGTTGGCCGATTTTAATCTCTGTCTTCTCTCTGTTTTATCCCATGAGTACAACAGCTTTCAGTGAGCTCTGTGAGTCCTGCTAGTGAGTTATCAAAAATCAGGGTTTCTGGAAAATGCCTTGAACTTGCAATTGGTGTCCAAAGTCAGGGTGGTCCTGTGTGGACTGTGTTCCTTCAAGCTATACAGTAGGATAAAACTCTTGCAGCATTTCTGGGTTCAGAAGGATAAAAAAGAGGTGAAGTACTATCATCAAGGGTGTGAGCATGAGCTGAGCAGGGAAGGAGGAGGGGCTTCTGGGCAGTGAGGGCCTGGGGTGAGGAGTGTGGGAGGAGGCAGCGGGTCAGGGCAGCCTACTGCTCCTGTTACGTAGTTTTTCTGGGTTCATGCTGCCTGTACCAATTTGACTTCGGAACTTTGGGTGATATGGTATTAGTCTTCCTGGAATTCAACGGGCATTCTGTCTCTCTTAGAAACCAAGCCCCCAGCTTCCTGTGCATCACCTACATTGTTCAGTGGGTCCCCTATTTTGTTTAAGACATCCATAACCCAAAGTTGATCAGGTGACTTGTAAAAACAACCCTGAAATGATTTCTTGTTAATTCCACAAGTATCATATTGCATCCCATTGTTTACAGTTTAAATTATAACATTGTCCTCTTATTTCAGTCTATGCATACAAGCCTTTATCACCCATGTTAACGGAAACTCTGCTTACTGAGTCTCTATAGGACATCATATCGAGAGTTAGCACAGTTTGGATTAGGCTCGCTGACTTTCGTCTTCTTTGAAAGTCTGCAGTCACACACGTTTATGGTCCTCCATCCCCTTGCCCCACCCCAGCGGTGTTCACTTCCAAAGCATAATCCTTGCAACAACTAGTGACAAGTATCTCAAGCTTATGGTATTAACATGAAAATATTTATTGGCTTTAGGTTATGATTTTCAAGTCACGTTTGAATTACTTTTTCCCTTAGTCAGATGCAGAAGTAATAATTCCTTAAAATTAAGAAGACTCAGAACTTGAGTCAAGAACAATGAAACAGCCACAGCTGTTGGCTTCTAAAGACTATTTACTGAGCACTGGCCTGTTTGGCTCCGCGGTTGGAGCATCAGCCTGCGGACCAGAGAGTCCTGGATTCATTTCCCCCTTGAGGCACGTACAAAAAAACGACGACGAATATTTACTGAAACACATTCTTCAACATACAAGTATGAAGAACCACTGCAGATAGACAGCTGTGTGCCTAAACATGTGTGACCGACAGAACTTGGATGGAAATGTGTTTTTTAAAGGAGAGAAGGGCGTCTCCATACACTCATCATCGGCCGTGAGAACAATGCAAGCTTACCACACAGGTCTGAATAAGAGAATCTGCTTGTGAAAATGTGGGCTTTGTACTCTCCTTTAATACTCCTCGCAGTTCCTTTCTTGTTGCTTTGTCATTTTACAGCCAATACTAATGTGTAGTCATGAAGACTCTGTGGTCACCTAGTGGCCCGAGCTAGACCATTGCTATGGGATTCTCAGTGTGAACCCTGCATGCTAAGGCAGGAAAAACATTTGAGGACCAAATGAATGTCAAGTTTAATAATAATGAAAGACAATGAAAAGAAGCAGCCAATACATTGTTTCAAAATTCTTGAAATAACTTTTTAAAGCACAATGATCTATTTTTTTTAATTACGAGATTAGACGAGTTCCCATTCCTTTGCAGTTGTGTAATAAATATATATGTGAATATAAATACAGATGGGATATTATGAGGAAGACATAGCATACTGTAGTGTCATGATTTTAAAACTAGAAAACTTCCATCTTTGATGTCAATAAATTAAATTATATTATACATAATGGTCTGCTTTAAATGGAAAAAGAAAGAAACTATAAAAGACAATCTCTTCTGCATGGAATGCCTACTACTTTATCTTTCCCTATTGAAATATTACATGTAATTAAATTTCTGTTCAAATGCTATTGATTTGATAAAGCCCTGCTTACAGTAATCATTATGACTAATCTATGTTTCCCTCAAACTGTCCATAAATCAGTTTCTTCTTAAAAACAGGCCATATCCTATTTGTCATCTTATTATCAATGAGCATTAGTTTTGCCATTAAAAAAATACTTCTAGATATTTGGAAAATGTTATATATTTAATGGAAGAAGAATTACAATAAAATAGTTGAGTTTATCATTTCAAGGCTAAAACAAGCAAGAAATATAGAAGCACATATATTAATGTAAAAAAAATACCAAATGGATTAAGTATTTAAAGGTAAAAATAAACCATAAAAACTTTAAATAGGTGTGAATATTTATATAATTATATGCTTAGGGCTTCCTAAGCATACTACCAAGATAAATCTATACATGAAAAACATAATTTTAAAGTTTTGGGATATAAAAATAAATTAAAGCACAAAAATTACATATGTGGAATGCATTCTGTCTCACACAAAAAAATATATGTAAGAAAGGTTTAATAGCCTTGAAATATATAGAGTAACTTTATTTTATTTTATTGATTTTAGAGAAGAAGGAAGAGAGAGAGAGAAAGAGAGATCAATTTGCAGTTCCATTTATTTATGCATTCATTGGTTAATTCCCTGGTTGCCCCGACGCCCTGGTTGCCCCCACTCCCTGGTTGCCCCCACTCCCTGGTTGCCCCCACTCCCTGGTTGCCTGACACCCTGGTTGCCTGACACCCTGGTTGCCCCGACTCCTTAGTTTCCCTGACTCCCTGGTTGCCCTGATGCCTGATTGCCTGGATTGACTAACGTTCCAACCCACAACCTTGGCTGACTGAGATGATGATCTAACCAACTGAGCTGCCTGACCAGGGCTCATATAAAAAGTAATTTGAAGTGATAAGAACCCTACGCTTCTCTATAAATTGACAGTATACATGAACAATTAACTTATAAATTACACATACATAATAAACAATTAAAAGTGTGGTCCTAATCATAAGCAAATTAAGTAAAATACTCACACACCACGACAAAGAGCACATGCCCCACACCTGCAGGAAGAAGAGTTTAATTATATTTATTATATTAATACCTCCGGATAAAGGTGATACAGAGTCTCCTGAAATGGTGATGATAAGGAGAAACCTGCTATATACTTGATGATTATTTGTTGTTGGTTTAAGGCAGGGGTGGGGAACCTTTTTTCTGCCAAGAGCCATTTGGATTTTTATGACATCATTCAAGGGTCATACAAAATTATCAACTTAAAAATTAGTTGGTCAGACATTGAATGAACTCACCCCTGAGGTGAGGGCTGGAACTGCCATCTGTGGCGAGGCTGTGGTGTCAGCTGGGACTGATGCTGCTGCTGCTCGCAACTGCTGTTCCAGGTCTGTGTCCGTCCATCCGTCTGGAGTGAAGTCGACCCTGCGATGGTAAGTTTTGGAAAGAACTGCTCACAGCAGTAAGTTGTTCTGAACACAGGTGCATATTTCAGTGCCTGTCTCCTCCAAGTGGGAAACTCCTCTTGGCTTATGGAACGTTTATAGGACCCAAGCAGCGGGAGGAGGTTGGACCAGCTCTCAGCTCAGCATCACTTGGCAGCTGAATGATGTCGTGTTGCAGGTTAGCAGGCGCATCAGCTGCTTCCACACTGAAGGTGTAGCAAAGAGTTCACTTCCATTTGTTTACTTTCATGTCCTTGAATCTTTCATCAAATGCCTCAATTATTTTCTCATGTTTACCAGCATATTCAAGTGTCATAGAGGCTTTTGTCCATACAGAATGGGGAAATGCTCCATGTTACCTCTTTTGAGTTGCACTTTGCACAGCCTTAATTTACCTTCAAATGATTTCACATTTGAAATCAGGGAGCTGAGAAGCTGGCTGGGGCCCTGCAGCTTGATGTTCAGCTCTGAGAGGGACTGGTGATGTCCACTGTGAACGCTAAATCACACAGCCGCTTGCTATCGTTGAGTTCCCCGACAGGTTTTCCCTTCAACTCCATGGACTGCTTGACTTCATCCTATAGTTCGTAAAACCTCATGAGCATGTTCCCACGACTCAGCCACCACACTTCCCAGTGATAAACAAGATCACTATGCTCAGAGTCAAGGTCATTCAGTAACTCCTTAAACTGCAGGCTGTTAAACCCTCTGTTTTGACAAAATGTATGCATGACACTACTTTTGACATCGCTTCATTGAGCCCCAACGACTGTGCACGGAGACCTTCTTGGAGTAGGATGCAGTGGCATCGAATTAAATCACTTGGATCAAGACATATGATTCAGTTCTTTCTTGACAAAGGCAATTAACCATTTTTGATAGCCAACCATGGCTGGAGCTCCATCTGTAGTAAGCCACTTAACTTTTCAATTGTCAGCTCAAGATTTTTCATTGATAAAACAAGTCTCTCAGACAAGTCCTCTCTCCTGTAAAGCTATGTGCAGCGTCCAGGGACAGCAGTTCCTCTCGCGTGTGGAACTCTGCAGTTATCCCACGAACGAAAATGGCCAGTCGGGCCGTGTTCGTCATGTCCACTGTTTCATCACATGCCAGAGAGAAAAACTGGAAACCGGCAGAGTCCTTCAGTGTGTTTGCAGTACCTTCTACTAAGTCAGGAATCCGATCGGAGACGGTTCTCCAGACAGACAAACCCTCTGAAACGATGCTACTGTCTGGTGCTAACAGCCCGCAGCCTCCACCACCCACTCTCACCCTCTCCCTCTGCACGAGGCTCCGCCTCTTTGTGATGAGCTCACTCACTACACAACTCGTCTGAGTGACGTTGTCTCTGTCACAGCGAGGCCTACTGGAAGCGGCTTGTTGTGATTCCAACCTCCGCTGAAGAGCATTGATTGTATCCGGACGCATTTGGCCTCCCAATGCAAGGAGTTTTGCATGTTTTGAGCTGTCATGACGCTCCAGTTGGCTTTTTCCATTACTGCTCACACATTGCCACTGACTAGGCACAGATTTGCCTTTGACTTCAACAAGAAAGATAATCATTTGTCCATTTCTCTTGGAAAGATCGACACTCTGCATCAACTCCTCTTTTCTTTGTAGTCACCACTTGTAGGATGTCACACCACTTAAGTTTTAACAACTATTCCATGTGTGTGTCGCCAGTGACATGATTATTTTACTTTGGTTACTGTTCTAATCCAGCATCTTGGATTTGGAACACATCTAACGTTCATATCATTGACTCTTGAGGTCTTTTCCTCAATCTTCATCTGAGATTCGGTTTCTGTGAGGTTTGTTGATTGTGGACGTGTGGATAAAGGTTCGATCGGAGTTATTGTCTTTGTAGACAAAGAAGGTGACAACATCATCGTCAGTGATCAGAGGCAAGGCCATCAATGTCACGAGGAGTCATCTCACCGCATCTCATCTCATCGTCACCGGATCGTAGTAGTTTCTCCAGTGTGCTAACACTTTCACAGCGTGTGCACCCCCAGCCTGCCTGGCCCTGACTGTCCTCTGAGTCACCCCAATACAGGCAGACGGGCAGTGGCAGCTGACGAGAAGCGTATACGTCTGTCCTCCATGTACTTGTATGTGTCCTGTCTATCCCATAATGGACATTCCTTTCTTGACCCTCAAAATTTACATTATTATTATAATTCACTTAATATACATTTATGTTGCTATGAAAAAGGCTCCTATATTTATTGAATTTCAAGTCTGTCTGCAGTTGCCTTGGCAGGGCCAGACCAAATGACTTCGTGGGCCGTATACGGCCCACTGTCTGGACGTTCCCCACCCCGATTTAAGGTAAACCTACATTGACCTTTCAAATAGATGCTTTTATATACATTATAAAACAATTTTTGAAAGAATATAAAGTTTAGGTTATACAAGATGAATAATTTTAGAAGTCTGCTGTACAGTGTTATGCCCTTAGTTAATAACAATGTACTGTACACTGACAATTTTGTTAAGAGGGTAGATCCTGGAGGTATCCAAGGTGACGGCAGAGTAGGTGGAAGTTACACGTCCAGGAGCAAATAAAAATTGCAACTAAATAACAGAAAAATCAACCCACTTAAGAATACCTGAACAGAAGTCTTGTGACTAAGGAGATACCAAGAAGCCTCGCGAGACTGGTAGAAGGAGTGGACACGCGATCAAGTTTGGCTCCACATCTCTGTGCAGCCTCTGGGAACCTGGAGGAACGTCTCACCTCCAAAGGTCTCCACTGTGAAGCGAGGGGTCTCAGCCCCACGCAGGACTCCCCAGCCCACAGCACCAGTGCTGGAAAGAAGAGACCATGATATCTGGCTGAGAAATCAAGCAGGAATCCCACCTGCCAGGTGAGACAGGAGACGACTCTTCAGTGGGCCAGAGCACAGAATCTTACTCATGGACACTGACCCTGGGCTCCGCCAGACTGAATCAGGGAAGACTGGAGTCAGACAGGGAGAGACTGGGTTGTGTGGCATTGGGGAGAAGGCTGGAGGGACAGCTGCAAACACCCCTGTGCTGAGTCTCTCTCCCACATTACCCACAGAAGCCATCTTTCCTGGGTCAAGCATACAGCATCAGCCTGGAAAAATTCATTGCCTCATTCTCCAAACTTCCTGTGGCCTGTCAAGCATGCACTCTACAAAGGAATCTACTGGCTGCAGCCAGTCTGGACCCTTGTTGGTTTTTCTTGGGGGAATCCGTAGATCTGTTCAAGTTCAGAATGTAGCAAAGGCACAGAGGAGTAGACTGAGTGGAGCGGCTTCAGGGTGAGGGACATTTTCCCTTCACACACCACCAGCCTTCTTCCCCCTACACTGGCCTGTGGAGTTGCACTAAGCCCAACCGCCAGTCTCCCGGGGTCCCTGGCCCACCAGCTTGGCCCTTGCAGAGGAGTCTGCTGGCTGTGGCCAGCTTGGCCCGAATTACATTCTTTCTTGAGAGACTTTCCATGAGCACTGGGCTCACTCAGGGAGTCTCAGAGACACCAGGGAGAGACCAGATTTTGCAGAATCGTATGGCTTCCGGGTGAGGGCCAGTTTTTCCCACTCATCCTGACCGGTGCTGCATTCTGGACACAGCCCTCCTTTCACATGGAAAAACCTTAATTTGTTTCAGCCTGACGAACTCTACTGGCCTCACCTGAGAAGCTGTCCCACCACAAAGCTTCACAGGACCCAGGGGGTGGTGGTGGCCAGCCTTGGGGTAACCAGAGACTTTTGCTAGTGACCTCAGACCCAGAACTGGTGCCGAGACTGAATCTGTATCAGCATAGTGAACATTACTTGTCAATACTTTGTGACTCACTGAGAACCTGCCTTACGCAACCTGAATACAGCTAGCGGCTCTTTCAGTGACTGAGCCTGACAGGCAACCAGCAGACCGAGGTGGGTCTCTGAGTTCCTTGGGCCTTTTGCAGACCTAAGCAAAGCTTAGTACTAGTGGAAGCCAGTCTGGTAGCAACTTGGATCTTCTCATGTATACCCAGATGCAGCCACTAATCATGGATCACTTTGTAGCTCCTAAAGGTAGCTCATGGCTGATAACAGGCAGTATCTAAGATTGGCCTGCACCAGAGTCCATCCTAACAGTCTCCAGATCAATACTCTTGGTGACTGGCTTTAGACCCCATTAGAGCACAATCAGAGCTCCAGAAGCCACACACCCAGAGGGAGATCTTGGTGGGAACCAGACCCTGCAGGAGCAAATTCCATTTTGTGGGATCAGCTCCGACACAGCAGCTTATAAACTGTGGTCAGCACCAATACTCACTTCAGCCAGCCTGAGGGTCAACCCCATTCACTGATGTACAAACAACAATCAAGACTCAATTACCGCAGAAGGGCTCACATAACCCACAGAAAGGACATGCCAGAAGGGCCTTGCTTGAGTGATCAGGGAGACTGTGCCACTGAGCCCACAGACACCTGCTACATAAGGCCACCCAACAAGCCTGGGAGACCTAGCAGATCACCTAATCCACAGACACAAAAAGAAAGAGGTAGCCAAAATGAGGAGACAGATAAACATGTTCCAAATGGAAGAACAGAGGAAATTCTAAGAAACACACTTAATTGAAATAGAGATAAGCAATCTATAAGATAGAGTTTAAAACAATTATTATAAAAAAAGCTCAAGAAACTTAGAGGAAGAATGAATAAACTCAGTGATAACTTCAACAACAACAAAAACTAGTAAGCATTAAAAAGCACATAGAAACCATTAAAAAAAAATCATAAGTGAAAAAATACAATATCTGCAAAGAAGAATATGCTAGAAGGAATCAATGACAGATTATATGAAGCAGAGTATTAAATCAGTGATTTGGAAGGCAAGATAGCAGAAGGCACACAATAAGAGCAGCAAAAACATGTTTAAAGAATTTTAAAAAATGAGACTAGTTTAAGAAATCTTTGGTACAACTTCAAGGGGTACCAGAGAAGAGAGAAAGACATGGATTAAAGAAACAATGACTGAAAACTTGCCTAACAAGTTTTCAAAAAAATATGAACCCAAAGAAACTCACATGAAGAGACATCATAATTGAAATACTAAAGACTAAAGACAAAGAATGAATTATAAAAGCAGCAAGAGAAAAGCAGTTAGTTACCTGCAAAGGAACTCCCATAAGACTGTCAGATGATTTCTCAACAGAACCATTTCAAGCCAGAAGGAACTGGTCCAAAATATTTAAAATGATGAGAAGCAAGAGACTCTACCCAAGACTACTTTACCCAACAAAACTTTATTTACAATTGAAAAAGAAATAAAGAACTTCACAAACAAGAAAAAAGTAAAGGATTTCATCACCATCAAACCTGTCTTAACAGAAATGTTAAAGGGACTTCTTTGAGACAAAGAAAGGGAAAAAAAAGAGGAACACAGATATGTGTAACAAAATGGCAATAAATATGTACTATCAATAGCCACTTTAAATATAAATGACTTACTTGCTCCAATCAAAAGGTATAGATAGGGTAGCTGAATAGATAAGAAAATATAAACCATATATATGTTATCTACAAGAGACCCACTTCATATTAAGAAAAAATAAAGAGTGAAATTAAAGGGATGAAAAAAATTCATGCAAAAAGAAACTTAAAAAAGCTAATGTAGCAATATTTATATCAGACAAAAAGACATTAAAGCAAAACCTATAATAAGGGACAAAGATGGACA
The DNA here is from genome assembly GCF_014108415.1 of Molossus molossus. NCBI lineage: Eukaryota > Metazoa > Chordata > Mammalia > Chiroptera > Molossidae > Molossus > Molossus molossus. The sequence goes on along the minus strand of NW_023425350.1, from coordinate 77,938,026 downwards.
CTACATGATAATAAAAGGAGCAATCCAATAAGAGCACATAACCTTTGTTAACATTAATACATCAAACTTAAGAGCACCTGAATATATAAAGCACATCTTGATGGACATAAAGGGAAAGATCGACAGTAATACAATCCTAGTAATGGACTTTACCTAAATGACATCAATGGATAGATCTCCCAGACAAAAAACCAACAAGGAAGGAGCAGCCCTAAATGACACACTAGATCAGATGGATTTAACTGATATTGTCAGAGCATTTCAACCTAAAGTAGCAGAATATACATTCGTCTCAAGTGCACAATAAATTTAACAAGATTTAAATAAAATCAAGCTTTGTGTCCAACTACAACAATATGTAATTAAATATCAGTTACAAGAATAAAACTGAAATACACCAAAACACATGGAGGCTAAATCACATGTTACTAGACATTGGGAGGTTAACAGTGAGATCAAGGAGTAAATCAAGGAGTAAAGATACCTCAAGACAAATTAAAACAAAAACACAACAACCCCAAATTTATGAGACACAACAAAAGCAGTCCTCAGATAGAAATTCATAGCATTACAGGCATATTTCAAGAAGTAAAAAAAAAAAAAAAATCTCCAAAAAACCAAAACAAAAAACCTTACATTACACCTAAAGGAATTAGAAAAAATATATAACAAAGCTTAAAGTGAGTACAGAAATGAAATAATAAAGATCATAGTGAAAATAAACAAAATTGAGTCTAGAAAACAATACAAAAAATTAATAAAACCAAGAGTGGTCCTTTGAAAAGATAAACAAGATTGATAAACCTTTAACCAGATTCATCAGGAAAAAGAGATTCCCCAAATACATGAAATCAGAAATGAAAGATAAGTAACAATTGAAACCACAGAAATTCAAAGGATTATAAGAAAATATTATGAACAACTATATACCAACATATTGGACAATATGAAGACTAGATAAATTCTTAGAAACATACAGTCTTCCAAAATTGAATAAAAAAGAACAGAAAATCTGAACAGACCAATTACAACCAACCACATCATAGCACTAATTAAAACACTCTCAACAAACAAAAGTCCTGAAGTGCAGGCTTTCATGGGTGAAATTTACCAAACATTCAAGAAAGAACTAACACCTATCCTCAAACTATTTAAAAATTTTTAAGAAGACTCCCAAGCTCATTTTATGAGACCAGCATTATCCTAATTCCAAAAGCAGATAAAGATGCTACACAAAAATAAAAGTACAGGTCAATATCCCTGATGAACATACATGCAAAAATCCTCTCTCTCTCTCTCTCTCTCTCTCTCTCTCCATATATATATATTGCAAATAAAATTTAGCAATACATTTAAAAGATTGTATAACATGATCTAGTGGGATGTATTCCTGGGTATCTGCAAATCAATTAATGTGATATCCCACATAAACAAAATGAAGAATAAAAATATGATCATATTAATAAATGCAAAAAAATTATTTAACCAAATCTGGCACCCATTTATGATAAAAAAAAAAGGGGGATTCAGCAAAATGGGAAAGAGGGAACATACCTCAGCATAATAAAGGCTGTTTATGACAAACCCACAGCCAACCAACTGCTGAAAACATTATGGAGTTTCCTGAAAAAATTAAAAATGGAACTGCCTTGTGACCTACTGATTCTACTTCTGGGTATGTGTCTGAAGAAAGGCAAAACACTAATTTGAAAGACTATATACACACCTATGTTACTTACAGCATTTTACAAGAGCACGATGTGGAAGCAACCTAGGAGACCATCAGTATACAAGTGGATAAAAAAGGCTGGGGTACATTTATACAATGGAATATTATTCTGCCATCAAAAGAAATCATATCTTATCATTTGCAACAACATGGATATACCTAGAGGGTATTATGGTAAGTAAAATAAATCAGAAAGGTAAAGATAAATGCCATATGATTTCACTTATATGTAAAATCTAAAAAAATAAAAGAAATGAATAAGTAATATTAACTTTTAGTTTTATTTCCTTCCAGTTTTATCTTCACAGGTGTGTGTGTGTGTGTGTGTGTGTGTGTGCACGCGCGCATGCGCGCGCAACATTTTAAATACCTCCATCTACTTTTCTGGTTTATTTATTTATTTATTTATTTATTTTTTATGTGCCCTGACTGGTAATCGATCCAGCGACCTCTTGGTGCATGGGTTGATGCGCAACCACTGAGCCACATGGGCCAGGCATGAGTCTGATTCTTTTTTTTTTTTTTTGAGTAACAAACTTTCTTTTTTAATGAATTTTTATTTATTTTTTTGTTACAGATATTTTACCTTTTTACCCCATTGGCACCCCCCACCCTACCCCCCCTCCACCCTGTCCCCGGCTTAGTTGTCCATGTCCATTGGTCATGCATACATGCATATAAGTTCTGTGGTTTATCTCTTCCCACCCCCCCACCCCCACCCCCTCTTCTGAGGGATGTCAGTCTGTGCCCTACTTCCATGTGTCTGGGTCTACTGTATTCCTCAGACTGTTATGTTCATTATATTCCATATATAAGTGAGATCATCTGGTATTTGTCTTTTTCTGCTTGGCTTCTTTCACTTAGGATAATACTTTCCAGGTCCCTCCATGTCGTCTCAAAGGATGAGAGATCTTTCTTTCTTACAGCAGCGTAGTACTCCATTGTGTATATGTACCACAGCTTTTTTATCCATTTATCTACTGGTGGACAATTGGGCTGTTTCCAGATCTTAGCTATTGTAAATAGTGCTGCTATGAACATGGGGGTACATATATTCTTCCAGATTGGTGTTTCAGGCTTCTTAGGGTATATTCCCAGCAGTGGGATCACTGGGTCAAGTGGAAGTTCAATTTTTAATTTTTTGAGGTACCACCATATTGTTTTCCATAGCGGCTGCACCAGTCTGCATTCCCACCAGCAGTGTATTAGAGTCCCCTTTTCTCCACACCCTCGCCAACACTTGTTGTTTGATGATTTGTTGATGGCGGCCATTCTGACAGGTGTGAGGTGATACCTCATTGTTGTTTTAATTTGCATCTCTCTGATGATTAGTGATGTTGAGCATTTCTTCATATGTCTCTTGGCCATTTGTATGTCCTGTTTGGAGAGGTGTCTATTCAGCTCCTCTGCCCATTTTTTAATTGGGTTCTTTGTCTTCCTTTTGTGGAGTTGTATGATCACTCTATATATATTGGAAATTAACCCCTTATCTGATACATCATTGGCAATGATGTTCTCCCATACAGTGGGTTGCCTTTCCATTTTGATGATTGTTTCTTTTGCTGTGCAGAAGCTTTTGAGTTTGATGTAGTCCCATGTGTTCATTTTCTCCTTTATTTCTTTTGCCTTAGGTGATGTATCAGTGAAAATTCTGCTCCGTATGATGTCCGAAATTTTGTTGCCTACATTTTCTTCTAGAATTTTTATGGAGTCACGGGTCACATTTAAGTCTTTTATCCATTTTGAGTTTATTTTTGTGTATGGTGTAAGTTGATGGTCTAGTTTCATTTTTTTGCATGTAGCTGTCCAATTTTCCCAACACCATTTATTAAAGAGGCTGTCTTTACTCCACTGTATGCTCTTGCCACCTTTGTCAAATATTAATTGAGCGTATTGCCTTGGGTCCATTTCTGGGTTTTCAGTTCTGTTCCACTGGTCTATATGCCTGTTCTTGTGCCAGTACCAGGCTGTTTTGGTTACAGTCGCTTTGTAGTATAACCTGATATCTGGTATTGTGATCCCACCTACTTTGTTCTTCTTTTTCAAGATTGCTGTGGCTATTCGGGGTCTTTTTTGGTTCCATATGAACTTTTGAAGTATTTGTTCTAGTTCTATGAAATATGTCGTTGGTATTTTGATGGGGATTGCATTGAATCTATAGATTGCTTTGGGTAGTATGGACATTTTAATGATGTTAATTCTTCCAATCCATGAACAGGGTAAGTGCTTCCACTTTTTTATATCTTCCTCTATTTCTTTTTTCAATGACCTGTAGTTTTCTGCAAATAGGTCCTTTACTTCTTTGGTTAAGTTTATTCCTAGGTATCGTAATTTTTTGGCGCGATGGTAAATGGGATTGTTTTTTCAGTTTCTCTTTCTGTGAGTTCATCATTGATGTACAAGAATGCTGTCGATTTATTGACGTTAATTTTGTATCCTGCTACTTTGCCAAATTCATTTACTAAGTCTAATAGATTTTTGATGGAGTCTTTAGGGTTTTCTATGTACAATATCATGTCATCTGCAAATAAGGACAGTTTCACTTCCTCCTTTCCAATTTGGATCCCTTTTATTTTTTCTTCATGTCTGATTGCTGAGGCTAAGACTTCCAGTACTATGTTAAATAAGAGTGGCGAAAGTGGACATCCCTGTCTTGTTCCTGTTCTTAATGGAAACATTTTTAGTTTCTGTCCGTTGAGTATGATGTTGGCTGTAGGTCTTTCATATATGGCCTTTATTATGTCGAGATATGATCCGTCTATTCCTACATTGCTGAGCGTTTTTATCAGAAATGGATGCTGGATTTTGTCGAATGCTTTTTCAGCATCTATTGATATGATCATTTGGTTTTTATTCTTCATTTTGTTTATGTGGTGTATCACGTTTATTGATTTGCGAATATTGTACCAGCCTTGCATCCCTGGAATGAATCCCACTTGGTCATGGTGAATAATTTTTTTGATGTATTTCTGGATCCGATTTGCTAATATTTTGTTCAGGATTTTGGCGTCTATGTTCATCAGGGATATTGGCCTGTAGTTTTCTTTCTTCGTAGTGTCTTTTTCTGGTTTTGGAATTAGAATTATGCTGGCCTCATAGAATGTGTTTGGAAGTCTTCCTTCTTCTTGAATTTTTTGAAATAGTTTGAGGAGAATGGGTGTTAGTTCTTTTTTGAATGTTCGGTAAAACTCCCCCGTGAAGCCATCTGGGCCTGGGCTTTTGTTTGCTGGGAGAGTCTTGATTACCTCTTCAATTTCCTTAGTTGTTATTGGTCTGTTCAAGTTTTCTATCTCTTCTGGGAATAGTTTTGGGAGACTGTGTGTTTCTAGAAATTTGTCCATTTCGCTTAGATTGTTGAATTTGTTGCCATATAGTTGTTCATAGTAGTTGTTAACGATCTTTTGTATTTCCGTGGTGTTGGTTGTTACTTCTCCTCTTTCATTTCTGATCTTGTGTATTTGGGTTCTCTCTCTTTGTTTCTTGGTGAGTCTAGCTAAGGGTCCATCAATCTTGTTTATCTTTTCGAAAAACCAGCTCTTTGTTTCATTGATCCTTTGAATTGTTTTTTTGGTCTCTATGTCATTTATTTCTGCTCTGATCTTTACTATTTCCTTCCTTCTACTTGCTCTGGGGTTTTCTTTTTGTTTGCTTTCTAATTCTTTAAGTTGTGAGGTTAGAGAGTCAATTAGAAATTTTTCTTGTTTTTTGAGGTAGGCCTGTAGTGCTATGAACTTCCCTCTCAGAACTGCTTTCGCTGCATCCCATAGATTCCGTGTTGTTGTATGTTCATTTTCATTGGTTTCCAGGAAGTTTTTAATTTCTTCCTTGATCTCGTCGGTGACCCATTCATTGTTTAATAACATGCTATTTAGCCTCCATGTGTTGAAATGTCTTTGCATGTTCTTGTTGCAATTGATTTCTAGTTTCATGCCATTGTGATATGAGAAGATGCTTGATATGATTTCAATCTTCTTGAACTTGTATAGATTTAGTTTGTGTCCTATCATGTGGTCTATCTTTGAGAATGTCCCATGTGCACTTGAGAAGAATGTGTATTCTGTAGTTTTGGGGTGTAATTCTCTGTAGATATCTATTAAATCCATTTGGTCTAGTGCTTCATTTAGAGTCTCTGTGTCCTTGCTAATTTTTCCCTAGAGGATCTATCCAGTGCTGTCAATGGGGTGTTGAAGTCCCCTGCGATGATTGTATTGTTGTCGATTTCTCCTTGGAAGTCCTCCAGAAGATTTTTAATATATTTTGGTGCTCCTATATTGGGTGCATATATGTTTATCAAGGTTATATCTTCCTGTTGGATAGATCCTTTCAATATTATGTAGTGGCCATCTTTGTCTCTAGTTATGGTCTTCATTTTGAAATCTATTTTATCAGATATGAGAATTGCTACACCAGCTTTTTTTTGCTTTCCATTTGCTTGGAAAATTTTTTTCTTTTTTTTTTTTTTTTTATCCTCACCCGAGGATATTTTTCCATTTTTTGTACAGATAGAATGGGAGGGAGAGAGAGGAAGGGAGAGAGAGAGTGAGAAACATCGACGTGAAGGGACACATCGAGTGGCTGCCACCCGCACGACCAACCAGGGCCGAGGACTAACTGCAACCGAAGTACGTGCCCTTAGCGGGAACCGAACCCTGGTCTCTCCGGACCACAGGCCGACGCTCTAACCGCTGAGCTAAACTGGCCAGGGCTGGAAAATTTTTTTCCATCCCTTCACTTTCAACCTATGTGAGTCTTTTGTTGAGAGGTAGGTCTCTTGTAAACAACATATAGATGAGTCATGCTTTCTTATCCAATCAGCTATTCTGTGTCTCTTTATGGGAGCATTCAATCCATTAACGTTTAAGGTGATTATTGATATGTACTTATTTATTGCCATTTTTGTTTAGTGTGGTTCTATTTTTCTTCCCATTTCTACTGCTAATTACAGCAGTCCTTTTAACATTTCTTGCAGTGCTGGTTTGGTGCTAATGTATTCCCTTAGCCTTTTTTTTTCTGGGAAGCTCTTTATTTGATCTTCTATTTTGAATGATAGCCTTGCTGGGTAGAGTAGTCTTGGATTCACATTCTTGTTTTTCATGACTTTGATTACTTCATACCATTCTCTTCTGGCCTGTAGTGTTTCTTGTGAGAAGTCAGCTGAGAGCCTTATGGGGTTCCCTTTGTAGGTAACCTGTTGCTTATCTCTTGCTGCTTTTAGGATTCTCTCTTTGTCTTTAATTTGTGGCATTTTAATTACTATGTGTCTTGGTGTGGGCCTGTTTGGGTTCTTCTTACTTGGGACTCTCTGTGCTTCTTGAACTTGAATGCCTTCTTCCTTCACCAAATTAGGGAAGTTTTCTCTCACTATTTTTTTGAATATATTCTCTATCCCTTGCTCATTTTCTTCTTCTTCGGGGACTCCTATGATGCGAATATTATTACGTTTCCAGTTGTCCCACAGTTCTCTTAAGCTGTCTTCCTGTTTTTTAATAGTTTTTTCCTTTTGTTTTTCTGATTGGTTGATTTTTTTCTACCCTGGCTTCTAATTCACTGATCCGGTCCTCAGCTTCCCCTACTCTGCTTTTTAAACCTTCCAATGTGTTTTTCATTTCTGATATGTCATTTTTTAATCTCTTCTTGTTGGTTTTTAATTTCCATTTGGCTTATTTTCAGTGTCTCTATGTCCTTACTCATGCTGTTCAGCTTCCTCAAGATCATGGCTCTGAATTCTAGCTCTGTTAACATGCCTAATTGCTCCACATTGATCTCATCTTCGGTGGAGGTGTCTTGCTCTTTCATTTGGCTTCTGTTTCTGTGTTTCACCCTTTTGGCTATCACTGTGGGCTTTGGAGCCTGTCAAGTTCTCCCTGTGGGTGTTGGTGTTCTGCTGTTTGTGGCTCCCTCTCCTGTGTTTAGATGAGCGAGGGAGGACCCACGTTGAACACCACTGTCAAGTCTTACTTTCCTGGTTAAAGTTGCCAACCCAGGAAACGTACTGTTATCCTCTAGCTTTTTGCCTGGAGGCTAGCAGTCTAGGTTACTTGATGAGTTTTGGGTTGTCCGTTGATTGAAAAACTCCCTCTGGTGCTCAGCCAAGGGGCTTTCACGAGGGCGGGGCAGATGCTGGTTGTTAGTGAGCCTCAATTAGCACTTCAATGGCCCACAGGGTGGGGTTGGATCTCCGAGGGAGGGGCTGCTGCCTCTCTCAGAGCCCTGGGAAGGAGCAATGTGGCCACCGTCCTGAGTGGCTGCACTCAGCCAAAGCTCTGAGTGCCCTCCAGACCCCGAGTGTCCTGACACAGTTCCAGTCCAGTCCGCCCTCCCTCTGCCGGAGACCAAGGTGAGTGGCTGTGGCTGTTTTATCCTCTGTCCAGGCTGCGCTGTGGAGCCGCCTGGGACTGTAACCCGAGGGCGCTGCTCCCAGCTGAGGCCGCTGCCGAGCTGCCCACCGTGGGCCCCCAGCCCCGTCTCGCGCCTTCGCAAGCCTCCCGGGATGGAGTCAGTGTCCCTCGGTGTATGGTCCTCCAAGCTGCTTTTCTGTTGCTTCTTCCCGTCGATTTGTCTGTGTTATAGTTGTAATTCCAGTTTGGTTCTGGGAGACGGTCTGTGTAGCTCCGTTCACTCCGCCGCCATTTCTTGTTCGAGTCTCTGGTTTATTTTTTAATAATGATTTAAAGTCAATCCCAATTAGACTTCCGGTCAAGATGGCGGGTAGGTAAACGCGGTATCGCGTCCTCCCACAACCACATCAAAGTTACAACTGAACTACAGAACAACCATCATTCAAAACCGCCTGAAATCAAGCTGAATGGAAGTCGTACAACTACGGAATTAAGAAAAAAAAAGCAACTACATCGAGACTGGTAGGACAGGCGGCAGCGCGAGGGGGGGCGGCGCGGTGGTGAGACAGGCTGGTCCCACACCCACGTGTGGCGGATAAAAATCAGGAGGCTCCCGCGGCTGGGAAGGTCCTTCCTGAGGACTGAGGGGTCCCCGTCCCACACCAGGTGCCCCGCTCAGGGTTCCAGTGCCAGGAAGAGAATCCCCATCACTTCTGGCTGGAAAAACCAGCGGAAACTGAGGCTCAGGGAGGGTGAAGCGGCTGGACCCCCAGGCAGCTCCCTAAAGGGCCCGCGCACGGACTTATCGGACTCTCTCCCTCTAAGCTTGGAGGGGAGGCAGCTCGAGGGGCGCCAGAGACACACAGGGAAGAACTGAGCTGTTTGGCACTGGAGCGAGGGCTGGAGAGGGGGCTTTATTCAGGACAAACGTGCTGTCAGAGGCCTTTGTTCCTTTGGTGAGCCCTTCCCGGGGGCGGCAGACAGAAGCCATATCTGGGACTCCAGCCACCTGGCTCACACTGGTAGCCCCGCCCTGCTGACTCCCTGAGGCCCCGCCCCACACAACTTTCAGGCCCACCCAAGCTGTTGCCACTTGCTTAACCATAGGATTGGCCGGTCTTGGATCCTGCTTCAGGTTTTTCCTAAATTCTTTCAAACAAGCAGCACCGGGTCTCAGCGAGCCCCATACCTCTCATTAAGTAATACACTGAAACAAACACAGGGAGGCAGCCAAAAAGAGGAGACAAACAGGTCCCAAATGAAAGAGCAGAACAAAACCCCAATAAAAGAACTAAGCGAAAGGGAGATAAGCAACCTAACAGATACTGAGTTCAAAATACTGCTTATAAGGATGCTCAATGAACTTAGTGAGAACCTCAGTGAACTTAGGGAGGGCCTCAAGAGCATAAAAAAGGACGAGTTAGAAATCATGGATACACAGTTAGAATTAAAGGAGGCATTAACTGAAATAAAGAATAATTTACACAGCTTCAATAATAGAGTATGTAAATCCAAGGAGCAAACCATCGATTTGGAATACAAGGAAGCAAAAACTCCCCAATCAGAACAGCAAAAAGAAAAAAGAATCCAAAAAAATGAGGATAGTTTAAGGAGCCTCTGGGACAACTTCAAGCGTGCCAACATTCGCATCTTGGGGGTGCCCGAAGGAGAAGAGAGAGAACAAGAAATCGAAAACCTGTTTGAAACAATAATGGCAGAAAACTTTCCTAACTTGGTGAAGGAAACAGACATACAAGTCCAGGAAGCACAGAGAGTCCCAAACAAGATGAACCCCAAGAGGCACACACCAAGACACATCATCATCAAAATGCAAAAGGTTCAAGACAAAGAGAGAATCTTAAAAGCAGCAAGAGAAAGGCAGCTAGTTACCTACAAGGGAGTTCCCATTAGACTGTCAGCTGATTTCTCAAAAGAAACTTTGCAGGCCAGAAGGGAGTGGCAAGAAATATTCAGAGTATTGAAAACCAAGAACCTACAACCAAAATTACTCTATCCTGCAAAGCTGTCATGTAGAATTGATGGACATATAAAAACTTTCCCAGACAAAAAAAAGTTAAAGGAGTTCATCACTACTAAACCGTTATTATATGAAATGATGAAGGGTCTTTTTGAAGAAAAAGATAAAATGTATGAACAAACAAAATGGCAATGAATACATATCTATCAACAATGGAATCTACAAACAAAATGAACAGGAAGAACAGAAACATTCTCATAGATACAGAGAACATTTTGTTGGTTGCCAGTTGGGAAGGGGATTGGGGGAATGGGTGAAAAAGGTGAAGGGATTAAGAAGCACAAATTCATTGCTAGATTGACAAACCTCAAAGGGAAAGGGGTTGGGGGGGGGTGGGAAGAAATAAACCAAAGAACTTATATGCATAACCAATGGACACAAACAATAGTGTGGAAAAAGGTGAGAGGGGGGCGGGAGTGGGGAGGAGGGGGTCAATGGGGGAAAAATGTGGAACATCTGTAATACATTTTACATCCAACAATAAAGATTTTGGGAAAAAAAAAGTCAATCTGCATTAGCTCTACAAGTTAGTAACTATATGGCTTGTGATGGGTGAATTCTTCATCTTCAGATTCTTCTTCAGACTCTTCATCTATAAAATTGTTATAATAATGATTATCTTATAAGATTATTTTGAGATTAAATTACATGATATGTGTTCCATAATAATCACACCATAAACATTAACTGTTACGATACAGCAAAACAGCATTAACTCTTTCTTCCCAAATATAGTCCAAGCTTTATCTTTTTTTTTTCCTCACCCAAGTACATTTTTCCATTTTTTGTTCAGGTAGAGTGGGAGGAAGAGAGAGGAACAGAGAGAGAGAGAGAGAAACATCGATGTGAAAGGAACACATCGAGTGGCTGCCACCCGCACAACCGACCAGGGCCAGGGACAAACTGCAACCGAGGTACGTGCCCTTAGCGGAAACCGAACCCGGGTCTCCCAGGACCGCAGGCCGACGCTCTAACTGCTGAGCCAAACCGGCCAGGGCCAAGCTTTATCATTTTTTATCTTAGCTAACACTTGTGTGTTATTTTTCTTTTCCTTACTACATTCCCACCTGTTAAAATATTAGCTAACTTCAGTGTTTGCATGACATAAAACTCCTCCCAGTTACTATTCAAGTGGCATATTTACATTTTTAAAAAAACTATTTAGCACTTTCTTATATAATTCCTATTACTGCGTGTATATTCCATCTGGTGTTATAGGTACATATAAATTATTTTCCTTCTATTGAATTTAAATATTTTAAGAATAAAAAGTAGGTTATACTTATTTTTAACCCTTTCAGAGTCTAGAACATTTATTTCAAACATAATAAGTTAAATGAAGTAACAATTTAAGGTTTGTGTCTGAAAGAATCCATATATATATATATATATATATATACACACACATATATATATGTGTATATATACATATATATTGTTCACGGTATTACAGATGTCTTACCCTTTGCAACAGCATGGATGGACCTGGAGAGTATTATGCTAAGTGAAATAAGCCAGTCAGAGAAAGACAAATATTACATGATCTCTCCTATATATGAAATTAATGAACAAAATAAACTGATGAACAAAATAAGTCCATTAGCATGGGTACATGGAATAAACAGGTCTCAGAGGGAAGGGGGTTGCAGAGATGGAAAGAGATTAACTAATAAAAATCTTTTTAAAGCATCTAAATTTAAGTGCTTTTATGCATTTTTAAGTAGGTAAATTAGTCTAAATATACATTCATTCAATTATATGCCTATTCATTCATTCAACAAATGTTCATTGATCTCATATCATCTTCTATGATGAAATACTGGTGGACAAAATAGACAGAATCTCTGTTCTCAGGGAGGTAATGTTCTAATGAAGGAAGAAATACAACAGAGAAGTCAACAGATAAATAAGATAATTCCAGCACAAGAAGAAACTGTCTCAGATAAAATGCTGGTGCCTGAGTAGGACGAGTCCATTTACGCTGGTGTAGGGGTGAGTTCAGGACATCTGGAAGAAAAGAAAACTAGACTAACTTCCGGGGGCAGCTGTGACTTGGAGACAGAACACAGCATGTATGTGCAGGGCACCTGGTCTGACAGGAGACAGTGTGGCCTGTTTTAGACACAACCGGGTGGTCATGCAGCCTCAGCACAGTGAACAAGAGGAGTGGATTGTTATAGGTGACACTGAAGCTAGAAAGGTACATACAAACGTAGTCATGTGGAGCCTAGAAGAACTACTTTTAGATTTGACTGCAAGGGTACTGTGAAGCCATGGAAGAGGGTGATGCAATACTTTGGGTTTGGCCAGTGAGAAGCTGCGGACTTAGTAACGGAGAGCGGCAGGGCGCCGTCTCTGCACCAGCACCCACCCCACCCTGCTCAGTGGGGTCTGGCATGACAGCATGTCCCACCTGGTAGCGCTTGTGCCCAGCTCCTCTCTACTCCGGTCAGCTTCCTTTTTGGTTCAAGCACAGTGCCTCCTCCCTGTGACCCCCAGGCCCGAGCACGGTGATGTATGGGCTACTGTTAATCCCATGGGCTTCAATAATCTTTGTAAAATGACCTCCATATGCACCTATTTGGCTATCTCTGGAACAGCTGATTTTGCTGGGACACTGGCTGATGCAGACATTTGGCAAAACTGCAGGCCTGGGAGAGTGGGCGGGTCAGCATGGGCCTGTCCCTGTCTGCGGCTGTTTCATGAGGCTCTGTCCTGGCCTTGTACAAGCTGAAAATCAAGTCAATATTAGTTGCATCTATTTTTCTGACCATTTAATAATCTTTTGAGACAATAATTACAAGGAGCACATCAAGAAGTCTGTCTCCATAGGGAGTCCTTTGCTGCCTCCTTCAGATTTGATGTCTTAGCTAATTGAGCCCCACTGTGAACACACACAGACTCACCCCATCAGCCCTGGCAGAGAGGCCACGGCCCAGTGACTCTGAGGCTAAATTTCTGCTTACCCTCCAAATCTCAGCAAGACAGAAAGGGATTCCCACTACCTTTAGATGACATTGTTTCTATTTTAAAAGGGCTACAATTCTATAAACGTCCAGCAGATCGTTTCATTCTGAATTTGTGCTAACATTCTATTCAAGGATAATAGAAAGCAGTTATTAATATTCATGTCTTTCAAAATTCTTATTATTTCTTATGCTCACATACATTATTTTCTAGGAATGCTCAGAAAAATTCTTGTAACTGATCACTAATAAATATTAATTCTTGGTGGAGAAAACTTACTCTGTTTATAAATGAATGTTTCCCGGCATGAACTTGACTGTTACACAGGACTGCAATGAACAGCATAAACTTCCAGCAATTTGCTATATTTAAAGTTTAATGAATGACTCAGCTTCACCCTTGATCTGCTGAGATTACACAAAAGTCACAAAGGTAGACTGGAAAATGTTTATGCTAAGTAAACCTTCATCAGTTAACACTATAAACAGATTTAAGAATGACAAAAGATTTATCCTCCTTTAAGAAAGGGAAGAAACTCTAAACTCGGTGTTAGGGCCAGTACCCCTCTCTCCAGAGAGCCCATCTAAGCACAAAGGTGACTATTGGGATGCTTTCATCTTCTCAGTTTTTGCTAACATATTTTAAAAGCCCTTAAATTTCTCAAATAATCTGACTTTCACCAATATTTTTTTCTTATAAGCCTGATTCTTTAATTTCAAGAATTTATTATAAGCATTATGAAGCAATTCCCTGTGTGAATGTGCGTGTGTGTGTATGTGTGTGTTGGTCTCTGCCTCTTCTCGGCTTGTTTGCTCACTCTTATTGTCTCTGAGTATGTCAGAACCTCATTAAAAGTTTAGTTATATTTTTAACTCACTGCACATCTAATGAGATTAATTCCCTCATGGAATATATAGATATGTTATTTAAATTAAAGACATTTCAACCTTTTCCAGGCTTAATATGTATGACAGATAGGTAGCCAAGACTTTTCTGTGTCAGTTGTCTTTTGTTGTTGTATTCAACCAGGCCCTTTGCTGTCAAAACGTATCTTTACAGCAACAGAAAAAGCATCTGATAGTATATGCAACCATTTCAACTTGACTTTTTCTTAAACGCTTTGCCAATGTTACCTTCCAGACATGTTAACATTTCTGTTATGGAATGGTACCTGTAGGTTTCAAACCCCCCAAGAGAACACAACTTCATTTGCAAATGCTCATTTTGTGTTTGCCGTGTACACGCTTCTACTGGTATTCGCTGCTGCGTGCTTTGCGCTTTTCCTCCTCGGGCCCCAAGTCCAAGACCTTCTGCCACCGCGTGAACAAAACGCGGTGCGTCTGAGCATTGCAGCCGCGTCCCGTCATAAGCTTCACCTACGTGTGCGCTCTGAGAAAAACACACGACTTTTTCCCCCCCAGAAATTCAAATCCAATGAAGATTTAGTAAATTCACTAGATCTTTTTTATGTTTTTATCTGTCTTTGACAAACATACATCTCAATTCATTCTTTATATATTTTGAAATTCCTACTATAACTCTACTCCCTGTTTTTCAAAGTAAAAGTGATCATTTCGAATCCCAGTTTTTCATACTTTTCTGGTTACACAGGCATGTAGGTGCCACAGGCAGCGATTCCTCCAGTGGATCCGGGTGAAGTAAATTGGAAACAGTCCAGAAGGATCCATCATTCTAGACGTCATTAGGAACATCTGTGAGTCATGGAAAGAGGTCAGCATATCAGCATTAACAAGAGTTTGGAAACAATGGATTTCAACGCTCATGGATGATTTTGAGGCGTTCAAGACTTCAGTGGAGCAAGTGCTGGCCGGCTTCGCTCAGCATTTAGAGGCTCAGTCCGTAGACCAAAGAGTCCCGGGTTCGACTCCGGCCAAGGCCCGAACCTCCGTTGCGGTTTCGTCCCCAGCTCTGGTCTGGTCGTGCAGCAGGCAACCCATCCATGTTTCTCTCTCTCTCCCTCCCACTCTATCTGAAGATAAAGGGGGGAAGTATCCTGTGGTGAGGATTTCAAAGACAAGACTTCAGTGGCCAGCAGCTGCGGCGGAGGGACAGCAGGAGCAGCGGCCGCAGGCGGGACCCTGCTGCAGACTCCACAGGCCTTCCCTGGACGAGGGGCCCTTCTCACCGGAGCCCCAGAGCGCTCTCTTCCGACGGCACCCATCCTGTGCAGATGCTGTGAGGATTGTTAAATTGACACAAACAGGCTTTAGCATATCACATAAACTGAGTGGAGAAAGCAGCAGCAGAGTCTAAGATTGACTCCAATTTTGAAAGAAGTTTTACTGAGTAAAATGCCAGCAAACATCGCATGCTACAGAGCAATCACTGCGGAAAGGTAGAGTCAATCAACTGGGCAAACATCATTGTTGTCTTATTTTTTTAAATTGCCACAGCCCTAGACAGTTTGGCTCAGCAGTTGGAGTGTTGCCCAGGAACCAAAGGGTCACGAGTCCGATCCCAGTCAAGGGCACATACCTGGGTTGCAGGTTCAATCCCTGGCCCCAGTTTGGGTCATGTGGGAAGCAACCAATTGATGTGTCTCTCACAAATCGATGCTTTTTTCTCTCTCCCTCTCTTCCACTCTATCTAAAAATCAATAGAGAAATAGCCTCTGGTGAGGATTAAAGCAACAACAAAAAATGGCTACAGCCACGCAAACATCACCTTCAAAGAGGCAAAATCCTCAACCAGAAAAACAATATTATGATGACTTGTGGGAGGCTCAAATGATGGTTAGCATTTATTAGCAGCAATGTATTTTAATTAAAGTATGCATATTGTCTTTAAACATAGTATTATTGCACATTTAACAGACTGCAGTATAGAGTAAACGTAACTTGTATATGCCCTGGGAAACTAAAAATTTCAAGTGACTCAATTTATTGTGATGTTTGCTTGATTGTGCTGGTCTGGAATTGAACTCACATTATCTCCATAGTATGTCAGTGTTTATTTATTTATTGAATTGACTTTAGGATTTTGAACGGTTTTAGATTCACAGCAAAATGAAGAAGAATGCGGATAGATTTCCCATATACCCTCTGCCCTTATACACACCTGCTCTTCCTTTACCAGTGATTCCCACCAAAGCAGTATACTGAATATGGTACAATTGATAAGCCATGTTTCACATCATTACCTCCCAAAGACCATTGATTACATTCAGGTTCATTCTTGGTGTTGTACATTTTATGGTTGGGACCTATATCCAACACATGGTTTTATACAAAATACCGTCATGGCCCTTAACCCTCTGTGCTCTGGGTCCTCTACCCTTACTCCCTCTTAGCTCCCAGTAGCCCCTGCTCTGTTTACTGTCTCCAGAGCTGTGCCTCTTACAGAATTGTATATGATTGGAATCACATAGTATATAATGTTTTCACTTGGCTTCTTTCATTTTATAATAAGCCCTTAACTTTCCTCCCTGTCTTTTCTTGGCTTAATATTCACTTTTTTTTTATTTAGCACTGAATAGTATTTCATTGTCTGGATGTAGCATAATTTGTTTATCCACTCACCCACTGAAGAATACCTTGGTTGCTTCTAATTTGGCACTATGAGTAAAACTGCTACAACCAGAGGTCAGCAGGTATTTTCAGCTCATTTGGCCCAACAACAAAGACTGCTGAATCATATGGTAGAAGTTTGGTTTCATAAGAAACTACCAAACAGTCTTCCAAAGTGGGTGTACCATTGTTTATTCCAGCAGGCAGGGACTGAGGGTTCTTGTAGCTCCACATCCTCATCGATCTTCAGTGTTGACAGGGTTTTTTACTTTGGCTGTTGTAACAAATGTGCAGTGGCATCTCAATGTTGTTTTAATTTTCAGTCCCTTAATGACATGTGATCTTGATTGTCTTTTCATACACTGCTGGCTGTTTCTGTATGTTTTTCAGCAAGGTGTCTGGAAAGGTCTTTGATCCATTTTTAATCAGATTCTTTATTGTCTTATTGTTGAGTTTCAAGAATTCTTTTAATATTTTTGGTAACACTCTTTTATCAGATGTGTATTTTGCAAATATTTTCTCCCAGTCTGTAGCTGGTTTACTCACTCTTGATATTGTCTTTGTGGAGTTAAATTTTTAATTTTAATAAAATCCAGCTTATTGATTATATCTTTTATGGACCATGTTTTTGGAATTTTGTCTAAAAAGGGTTCACCTTATCCAAGGTCCTCCAAGTTTTCTCCTCTCTTTTTCTCTAGGAGTTTTATAGTTATGCACTTCGAGTTACCTTTGTGAAGGCTGTAAGCCCCGTTTCTAGATCCTGTGTGGGTTTTTCTGTTTGTTGTTTATTTTTGGTTTTGCATGTGGATTTGGTTGTTCCAGCACCATTTGCTGAAAAGACAATTACAGTTTCATTGTATTATCTTTGCTCCTTTGTCTAAGGTCAGTTGACTATATTTATGAAGTTCTATTTTTTGGCTCTGTTTTCTGTTCCATTGATTTGTCTATTTTTTCACCAATACAATACTGTATTGATTACTATAGATTTATATGTCTTGAAGTTGGGTCATATCAAACCTCCAACTTTGTTCTTCTCATTCAATATTAAGTTGGCCTTTTGCATTTCCGAATAAATGTTAGTATATGTTGGGTGATACCCACACAATAACTTGCTGGATTTTGGCTGTGATTGCATTAAATCTATAGATAAATTTGGGAAACATTTAGTCATATTAGGTCTGGTTATCCACGAGCATGGGATATCTCTCCATTTATTTAGCTCTTCCTGATTTCATCAGAGTTTCGTAGTTTTTCTCATATAGCTCATGTACATGTTTTGTTAGGTTTATGCCAAAGTATTTTATTTTTTCAATGTTATGCGCTGATGTAAATGGTGTGTAGTGGTATCTGATTGTTGTTTTAAATTTCAAATTTTATTTCTTTATAACTAATATATAGGAAAGTGATTGAGTCATATATTCAACTTATATCTTGCAAATTTGCTGTAATCAGTTTCAGGAGTACTTTTGTTCATTCTTTCAAATTTTCTACATAGATAATCATGTCATCTGTAAACAAAGATTGCTTTATTTCTTCCTTCCTGTTGTATATTATATTAAACCACAAAGATATTATTATTATTTCTTATAGCAAATATTTATGTAGATTTACCAGGTAATTTTACTTTTCTTTCTTTCTTTCTTTCTTTCTTTCTTTCTTTCTTTCTTTCTTTCTTTCTTTCTTTCTTTCTTTCTTTTTTTGATTTCCATGACATTGTTTTTATTCTGCTTGGAGATTTTTTTGAGCATTTTGGTCATTTTGTTCAGATCTACTGGTTTAAAATATTTTCATTCTTTTTCTGCAAATAATTTAATTTCACCTTTATTTTTGAAGGACATTTTTGCTGGCTATAAAATTCTAGACTAAATTAAATTCCTTTAAATTTTTGAAGAATATTGTTTTGTCTTCTGGATTTCTTATTTGAATTTAGAACTTAGCTTTTAGCCTTCTTGTTGCTCTTTTGTTTTCCTCCTATGGATGCTTTTCATGTTTATTTGGATTTCAATAGCTTTAATATGATTTGTATTGTTTCTAATCATATTGTTTCCAATTGTATTGTTGAGCAATTGTAGTGCTTATAGAACCTATTTCTAAATTGTTTAGTTGGTTTTGAAAAATACCCCCAAACCATTCCTTAAATGTTAAGGAATTTTGAATTTTGTTTGTTGAATTTTGTCTCTCCTTCTGAGACTCCAGTTGCATATATATTCTTATGCTCCATAAATTTCTTATCCTCGTTTCAATATTTCTCATAGATTTTTCTCTGTGTTTCAGTCTTATATTCTCTACTAACTTATATCAGTAAGTTGATCTTCATGTCAGCAGAATTTTACCTGCCATTAGAGTTGTTTATTGAGTTTCAATTTTATTATTTTATTTTCTCTAGAGTTTACATTTGAGTATTTGTATGGGTTCCATTATCCTTTAAAAAAACATAATTTACTCATACATTATAATCATATTAATTGCAGTATTTTATCATCTGTCTAATAATACTAATATCTAGATCATCTGTGAATTGTCTTCTATGTTTTCTTTTATTATGTATTTTGATCTTATTTCCTGGTATGTCCAATGGTTTTGGATGCGATTGGAAAACTTGATACTAAATGTAATAGGAGCTTAGAATAAAGGGTTTTCTCCCAGAAAACATTTATTTATTTATTTTAGGTTTTATTTTTGCTTTTGGAGTCATTTAGTATAAAAATATTTTACTTTAGTCCAGTTTGGGACTGATCTGATTTGAAGCTGAATTTAGTCTTTGTGAAAGCTGGTTTATTTTCAAGCCAGTCTTACATCTAAGATGTAGTCCTCCAGTAGTCCCAAATAAAAGTCTGGGTTGCTTCTCAGTACCTCCCTTTGGTAGCCCTAGATTCCAATTTTTGCCTTCAAGCACTGAAACTGTTAAAATCTCTGATCACTTTTTTGTTAAATTAAAAAATAATAATAATAATAATAATAATATTGTACTCATGTGTCTCTAGAATTCTGATTTCTTCAACTACAATGATAGATCTGAAATATATTATTTTCTCTATTTCATGGGGCTAGTTGAAGCTTTGCTCAGATCCTCAGCTTAACTCCAACTTTGTCTTAGCTGTTCTGCCTTCAAAATTATTTTGCCTAAAAAACAAATGCCTCCAGAGGGCACAGTCAAGGCCGACTCACTGTAATGGATTTCCAAACTCAGCCCCTTACATTTTCATTGCCTAGGTAGCTCTCTGATTTTATTTTTACCCAAATTTTCTAGTCTTTCTTTGCAGAAGGGTTGGTCCAATCTTATCTAGGATCCAGTGCATGTGGTTCAGAAGTGGATTCTGAACCTTGGACACACAAGGGAGTGTAAATACTTTCAATTACCATGCTCTTCATGAACTCCTAACCCATCTATTTCCAGTATTATTCAGCCCTGGGATCAATATTTTTATGGTAGAAAACATACCTAGTTTCAAATACTGGGTCTGTCATTTACTAGCTATGTGGCCTCTGGCATGTTACCTAAATTGAGACCTAGTTTCCGCGTCATTAAATTAGGGATGATAATACAAAGGGATTGCCACATATGCTGCTTTGAACATTTAGTATGGTAAATGTTCATGAACTGGCTTAGAAATTCTCTTCGTGGATTTTCTAATATGAACTTCTCATCCCAGCTTTCATGACTTTGCTTATTGTGGATCTGTGAATGTCAGATAAACCACGAAGAAACTTTTAGTATAATTAGGTAATATTTGTAACATGCTCATACTCATACTCTCCAATATTGTTTTTTAAACAAATTGTAATTTAACTGGCATCTATATTTTGTCTGACAACCTTATGTTAATTTACACTGGAATTGTCTTTTTCATCTTCATCTGTATGTCTAGTCCCACCACTACCTTATCTTCGCAAGTCTCTACTGCAATAATTTTTCCTTACAATTATTTCCTAACTTTAAAAATTCTTATAAAATGGCATAATAATCCTTACTCTCTCACTGGCATTCCATACCTTATCTTAACTATTGTTCAAATACTTCATTTAACTATATTGTAATCTTTTGTAGATCTATACTACAACTTGTGTTTCCATTTTATTGCCTAAGGATTGTCTCAGACAGTGTAGATGCTTAAATTATGCTTTATTTTTAGCCAAACTTAGCTCCTTGAAATATAAACTTTTCATGACTCTCTCTTATGTGACAACAGACACACACACACTCACACAAACACACACACAAGCTTCTTAGTAGCAAAATTTCAAATTCTTGATGTTTAACAGAGGCCTTTCAAAATTATTAATTTCTACTAAGACTCAGAATTAGTGCAGTTTCACCTAGTCTCTTGCTGTCTTTTAAAAAGGTCTTGTCCAACACAGCACCCAGTAGCCAATGGCCACGCCTTGCTATTAAGCACTTGAAATATAGCTAGTCGCAACTGAGATATATGTACATGTAAAATACACATGGAATGTCAAAGACTTTGTACCCCCCTAAAAATGTGCAAAGTCATGAGTATTGTTTTAGATGCATGATATGTTAAAATGATGAAATTAATTTCAGCTCTATTTTTTTAATATAGCTACTTAAAGTTCTATGTTGCGCACGTGGCTCACATTGTATTTCCATCAGACGGTATTTTCCTGGGTTGTCCCCGCTCTTTCCCATAGGTCTCTGAGAACAAACTGACTGCCTGATCAACCTCTGCTTATTTATGGAAACAAAAATGAAGTTGGTGTGTCTATGAAGCACAGCTATTGTTTTCCCTCGGTGTTCCTAGAGAGCATTATCCGTCTAACAGAGACATTGCTGGAAATGGGACAGTTATGCTGAATGTTTGTCCTCACCAGCAGACCGACCAACTCTTCTAAGTAAATGCATACATTTTTCAGTGATTCTGATTGATTAACTGATTATGTAATTTAATTGTCTATTACTTTCGGTACTATATTTGACAAAAATATTTGTTAACAAATGCTTCAATTTCTTTATGGAATATTTTACTTTTACTCTTGTTTTCTGTTTACTCTATCACTTCTTCCATTTTCTTAAACTACATTCTTACCTGGATTATTAAAACATTTCTCTGCTATGTTCTCTGCTCTTCAGATTAGTCCTCTGTTGCATTTTATCTTCTTCACTTCATTTTAGCTTCCTGTCCAAATTTTATAGGGTGTTTTCCTGTGCCTTATGACTAAAACCGCATGACATACCCCATAGCCTCTGCTCAGGTGGTTTCCTCAACATAAAGTACTCCTTTTTGATGTAGCCCCTTCTAACACTTTGATGGTCTATATTTCAAGGACAACACAAGTTGTTCTGCATTTAATCTGCTGGACTGCAGCTCCCACACCACGCTTCTGACTTCCTCCCGCTCACACAAGCTCACGTTGCTGCCCCTTCACACACAGCACTGCAGCTCCAACTCTGAGACACCGCTGTTCCAGTAATCAACTGAAGTATCGATAAACTTTAATTATTTAATAGAGAATTTTCTCTTTGGTCTTTGGGCTCTTCTACTTATTCATTTATTTTTTTTCTTATTCTGGACATTTGTCTAATGGAGGTCCTTAAACATTAATTAGAATAATAAATATTGCATTTTTATTAATAAAGTAAATGAATAAACACTGTGAGAAATCAATTTGTAAATAAAAAACATTCAAAATTTTTATGCATGTGTTTGTATATCAATTGACTGTTTTGTTTTCACTTTAAGATGAGTTTCTTCCGTGTCTTCACTAAGGAGAGAATAAGAATGCAAATACTAGTATAAAAATGAGACCTAGCCTCGCCTTCTGCAAGATTACAGCTTGTTTAGGGGAAGAAGGCAGTGACACGTACAAATGAATGTCAGAAACGGGACGGCGTGGGCGTCACATACAAACCAGTGCTCAGAGCACAGAACGCGCGGGAGAGGGCGCCTCTCCAGCCGGAGTCAGTCCCAGAGGCCCGGCAGAGGGTCGCGGCTTGAGCGAGGTGTTGCAGGAACTCGAGGGAGAATCGTGGAAGCAGAGGCCGACCAGGCATGTCCCATTCTGACTGGGCCTCCTGGGAGTGAGTGCGAAGGGCAGACGCACTGAGGAATGAGATTGAAGTTGCTTAGAATGTGAGGCTGAGAACTTGAACTTGGTCGCTGGGCAGAGAGTGGACAACTGCTGAAGGGTTCTGATCAAGAGTGTGAGAAAGCCCTGCTTGGGTGGCTCAGCTGGTTGGAGTGCTGTCCCGTACACCAAATGACTGTGGGGTCAATTCCTGGCCAGGGCACATACCCAGGTTGCGGGTAGGATCCCAGTCGGGGTGCATATGGGAGGCAACGGATCAAGGTCTGTCTCTCTCACGTTGATGTTTCTCTATCAAATCAACAAACGTCCTCAGGGAAGGACAAGAAGAATGCTGCATTCGGAGAGATGGGGAGGGTGGATGGACGGAGAGAAGAGGGGTTGGAGACCAAGCTCTCAGACCGGTGGGGGCCCTGTCCCGTGTGCCGAGGGGATGGCAGGGAGTCAAGAACGAGGGCCCTTGTCCGAGTGTCTCAGCTCGCTCGCACTTTCTCTCAAGATTTATCGTGTTCATATTTGTTGAACAGATACAAACTGAATTAATAATCAACAATAAATCTTTGAAAATATCAACAGTTGAACTGAAAATATTCAAGTGCAATATTCTGTGTCTAGCAGGCACTCCCAAACTATTTTAGAACAAATGAGTGAGAAAATGCCTGCGTCATTCCCCATGAATATTTGGTGTCTGAAACTTCGAGAATGATTTTGGATAAAGACTGAATGTCCAGTGTAGGATTCATCCTATTTAGGGCATTTCCCCCAGCTTGAGTGTGAATTTCAGTGGCCACATCTGTGGGCAAAACCCAGAGGTTTTATCCAGGGAGACTATACTCAAACATATAACCTTTCTATTTCAAATAAAATTATGTAGAGAATTAAACCTTTAAAGAATTCCTGGTGTTGTAAATCCAGTCTGCTGATTTCTCAAGTTGCAGAAAATCAATTGGACTAACTCAAGCCTGCTTCAGGTTCCCTGGCAACTGCAAATAGAGATGCCGTCCAGGCCGGCTTGGTATTCCACTCATGCGCAGCAGCCGGGAGCAGTTAGAGGTGCTGTCCAACAGCTTATCGTTAGGACGGATATTTTATCGCCCTTTTGGACCTTTCTTTCTACTGCGAAAAGGCATACAGCATTTCATTATGTTGGTGGGGAACGAGACACAAATAAAGCACTTGGTTCATACTGGGTACCTGTGAGAAGAGAATGTTTTTAAATATCTGTAGGTGGTTCACTAACACAGGTAATTTGGTTTCAACAGATTTCTCCTTTGAGCCTCTCCACGGTGTTCTGCCACACCATTAAATAAGGGGGGAAATAAGAAGTGAAACCTTTGAAGGAAGCAATGCCTTCCTTAGCTTGATCCTTCCAAAAAGTACTTTGTTAACTTGCTTAATGCTCCCTTTTATAGCAGTCCTTTTTTTAAACTCAAAAAGAATCAAACCCCATTTTTAGGGAAATAGCAAAGGTGTTAACACTCCCACTTAAAGTAAGTGACGGAGGTTTCACAAAGGAGCAGAGGACCGTTCCAGGCCGTGTGCACAGTGATGACATGCACCCTGTGTGCACATTAGGAGGACAAATAGCTCTCGTAGTAACTCCAAACATGTGTGAGCTGTAACCTTCTCTCCCGAAAAAGGGCTTTCTGCCCTCTCTTTATTGTAATCATATGCCTTTCAGGGCAGGCTTACTTTACCTTTCATCTACAGTAAGAATAGTTGGTGCTAAGGGATGCATTTAAAATTAGGGATTTTTTTCTCTTGCTTTTCCTGATTTAATAAATCTATACATGCTCTTCTTGAAAAGAAAAGAAACAAACGTGGAACGTTGGACCCCAGGCATTGCCACAGTCTCTTGTCGGTATTTCCCGGTAGTTGTTTCCTGTTGGATCTCCCAGCGATCAGGGAGGCTACAAAGGTGAGCCCTAAATGCTATTAATGCCCCAGAAGACAATGTTCACCGTAGAATAGAATTACACACGAGGCAAGAGCTATTTTCCCAGCTAAGTTGACACATAACACTGCGTAGTTTGAGGTGTAGAATGGGTTGACTCCACAGCCTCATACTGTCTAGTTCAAGGGGTATAAAATGAGAAGCTGAAACTTCCTGAAACATCAGGTCAGTGCATGAGTCTTACACATGAGGAAATCAAAGCCCTGCTGGATCCTTGGGGTCACCATAGGTGCGACCTGCAGACACAAGGACGTGGCTCCAGGCCCAGCCACGGCCACCACAGCACCCCGGGTCTCATGCCACGTCACTGTGCTCGACGTGGCTGTCAGAAGACAGCACAGTCAGGCCCCTTACATCACACTGTCCACTTTCAGTAATAAAAGTGTTCTCGCACATGGACAAAGGGCTAATTTTTATACTGGATTGCACATCAGTGATGTCTTGGAAACATGCTGAAAAATATGGACTTCACTTTGTATGTTTGAAAGGAAATATTCTCTTTGGCCTGAAAGTTTGGAAAGAGATATTTTTATAAATTCATGGCAAAGTAGTCCATGTAATTCCACAGCATGACAAGGAAGTATTTTAACTAAATCCAGCCCTTCATTTATTTATTAACACACTTACTCATTTACCCACTCAGTCATTAAATATTTACAGAGTTCTAATAATGTTAATAGAGTAAGAAACAAAATAGTAAAAAATCTCTGCACTCCTGTGCTTAGATTCTGTGTGAGGAAGTCAGTAAGTGACACCAACAGGGAGTCATGGAGCACGTTAGAGGGTGGACATTTTCTTGTAAAGTAAAGGAGGGGGAAGAGGAGGTGTCTGGGAGTGGAACCGGGCTTGGGCAGTGAGTCTGTGGTACTTTTACCAATGACACAGGAGACAACGGACCTGTCATTACAAGAAGCACTGAGTGTGTTGTACCTTATTTAGATCTTCCAAAACCTAGAACGTAGGTTTTATTTTATCTCAGTTTAGGGGCTCTCAGGTTCAGAGAGGTTTGGTGACTTGCTCAAGGTCACAAAGCTAAGACTTGGAGGCATCAAAAATCTGTACCCATGTTGGTGACTAGGTAGCCTTCTTGTTAACACAGAACCCATGGTTTATATTCAGCAAGACCTTGTTAATGACCAGGTGGTATGTTGTATGTGTGTGTCTAAGAATTTAAAACAGGTACTGGAAATGTTGGGGGCCACTTTGTAAAGTGTGTGATTGTCTAACCACTGTGCTGTGCACCCAAAACTAATACAAAGTAAGACTGACTGTCAACTGTAATTAAAACATAAAATGTAGAAAAAGAACTGGAAATCCATGCTAATCAATTAAGAAAATAATAAGAGATAACTCAATGGTATTTTTATTTTTAATAATCATAAAAATAAATAAGCCCAATTTGCTTTTCCTGTTACAAGAAATGCCATCAAAGGTATCCTCACTACTGTTACCCTTGCCACTGAGACATTAGGTAACCACAGGAGGGCACCCTCCTGTGCATCTCCGCAGGGAGGGGACCACGTGATGCGCTAAGGCGGGGTCGCAGCGGGGGTCTGAGTGTGGGATCAGGGGCCAGGAAGGGGCCAGGAGCACAAGGAGCAGCTCCGGGCCGCTGCATTATCTTTTGTGCGGCGAGGAATGTTCACATCCATTTCCTTGCCAAGCACTTCTCACAAAGTTAAATCCCGATGGGACTTACCAATTTTGTGTGACTTGGTTTGGGGAGCCCTATCCTACATTCCATATGCTGAAATATCACACTTTCGTGAAGACTGCGTCAGAGAAAGTGCACTTTAGGATCCTTGGAACAGCAGCATCCAATTTCTACGCCAACCATTTTTTTCTTAACACTTGAACTCGCCTCTATCACTGTGATTATTTCGTATGTATTTATTCTCATTTAGATTATTAAAGACATTCGCTTAGTCTTTAATCCATATATATATATATATATATATATATATATATATATATATATATATATTTTTTTTTTTTTGTAAGACCACAAACTAAAATGTTCATTCCAAATGTCACTTAAGTGTCCAGGAGCCGATGTTGGAGTAAGAAATAGATGTGGGTAGTTGACTCAACTGCATATTCCCTGGTACCTGGGTTTCTGATGCACAGGCAGGGATGGTCTTCTGAAAGCTACTTGTGCTTCAGCCCCTGTGCTTAGACATCAGCTGTTCTGGGGTCTCTGCGGGGAAGCCAGTGACCACCAGCACACACTGAGGGTGCTGTGGGACCTGCTGTGGCTACTCGAGTCACTTCCTACATTGTTTGGCCGGCAGTACCTGGGCAACAGGGAGTGACGGCGATTCAGGGGATCCAGTCAACCATGCTGCAACTGGTACCTGACTGACAAAGACAGGAAATTCTGGAAACAATCCATTTAAAGTGGAGCTGTGACCATGGAAAGGTTGAGCAGCACTTCCATGCAAACAGATAAACTTGAAAATTAATTTACATATTAACAGGGGAAGTAAACCATTTTCTATTTGTTAAAAAGACAAAAACAAATACAATATATATTTTATATCAAGTAAACTACACAAAAGGAAAATAGCTTTAAATTATTCGGAGAGGAAATGTACTAAATTCCAGTTAGGCTGAAACAGTTAAAGCAACAACAATATGGGTCGTGCAACCTTGCTTCTGCATGTTCCATAAAATAACAATGAATGAAAATTGCTATTATCAAGGGTGACTTAAGAAAAGAACATCTTTTAGTTGAAAAGTTAAATAAATTTAATTATTTTTCACCTGAAGAAATGTTATTTTTTAAAATCCAAGATTAGAAATAGTTTCGCATTAATTTTGACTTATGTGTCATTTTAACCCTTATTTAAATACAGTAATAAATATCCCCTGGCCACATAGTCTTAAGCCCTCATCTATTTCCTTTTTATTATTTTTTTGGCTTAAGTTGAATCAAATATTTGAAATCTTCCAAATTTGCTTTTCCTGTTGAATGTGCAATATCATTCATTACTGGGAAGGAGAATCCACTCTGATATTGATGATGCTGTGTTAGATTTTAGATTTTTCTATAAATGGCGAAGGCTGTAAACGCCAGCAATTCCCAGTGGTTTAGCAGAATCATTCCTCCTCTGACCACATAATTGCTAAATTGTGCATGTCAAATGGCTTCAGGATATTTTGTCCCCTTTCCAGCAGGTTATCAAGGCAAACTTGCTGGAGAATGGTATTGTTTGTGTGTCCTTTAAGTTAGGAACTCAAAGGTCAAGAGTTGCCAAAAGCATGCTCACTGAGTTTCTTTTCCCAAGCTCTGTAATGCGCCTCGCCAATGAGCCTTTCCATTTGTTTCTAAATGTGCGTATTTAGTTTCTAAGCCAGAAACAACTTTTTCACCCAAGCTCTATTACAATGAATCACAGAAGCTGGGTATGTAATCCGTGTTCATCACAAGCCCATATGCCACATTCACAAGGTAATATTTTTTTCATATTTAAGACATTAAAAAAATAAATAAATGTTTTTCCCAATGACTCAAATTCTAATACAAGCACTAATTAAATATTTTGTGTACTATAGTGTATCGAAGAGCCCTTTTTTATAGTGGGATAAAACTTTCTTAGTGAGAGTGTTTTGTCTGATTTTAGTGCTAATTTGGGAGTGAAAAGGTTCTATTAATACATGTGAGTGATGCCAGCATTGAGCTGCTAGGTTCATTTAGTGTGTCATTCAGAAGCCTGCTGAGTGTTCCTATGAGTCATACTCCTGAGTAGTTGCCATTGGCTGTTCTAATGGTTTAAGTGCTACTGCAAGATTAATCTTTAGTTTTGACAGTTAAAACAGTTGCAGCAATTAATTACTAGGGAATAATTTCCTATCCCAAAAATACAGAAAATGAAAAACATGTTCATAAATATGCTCCAATACTTAACTGTTTTCCTCAAAGTATAATCTAAGACACCTTTGCAATGACGAGTCCTAAAACTCCCAAAGTGCATATTTTTTTAAGTAAAGAAACAAAGCGAGGAGGGCAACGTGATTTTATTTTCAAGTGAGATGTGAAAAAAATATTGGACGTCTACATTTGATCAGAATTCCATGGTTATGTTGCATATGTAAACTTCACCACACTCTTTTATGAGGTCTTTTCTCCTTCTTCTTTGCTTAATTGTGGTGATATCATTTCAAGAACTGTAGTTTATGCATGTAGAAGCTGCAGGAACTAAAGAAAACATTGGGGAACATGACAGGACACTACATTCAAGACACAAAGACTAAGCAGCATATGAACTATCATGCAGCATCTGAAACAAATGAAAAAAAAAAAAACAGATTGTCGTCAAATTTCCATTTCTTTTTCAAAAGTTCGATACATATTTCTTTGGGGAATAGTTTGCAAATGATATATAGAATATGTGAAATACAATTGTAAACAGACATGCAATTTACATAGGTTACAATCTGTTCCGTGATCTTTGTTCTTTCTTAACAAAAAGGCAGGGCACACCACTTGGAACAGAATTGCACTAAAATAAATTTGAGATTGAGTTATTAGAACTGACATTATTAATATTTTTTTTAATATTCCATGGCTTTCTTGCGATTCTTCGCATGCCTCATCTCTAGCAATCTCTGGTGCCTTAATCATTTTAAGATTTGCTGTGTTCTCACTAGCTCTTAGCTGGTATGTGGTGAGCACAATCTTCGAATGGCAATACATATGCATGGTTAAAACAGAAACTATAGTCAGAAAATCGTATGTCTCAAGTATTAACTGCTATATTCAGTGTTTCTTACACTCTCGCTCACTGAACACATGTTGCCCTGGGGTCTGAAACTGAGCTAGCCTTGGCCTTTTGTAGCACTTCGGTCTCTTTCTTTCACCAAAGGCAAGGCGCAGTGGGGGTGAGCGGGGGAGGGGCAGAAAGGGCAGGAGGGACGGGGATGAGCAGGGCCCAGAGGAGCGCTCTCGGGTCCTTGTCGGAGCCTGGGAAAACGGACCGCCCTGGCCGGCGGGCTTCCTTCCACCCCTGCACCCACACAGCGCCCAGCCGGCCACCGGTCGCTGACCGCGGCCTGGCTGCGTGCTCGTTCGCCCTGTGAGGTGGCACGAGCGCCGGAGCGCTGGCTGACACCGTGGAAGTAGACTGCAGGCCGTCGCAGGAGCCGAGCAGAAAGCGCCGGTCTGCGCTCAGGGCTGCCGCAGACCTTTCCTTCCAGGTGGTCGCGCGGAGCGTGGGCGCTGACAACTGCTGTTGTCTCTGTCTCTTGCCACAGAATCACTGGGGTAGAAATGCAGGTGCAACTCCTGCAGAGGAGGGAAAGGGCACGAGAGCAGATATATAGTGTTCATCCTGCACCGTGGGCGCGCGGTCTTCGCGGCCTGGAGCCGAGCGCAGGGGCTGGGTTTAGAGCCCTCCCTGTCCCTGTCCCTGCCCCTGCGCTGTGGAAGGTTCCAGCAAGTCAGCCAGTTTTTATGGAGTTATTAAAAGGTAAACTTTGGATAAGCCATATGCTGATCTTTCTTAAACAGAGAAGACTTTTCTAGAAAAATAAGTTGCAGCTGGTAGCTACGGCAGTTTACTATTTTTGAAGGGCTCTTTAGTATATGGTATTTTAATTCATCCCACAGATTCCAATTGGACTTTGACTGGTGCACTGGGACACACTGCGTGGTGTTCTGAGCGACGCCGGTTTGCTGAAATTGCAGCGTAGATTGACGCTGAGAGGCAGCTTTAGCATTGCTCAAATCTTCGCAGGCTTCCTCCAGAATGAAAATGCTGACGACGGCTAGCTACCTCTGCAAACATGGGTGCTGCAAATGCGTGTATTCGCCAGGCTGCTACTTTCTAAGCACAGAATGGGTAATTAGTACAGCTCAGGCTGTGACGGGGGAGATACACAGTATTCCCATCACACCGAGAATGCTGATTTTCAGGAGCTTATAATCAAGCTAGGCAAAATGCTGTGGATAAAATCGGTACCCGCTTTCCTGCAATGGGCCGTCTTATTTAAGAAAATTTGAAGGAAAGTCAAACAATCAAGGCTATTTCCAGGCTAAAAATATATAGAAAGTGGACAACTAAATTCCCTGGATTTCTGGCTGATTACCTGCATTCATTTTCTTTCCCACTCTCTACTCAAAAGCACAACTTTTTTGTGTGCTGTTAGTCTGAGTCTCACAAACTCGAAGGAAAAGTCTTTGTTGCTTCCAGTTACTGGACCAGGTCAGGGTAAAATGCTGCTGTGTCGGGGGCGCCACAGAGCTGGGGTTTGCCCACTGGCCACTCGCTGCATTAGCCGGCTGAGCTCTGTCCCTGGTGTCCGTGGTCACCTTGCCATGGGTTTCCTTATTAACACTTTGCTAAACCAGGAAAATCCTGCTAAGGCCGCTCTAGCACTGAAAGCAATTAACCTGTAACACGAGCTCTAACGTCACGTGCACTGCAGAGAACCAACAAAGATTTGTTATTTGGCGTAAGGACAAGTTTTAATCCTCTCCCAGTAGAGCTCCCTGGGGATTTTTAGCACATGGACATTACTGAACAGACATGTTCCAACTGCCCTGGTCTGATGCACTGGATTTGTGCCAAACATGGAAAGTCTACCAAAAAGCCAGTGCATAATACAAACACTTGACTACAAAACAGCCATATAAATTGAGCTCAAAATCTCTATTAAGTAAAGCCCGAGCAGGTCCTAATAATAGTATGTGCAATGTTTGGATGAAAATGTGCATGATTGAGTTTGTTGATCTACAAAACTTTTGTTAATATTTAGAACATTATCTGAAAACCATTTCTTTTATTTCTTTCTTCATGTCTTTTTTTTTTTTTTTTTTTTAAACTATGGGTCCTTTCCAGAACCAGGCCACGGCAGTATCTGTGCCTGTTTCGAAGGGCTTCCTGACTTTAATGCTTTTTAGTCATTCATTAATTCATTTATTCTGCCATGCCACAAACAGTAATTGTGTACCTGCTCTGTTTAGTCTTGCTTTGCATTTTATTTTAAAAAGAGACTTAAGTATATTAACATTTGTTTCCTTCTTTTTTACTCCCAATTGCTTGTTATGTCCATTTTCTTCTGTTCCTTACTCAATGTGCAGTCTTGGCCCCCAAAGCCATGGTTTATTACTGATAGCTTCTCCGCCATCTGCCAGACTCGTTGCTCCAATTTAAAGTTTATATGTGTTAGTTAAACTAGTTAAGTTAATGTAGTGAAAACCAACCACAATAAAATATATTTTGCATATCAGCGTCTTTGCCTGTCATTGCCTAGAAGAAAAATATTCTTCCGCCTTCTTTCCCTCTCTTAGTTTCCTGGCTCCTCCATCTCACCTTTATCAAAACACAACAGAGAGAGGTTCAGGAGTGAGGGGCTCCTCCGTGGAGCTCTGTCACTGTGTCTCACGCGGGGGGAGTTATGGGTCTAATTTTACTCCTATTTAACTTCTCAGCAAGATCAACATTTGATCAAGTTATTCTGAAGACTGTTTTCTTTAATGATGTATTTTACTTCTAACTAAATTGCTTTACTTTGTAATTTGTATTGCAACTGAATTGCTGATTTGATATTTTTCTGTATGGGAGTAAGTGGATCATCCAGTGGCTAAACTAGTCTCCCTGAATCACAGCGTTGTATCAGAAATGAGCACTTGTCAGTCATGTATCTTTACTGCAGCACTTAGTTTAAACATGATGAGATATTCAAACTGGAGAGAGAAGGTGAGGTTTAAGTGGGGAATGTGTGGACGGACCGTGAGCCTAATCTCTGCTGCTCCTGACAAACGGGAGCAAAATTTGCACTCATAGCTTCTGGCCGACCAGTGACTCCCGTCTCAGCGTGCGGTGAAAGAGAAAACACACAGAAAGGCAAAATGCCATGGTCACAAGCCTATACAGGAAAGCAGAACTGTTTAAAAAGCAAGTAGAAGGAAGTGGAAAACAAGAAACAGGTAAAATCTTAATGACACTGAGATGAAGCTCAGAAGGGTCATGGTGTCGGATGAAACAGCAAAGGAGGGTTTTGTGCGGATGACAAGCACCTGTTCTATTCTATAATTCACATCATTTACACACCTGCGACAATGCTTGTACTTTGAAAAGAAACAAATTCTTTTCAAAGAGGGTGTTGTGAAAGTGCCTATACCTACTTGTCCTAACTTAATGTAAGGAGCATTCAAATGTCAGGTGAAGGTCTTTAAGTGTGTCCATCCTGGACTGAAGTCTGATCACGTGATCAATAAGCACTCTTATTCATTTATTCCAAAAATATATATATTTAAGGTTTCTGCTTAAGGTGTTAATAACTGGGCTGCCAAACTCCAAAGGAAGGATTTTTTTTAATGAAGGCAAAGAAAGAAGCAGGTTTGTCTCTGTCCCGTAGATCGAGGCTGGTGCTCCCTCAGCCCGAGCACAGCCGGCTCTTTCCATCCCCTCTGATCACAGGGATGCGTCCTGGACTCTAGCTGGCGTATGTAGCCACTTCTCCAAAGGCCACCGGAAAGAAAGTTTCATGTCCCATGCTTTGAGCAGCTGTTGCTGAAGCTACTGTTGTGCGTGATGAGAAGCACAAGCCAACCTGAGCACTGACACATCGTCCCCCGTCCCTCCGTGCTATTTGCCAGGAGAGAGGCAGAATCAGATCCTGCTGGACCACGGTCACTTCAGAAAGAGAAGGGATTCAAGCATGAACACTTTGACATAAGCATTCTCTGCAGTAAAATTTATTTTAAGAATTTGAAAGATAGCCTGGCCAGGTAGTTCAGTGGTTGAGCGTCGACCCAGGCACCAAGAGGTTGCTGGTTCAATTCCCAGTCAGGGCTCCCAGTCCCCAGTGGGGGGCGTGCAGGAGGCGGCCAGTGTTCTCGCTCATCAGTGTTTCTATCTCTCTCCCTTCTGCTCTTTCTCTCTAAAATCAATAAAGACAAAAAAATTTTTTTTTTAATTTTGAAAAATATTGTATACCTTAAAGCTGTTTTCAAAGTGTAGGAAGAGGAAAAAAAACATTGAAATATTTACTCAGTATTGAATATTATTAAGAAAACATTAGCCAGGTGCAGAGTTTTCTGGGCTGAAGGTGGAAGGAGAGAACTGATTTTGTACACAAACAATAGGACATCTTTAATTTGATTGGTTTACTGGAGTAAACTGTTTTGCCCAAACCTATCAAATCTGGTCATTTAGCTGCAGCACATAGTCCTGAGAAACCACACCTTGTAGATAATGGTGAGTTCTAGGGACAACCTTCAGTTTTCTTCTTCCTGGACCCACATAAACCATGTGTGAGCAGCATCACTGAGCATGGGACGGACACGCCTCTTCCTGTTTAGCTGTTGGGACAACCATCTATGTTATCTCTGAATTCAATACCCAAACAGGCCTTTTCTTTTTTTGTTTTTGACTTTATCTTTATTGTTGAAAGTATGACAGATGCCCCTCCTTTTTACCTCATTGACCCCCTCCTCCCTGCTCCTGCCCCCTTCACTGCACTGTCGTCTGTGTCTATTGGTTGTGCACATGTGCACATCGGTTCTTTGTTTTAGCTCTTCCGGCCCCTCCACCCCCTTTGCTCTGAGGTTTGTGGTCTGTTCCTTACTTCCTGCCTTTTCTATGCATACATATGCATGTGTGTGTATTTTAATTCCCACTGTTTGTTAGACGACATCATGTAAATTATATCATTAGATGTGCTTTTGTCAATTACTGAAAATATTCTTTTTTATTTTTATTTGCTTTCTATTTTTATTTTTTAATTTATATTTATTATTGAAAGTATTACAGATGTCCCCCCTTTCCCCTCCCACTGACCCCCTCTTTCTAGCTCCCAACAACCCCTATACCCCCACTTTTGCTGCGATATGGTTTGTGTCCGTTGGTTATGCATTAAGTTCTTTTATCTTTTCCTGCACCCCTATCCCCAAATTTACAAAGTACATTTCCACAAGGGTTTAGAAGAAAATTAAAATGGTAAGGTGTGAGCCAAGATACATCTGAATTACAAATTTAGTTTTCCTATTATTCAGTGTTTGTTTTCTTACCTTGGAAAGAGTAAAATTCCTTTTTATATGTTAGACTCCAGTGGCCCTTTCTTACAAGGGAATGTTTGGAGTTTGTGGGTGGCAGCTGATGAAGCATCATCACTGGATGTCGTGCGTTCGATGGGAACTAAGGCCACCAGCTTCAACTTGCTTTTAAAATAAGGACTTCTTCTTGTGACCCATATCTTCGTACCTTCTTAAAAGCCAATGCCTAATGTTTTAGCAATCTGAAGAGTTTGGTTTAGGCTTTAATTTTCTCATGGTGTTCTTAAAGGAAAAGCCTACACCAAGATTTTTTTTTTTTTTTTTTTTACTTGATTTATTTTATAATCTTAATGCTTTATGTCATTTTGGGGCTTTGCTTCTCTCTATTCTTGGGTTATTGATTCAACATCACTAGCAAATACTACTAAAAAAAAGATGTTGTTTTGCTTTAAAATATCTCTAATTTCTTCCTGTTGGCATCTAGTACAGATAATTATTGTTATGAAAACTTGAAGCATTGATTAGTCGATTATTGATTACTACATATCCAGAAGTGGAATTTTAAAAATACCTTGTTCTTTTTCAAGTGAACCAGAAAGCTGAAATGCCTAACACAAATTTAATTCCAACTTTCTAAAATATAAAATAAAACCTTTTATGTTGTTTGTTTACACATTTTACATATTTAAATTTAATATTAACTGTAATCTCCCTGAATTCTGAGTAACATATACTCTGCAACATATTTGCAAATAAGATCATTATTCATTTGGTAACACAGTGTATCTTCTTTTAGTGTAAGAAAGAATGTAAATTATCTACAGATGACTTCTGTTATAGGTTATGAGCAAAAATACCATAGAGCAACATTTACTTTAAAGAGCAAAAGACAACCAACTTTTACTCATTCCAATACAATAAACAGTTACATTTCTCAGTTTAAATATTTGGGAAGAAGATCTATAACATATGTGTTCTTTGTTCAAAATTCCAAACAAATGATAGTTTTGTTGAAATTTTTGTTTGCCATTATTTTATGAAATCTCTGTTCCAAAAAGCAGCAGACACATAACATGCTCTATTAAAATATAATGAAATAGCACCCAGAACAGTTTTTTAAAGTAGCATTAAAATAATATTTTTTGGTGCCAAAAAAATTGCAGTCTTGGAAGTTAGTTTAGTAAAAGTAATTTGCATTAATGGGTTAATTGTTTTTAGAGCACTTATAAATAAATATTATTAGCAAAGTATTTTAATTACTGTACTTTATGTGACCTAAATGTAAGCATTTATTAATACCAACCAAGCTCTCATTACAAATTTGCACAGAAAATGATAAAATATTATGTATGAAATGATGCATTAGCATGGACCATTAAGTCCTCTATTTTCATTTAATTAAATTTGTCAGTAGTACCCTCTTTAACTGAAAACCAGTCATAACCACAGAATTAAATAATAATTAAAGAAACAACTATTGAAAGAGTTGCTTGGAAGCTAAGGTGCCATTTAACCAAAACATAGCAATTTCATGTAAATTGCAGACCATGTAGACACAGTTCTGAAATTATGCATCCTGAGGTCCCATATATGATTGATTTAGCAAGTATTTTCAGCATTGCAGATTAGATATCTTAGATGAATTATCAGTCTATAATTCAGAAAGTTGGGAAATTGTTCAATGTTGCTGTGAACTTACATATCCCATTATACGGCAATAAAAGTTCTACATAAGATTTCAGTTTATTGCTACATAATCAATGGTTTTGGCTGCATAATGTATGTATCAACATATAGGACTATGAGTATCAGTCTTTTTAGTATTCCTGGTAAGCCTTGGTGTAAATTATTCATGTGATGATATTATTAAAACTAGGACTAGATTAAGTATACTTCACTATTTTATTACATGTGAATGTGGAATGCATCCTTAGTGTCTTTCGTGTTAAAACTATGACGTTATCCTTTCAAAAATAATTTCTTGTTTATTAATTATTGCCTAAAAACTTCTAATCTAAAACTTAGTTTAATTTATCAAAAAGTCTATTTTTTTTATCTGCACTGTGTGCACATGTGTGCATGTATTTATTTGTATACACATGCATGTAGGCATTTGATTTTACTAGGTGCCCTTCTGAAAGGTCTCTCAACCTTGCAAACTCTTTTTCACTCTACCTAGACATGTTCCATGTTGCACAGCCAGCAGGGGGAGGTAAGATTTAAGGAAATAGCAAAATGAATGTGATGGAAGCAACTTACTTTAGGAGATAAACAAATAAACAAAAGACTTGTCAATGAACAGAATGGACAAGTAAGTCTCTAATGTACTTGGAATAGATTTGGCATCTTAGATATGATGTTGGCTGTCAATTAGCATTTTGATAGACACTGGGCAATTTACTTTAAGGGTCTAAATTTTAAACATTGTACACAGACAATTCTAGTTATTGAAAACGCTTTATGGTATTTTCCAATACATAAACCATAGCCGAAGTTATGTATGCAGATCTGTGAATCAACTTAAAAAATACGAAAATAAAGCACTCATACAAACATTTTCATGAAGTTGGAGAAAATGTTAATTTTGTTAAAAAATTTTACAGGATCATTCTGCCCGAATAATTGACTACTTGTATGCAGCAATTAATAAAATAGAACCAAGAAACTGAAGGATTCTAATTTTTAAAAAGACAAATTATATTTCTGCATTTGTATGCAGGTGGTCAATTAAATGTGTGGATAAGTTGGATGTGATGTATGTTCTTGAAAGAGACTTATGTTTCTTGGAAAGTGATCAAGTTTAGAATTTGGAATAGAGTAATACAATTTTCATATCTACAAACCTAATTTTGATAAACTCAGTTTAGCCAGGATGAGGGTTAACTCAGCTTGCCTAGTACTTACAACTTTGGCAAGTGCAAACAGCAAATGTGTCTGTAGTTAACATGAAGAAGTAGATTCCTTACATAAAAATGCAGATTGATGAGGAAAACATATTGATTTACATTAAAATTGTCACCAAGGAAAATAGAAAATTAAAACCATATCTTACATTCGGTGTAAGTTTATATCTCGCTGCAAAATACTTCTCATATTTTATTTTATCTGATCCTCAACACTTTTAAAAGGAACTTATTACACCCATTTTACAGATTAAAAATGATAGACTTTTTAATGATAACTTAAACCTTGGTTTCACAAGTTATAAGGATTTGGTTTCTTATTTTAAAAAGATGATGATTAACTTATTTTTAAACTTTACACATTGTAACACTGAAAAATTTAGCTTTCTCCATTGATTGAACTACTTTCTTATGATAACTCAAAATTGTCAGTATGTATAAATCTACCCTTTCATGTTTTTGTTTTCTTATTGCAAATGTTAACATTGACATATTAAAGGTATTTTTTTTCAAGAATTTAAAATTTTATTTCAGATTACCATGTGAGGCAAGAAACACATTTCAGCTAATCAGAATTCAGGTTACAGCAAATTAAAACACTTTGCTAATTCAGACACACACCGTGGCCACTCATGCCGCAGCCACACACATCATGGAAGCTCTAATGCAACTTTGTTGTATATTCCAATATCCTAATTTTATTTCCTCTAGAGCCAATATATAACACCTAACTAGGATTTAAAAACAAAAATTAGGAGCACTAATTGGAAACCTGAAGTTCAAGGATTGAGGATTACTGTAGACATCAGTCCTCATGGTCACGTGCTGTGAAGACGCTGTGAGGCGTTGGGTGTTTCCGCTTCGGAATCCAATGTTGAGTTCATATAAAATAGCACCGAAAAGACTTTTGCTAAAATATCTAGTGCTATTAAAATATTTTATTCATTTAAGCTCCTGAATACTTTATAATACATAGATTAGCTGAGATTCATAGAATTTCATGTGAGGATTTGAAATCCTTTTGGATTGTATATATGCTAATTTTGTTCTATAATATCAATATATTTTCTTCATTGTTCATGTACAACAGTTTTTTTTTTCTTTTCAAGACTCTTCCTTTATTTTGAACAGATTACAACTCTTGAATAACTGTTACAACCAAGCTTGAAAATTGGAGTAAAAAATGATATGCCATTAAACTTTCGATATTTTGGATCTATGAATGTGACACTGTTTTGTAAATGTGGCCCTAGCCCAGAGGTGCTGCAAGAACAGGACGTGTGCCTTGGGTTTCAGGTCACCAGAGCATTTCAGGTGTGGTATCAATGTTTTATGTGTTCACTCCAGTGAACAAGGTGCTCCGTCAGGCTTTGGCATTTAGAATCTGGATTTAAAAGACTTTGAAATTTGTAAAGTTCAGAGTCAGAATGATAGATGGATAAACATCCATTCTGTAAAAAAAATTATTATTCCAGTAAAATAAAACAGATTATGCTGAAAAATCTCAATAGCTTAATGCAGCGTGCTAATTTTTAGTTCTGCTAAAAGTTCAACATCGTTTGACATTAGATGGGGAAGAAGAGTTCTCTGCTCCATCAAGTCATCAGGAATCTAGCCTGAGAGCGACCCTTCTGCCTCGCGAGCCGGTTGACATCCACACACAAGAATCTGCTGAGGTAAGAGAAGTTAGAGCAGAGAATTATGTTTTGCCTTTAAAATGCTTTGCTCAGAGTGACACATGACATTTCTCCCATAAATCATTGACGAAAGCTGGTCCTCGTCCCACACCCACTCCGAGGGAGGGTCAATGTAACTTCAGGTGCCCGGAAGGAGAAAATAGGACAGGTTAGTGAATTTGGAATGTCTCCTACAAAAACCAATAACAAATGAGTATTAAATGTGTTACAATTTTAGAAAAAGTATAAAAGATAAAAATGCATAGGCTCTTTCTTGTAACCAATTATTAAACTACAATTTTAAATATCTCTTACAAACCATTGAATTACTCATTGAAAAATATAAAAATATACGGTAAAGAAATAGTGTTCTTCCTCTTCATAGGCCATCAATTAAATCTGTTGTCCCCAAATTTCCATGTTACCCTGTTGCTATATATTGCCATAGTATGTCCTCAGTGCTCCTAGTGTTCTAATTAAATTGAACTACCATTCCATACAACAGACGTAGTCAACCCGCACTTGTGTAATCCTAGAGTCACGTGAAATCATGACATCATTTAATCCCTGAGAGCCTACAACAGATTTTGACCTTGATGTGTGTCCTTCTTCTCGGTGGCTTCCTGCATCTGAAGACTGGAACCCTGCCGATGCCGGGCGCACGTCGGGTCTCTCGTACACAGTCCTCATTCAGGGTGCGGATGTGACATCCGAGGAGTCTCTACAACCAACTCATCGGTCTCCCCATTAGAACTACCCGCATACTTCAGTGGAACCGAGAAACGTGTAAGCCACTGTTTGTAGCCATTGACATGACATACAGTAAAAGAGGAAAAGAGATACTAGAAAAGGTACAGGACTAAACCAGATTTAAAAATAAAAGATACTGCACGTTGAACTATATAATCCAGAAGCAGTGTGTGAAAAAAATATAAAACTATGGGCAGGGATTAAAAGAAAGTTTGGAGTGAAAAATATATAGGGTCCCAAAGCCCTTATTTATAATTCTAAAACCCCCAAAAAAGTGTTTTAGTTTGTGTTGTTTTGTTTCTCTATAAATTTGACAGTAAACTACTTAGGCAGCAGAACCCCACCTGAAGTAATAAGAACTTTAAAATTTTCATTTATCTCACCTAATGTGAACAGCTAAACATTTCATTATGTAAATGCTAACAACATGTTTATGTGATATTATCTCATCCTACTGGGGTTCCTATGAAGTACAGAACATGCTCAGCTAATGCTGAACCCTAAAACTTTCTGAATTCAAACATCTGGCCCTAAGAGTTTACAAAAAGGAGTTTCAAAACTCTAGACAAAAGCCCATTTTTAGTGGAAACAAAGAGGCCCGGGTTTGAACCCTGGGCACACTGCTGCCCACCACTGCATTGTAACTACCTCCTGCCCGGTTCCTTTACTGGCAACGTCAGAAGAGTATGTGTGGACGCCCAGACTCCCGGGCTGTTTTGTTTTACTACTGGTCTCTAACTTGATTAATTTTCACGTTGCAGCATTTAAACTCTCGGCATTTATTGACTTCTAACCACAAAGACTCTTTCAGGGGACAGGCAGGCTTCTGACTCCTCCCTGCCACGCACGTCACTCAAGTCAAACACAGTGTGATGAATTCAGTTGGGGGATGTTTCTTAATCCCAGGGTGTCCACAAAAAAATTGTGAAATTTAAAGCAATTGAAAATTGATTTAGACATAAAGCCAAGAAAACGTTAACTTTGTATTTCCAAATTAGCTCATAGTTCTTCTAAATCATTTGGTTTTTATTTTGGCTTTTTAATATACTACATAAAACCTTTTAGACCTCTACAAGAATTGTGGTTTAGACCAAAAGAAACATTTCATGATGTTGTCTATGTAAGATGGAAAATGATGCTTTATTACAGATGTTGTGGTCATGCCCTAAATTCCCAAATCAATGTCATTTTTGTTAGAAGTGGTCTATATTATTCACACAATGAAATAACTCATTCAATTATTCCCTATAATATCATTGTGTTTGTATTATGGGTCGGATCATGTTCTTTTATATACACAAAAATTCTACCAGACTTTCAAACTTTAAATTGAATCTAATTGATTTCTAATTGACTTCACAGGAAGTGTGTGTGTGTGTGTGTGTGTGTGTGTGTGTGTTTCCATGTGTTCAAAACCTAGCTTTAGACATTTATATGAATTTACATTAAGGAATTTTTTTTTAAATAAAGTCTTT
Organism: Molossus molossus; assembly: GCF_014108415.1. Taxonomy (NCBI): domain Eukaryota; kingdom Metazoa; phylum Chordata; class Mammalia; order Chiroptera; family Molossidae; genus Molossus; species Molossus molossus. The sequence goes on along the minus strand of NW_023425350.1, from coordinate 77,896,627 downwards.
TTATGTAGTTTTTATCACTAAGCCAATTCTTTTAAAATAAAATTCTGAAGCATCTTTTATTTCACTTGCGAACATAAAACAACTTCATTTATTGCACTGGGGGAGACTGTCAATTTAAGGTGTAACTAAAATTTTAGATAGTGTCTTAGAAGTTCCCAGGTGTTTCAGTTACCTTGTGCTGCAGAGCAAGACCTCCCAGGTCTTCCAGACCCTGAATGGGCCATGCGGACATTCTCACTGTGCCCAGCTGGAGAGTCACCTGTCTGCAGGCCCACGAGGGTGGCACTCCTGTCCGACAGGTGATGAGGGCTGGTGGATGCGGTTCTCCACGTGGCTGTTCCCCGCTGTGGAGGCCACACTGAGCTTCTGCACAGCAGCTGAATTGAGTTTCCCAAGAAAGCCCAGGCAAAGCTGCAAGGCCTTCTACAGCCAGACCCAGATCTCACATGTTAGTTTCATGACTTTGTGCTGTTTAAACCTGTGAACAGGACAGCCAGGATTTCGTGGGAAGAGCAGAGAAGCAGCATCACACTGAATGGAGTTAAGGACACAGGGAGGTGGAATCAGTGGAGACCTTATCTCATTGACATGTTACCACAGTCATGAAACCCGTGAGAGTCTCTAGAAGACTTCTTCAAATTAATGTTTTCTGATGTCCTCCACTCTTTCTCTTAAGAATGGCACGTACGCAGCACAACCAATCTTCTCTCACTTTTCAAAGCTGAGCAGACGTCTTGCCCATCGTCTTGCCCATTCGTCTTGTCCCATGGCTGATCACCCTGGACTCTAACGAAAGGAACATCTAAAACATTGTTGCTCATTAAGACTGACTCCTCGGTGGTTTTGAATTTGGACACGTTACAGAGTCAAGAAAAGTGATAGTAAGTCTCTCACTGATCCTGCTTCTTCCTCACCGGTGGTGCCGTCAAAGAGCACAGGGTTTCGAGGGAAGAGTCTCGGCGCAGAAAAAGAAGCCCCAGCATCTGAGGACGTGCTCAGGGGGAACCGCCACCTCTACTTCCTGCTGAGCTCCCAGCTTTTGCTCTCACTCTTGTAACAGTTCATGTTGTTTTCACCAGCTGTGTGCTAAATAGAGTTGTAATGATCACTCCACCCACAGAAACAGTGACCACACAAACTGTGGTCACAGAATATTATTTTAGAATTTCACTTATGTGCATTCTTTCACTGCAAGAGTCCATGATCAATAAAAGATTTCTAAGAATAGAAATATAATACATTAAGATAAACTTCTTCAGGGGAGTAGAATAGAAATCAGGCTCAATAACAGAAAAGAACAATATATAATTCCTGACTGTTAAAAACACCCAGTGTTAACATTCTCTATCAAAACCCTAGATATTTACGTTTTATTGAACACACTTAAAGAGGGGTGCTGCAGTTTCATTTTTAAATGTCAATATTTGCAACATACCAGAAATTAAAATCTTTGAAGATATTTAAATTATGGAGGGTGGGAGGGATGGGAAGAGATAAACCAAAGAACGTATATGCATATATGCCCAAATAATCGACAATCGACACAGACACTAAGCTGGGGAAGGCAGGAGGGGGTGATAGCGGGAAGGAGGGGTCAATGGAGACAAAACAGGGACATCTGTAATACTTTCAACAATGTATATATGTATATTATACACACACACACATATAATATATATATATATATATATATATATATATATATATATTTGAATTTATTAGAACATAGTACGGCCCTAGCCAGCATGGCTCAGTGGTTAGAGTGTGGGCTCTCGGACCAAAGAGTCATGGGTTCAGTTCTGGTCAAGAGAATGTACCTCAGTTGTGGTTTGGTCCCCAGCCCTGGTTGAGGTTGTATGGGAGGCAACCAGCCAATGTGTCTCTCTCACATCGATGTTTCTCTCTCTCTCTCTCTCTCTCTCCCTCCCTCCCTCCCTCCCTCCCTCCCTCTCTATCTGAAGATACATGGAAAAATATCCTCAGGTGAGGATTTAAAAAAAAGAAAATATTTTTTTCATGTCTACTTATTATATACTAGAGAGCACATAGATTGTCCAGAAATTTGGGGTGTTATGTGATACAAAAATAAAGGTAAATCATTGATGTGCAGTCTAGTTACAGTCTTAGATTTCAGGGCAAAATTAGCATCCTTTTGGTCTTCTGAAAGAAGATCGTCAGGTACTAGGATAGATCTTAGGTTCTTACCTTCAGAAGGCATAGTGCAAGGTTAATACTAGTGATCACTGATGACCTGGACCGCAAAGGACCCCCAACGCTCTTGGATGACTTAGCATAGCAACATCACAATGAAAAGCAAGTTAGTCTTTGAGTATTTCTCAGCTACCATTCAGATGTGACCCAAGAAGATTAATGTAAACATTTCTACTGTCATGGAACACTTTGGGGATATAACAACAAAAGTTGGTGTTCTCATACTTTACACTGTTCTTGCTCCATAACTACATAAAATTGCATATAGGCTTATGCACCAAAGTTTGCATGATTATTTCAGAGTTTCCCAGATGTGATGCTCAGGCTTTTGTTGATCAAATTCAAGAACAGCAGCTTTAAAGAAAAAGAATCGTATCTTCCACATTGAAAGTCCACAAAACTGTACATTATAGATATTAAGGACTCAGCAAATATTTGTTGATGATGGTATCTAATTATTTTCTTTCTTGACATTGCTTCTTGATAGTCAGTTTCAAACACCCTAAGTTCGGCCATAAAAAATATTTTTGGAGAGGGTGTGCGCCCACCTTCCAAGTGAAAGCGTTGGTAATAAACCAGACCGACTGAGAAAACACCTAGAATGAAGAGTCTGTGCTGTTTCAAACACACCATGAGGAGATTCATGCATTTATACTTCAAAAGAGTCTGGGTCAACCTTTCCATAAAGCACTCATTTTATGCAATTTATTATTTCACATATTCTACTTGGAAATAGTTGAACATCATAACAATAAAAAATAAGACAATAGAAAAAAGAAGCTGACTTATGTGTTTTAATTCTCTCTCTCTCTCTCTCTCTCTCTCTCTCCAGGTTTGCTTAGTTTCACAGATGACTTTTGTTTAGAGTTTTATACATTAAAACTCAAACCTTAATTTTGACTATGGTAGATGTTAATTAGATAAGCTTACTCCTATGCTTTGGGGAAAAGCAGTAAGGTGCTACCTCAAAAAATTAAAAATAGAACTGTCTTATAACCCAGAAATTCCATTTCCTGAAATTTATCTGAAACACTAGTTCAAAATAAGATATGCACCCCTTGTTCATTGTAGTGTTGTTTACAGTAGCCAAGGTATTTGAACGCAGCCCAAGAGCTTATTAGTAGATGAGTGGATAAAAAAGCTGTGGTATATTAACACAGTGGAATACTACTTGGCCATAAAAAAGAAGGAAAGCTTACCCTTTGTAACAGTATGGATGGACCTGGAGAGCATTATGCTAAGTGAAATAAGTCAGTCAAAGAAAGACAAGTACCACATGATCTCACTCATAGGCGGAATCTAATGAACACAATGAATTTGCAAGCAAAATAGTAACAGACTGTAGACAGAGAGCAGGCTCACAGCTAAGAGGGGGTGCCTGGGTAGGCGTGGGTGGAGGGAGCCACCAAACAGAAAAAAAAGAGAAACAACTGGTGGACATGGACAATAGTGTGGGGAATGCTGGGGGGAAGGGGTTTGGGGGGAAGTGGAGGAGGGTATAGGGAGTGTAAATGATGATGGATGGAGACTTGACTCAGGGTTGTGAACGCACAATACAGTATACAGTTGATGTGTTGTAGAATCGTGCACTGAAAACATGTATAATTTTGTTAACCAATGTCACTCCTATAAATTTAATAAAAAGGAAAAATAAATAAAATTTGGTCTTTCAGTTTCACAAGGCAAATCTGCTCCAGATTACTCTGCTTTACCAACCACAGTGAAGGCTTAGTACAATGGACTCCTTCAGACGAGGAGCTGTCCCTTCGAGCCCAAAGCCCCTTACATAACAAAGTAGGTTTTGCAAATTCATATGTTAAAAAATTGACAAAGTAGTTGACCTGTTTTTACTTATGTATACATGTTTGTGTAGTTAAAATTAAGTATGAATAAAAGTTTACTTTCACAGGAAAGTTTTCTATGTATATTACTGTAATTTTAAATTTATACTTAATAGTTCTCTGAAATGCGTGCATTCACCAGTTACGGAGAGTAAACATGCACCCGACTGGGGCGGCTGGGGCATGGGAACATGGTGGCGAGCACCATTAACACTCTGCAGCAAGTCTCCCCAGGAGCCAACAGAACCAGTTACCGTGCAAGGGTGTGATCACATACTGATCATTCCCCAAACACTGTTTAGGAGTGGTGACCTTTGGATTTAAATGTGTAGATTAATTATAGTTGTAGATACATAGCATTTATTTATGCCTGTAAATTTACTACAGTGTTTTTTTTCCAACATATTTGTGAAAAATAACAGTGAATTAATAACAAAATATAACCTGTTAATTTAATTATAAGCAAATCTTGGTTAAAAGCATTTATAAATTAACAGGGTGTTTATTTTCACATAGGACATACAGACCGAAAATTTTGTCTGCTAAGTGCAAAGTCCATTAAATTGAGGTCCGCAAAATCAAGGGTTTACTGCACTAGAACAAATTGAATTGCAGAATTTTTTTCATTGAAAATGACTTTAATCTGTAAATTTTACCCATATTAAATTTGCTGATTATTCTCCCTTGCTGACTACAATTAAGACTTTGTCATAACATAGTTACACAGGCAAAAAGTTTTCATTCACAAAATCACACTCTACATGCGCTAACTGAAGTATCACGAAACAGTTAACCAGATGAAGAGGGTTGCCAGCTCCTGTCTCATCAGGGAAAGATGGCTCATAAGAAGGTGTGAAGGATTATAAAATTACAATAAATAAATAAAATTTCTGCTTACTCATAATTTAATGCTTAAATAGCAAATGGAAGATTGGTGATATGGTTTATAAATATAAACTCAAGACAATTTTTTTAAAAGCTATGCTAGACATTACATATATTTAAGTTAAAATTAAAAATTAGGAGATACATTTTGAAGCTTGGTATATGGAAATTAAATTTTTATAGCAAATTAAGAGTGACAATCATTTAAAATACTCTTTATTTTATAAAAGATTGTGCAATGGAATTTAGTTAAGTTGCAATATCTCTCCAGAGAAATTAGAAGATTATTTAGTTGAAATGTATCATTGAGAAAAAAAAATTGGCAACTTTACTTACCCATAATAGTACTAAAATACATTTCAAAATAAAGCAAGTTAGCTAAAACTTTGAACAGCAACGTGATTTCTATGTGAAGTTGTCACGCAGTGATACGTGCAATCGCAGACTTCCCGTGTCTGCAACTTGTCTTAGCCTAGACCTACCTTCACAATTCTAGTCTTGAATATCAATGAACTGCTTCACACGCTGGATTTGAGTCTCTGCTATGACGTGCAATGTATAAAATCTTTCCAAACAACACTGACTCGCTGTACCTAGTAAACCTCCTACGTCTGCGCTAGAGGAGTTCTGAGACTAGAGCTCTGACATGTTCCTTTCTCTTTCATTAGCAACAATAGACACTCTGCGGATATCTTGCTATTTGGAATGTTTAGGAAAGAAATGTGTCCTATTATGTGTGAAATATTTAATGATGTTTCTTTAATAATACAGAAGAAAATATTGATGAGTACGTGATGCCAAATAGAAAGTTTTGTGTCTGCAGCTCTAGCTACTCTCACTTTTCTTTCTCTCCCTCTCCCAGGAGGACAGTACAGCTCTGGGCCCACTGCCGCCCCCGGCCAAGGCTGCAGGAGCCGCTTCAGCCTGACCTGGCCCACCTAGGACAAGGGAGTGCTGGCGGCCAAGGGAGCCTAGTGCTGGCCTCTTGCTGTGCGTCTTCGGGGATTATAAACAAGCGTCATTTGTTTCTGCTGTTGTTTTATAAATAGCAGCAGAGCAAATTTTGATATTACGTTGATTTTAATTATAAATTGAATCACATATATCATCAAGAGTAAAAATTCAGGTAGATCAGTGCATCTCTCTGCTGACTTCTAAAGGTAAATGGTTAAAGAGAAAAACAATTAGAGTGTTATGAAATTAAAAACATAAATTTAGGTGAGTGGACTAAATGATTTTTATTGAATGTCTGGAAGTTTGTGTTTTATGATACTTTTAGAAATAATGATAAAAGTCTCTATTTTCTAAAACTTTAGCCTAATTCTTTTTGGCTTACTTGGAATTTGGGCCAGGTTTCTTCACAAAGTATAATATATAAATGCATGGTGTAAAGAACTAATGATATACAGGTCTCCAATAAAAAACTCAGCTATCAGTAACAAACACTGAATCTGTTCAGGGTAAATTAATTACTTTCACATTTTTATATATTTATACATGAAATAAGTCATTTAATTTGCACATCTAAAAGTCATATCCAAATGCTAAAACATTTAGATCATTTGCTTATATACATAAAAATAGTATACTAGCTAAAAATCTAAATAATTGTTTAATAAATGACGATGTTAATTTTAGCTTCAATGTTCTCATTATAGTAACATTAAAATGATTACATAAACTGGTAATTTCATCTGGTCTATATCAAAGAGTTAATTCATTTGTAATTTTAAGCTGAGTTTAAGGGATATTAAGAAATATTTTAAAATTCATACTGACTCCAAAATTTTCAAGCTTATAAATTCAGTATCACTTGAATCCCCAAATATCGAATTTGCTTTCAAGAGAAAGTGTTTTTTCTTTCATTCATATAATTCAAAACAGCTAAGCAGATTTTACTTCAACAATTTAAATGATTCACATGTGAGAACAAATATGGAGAGTCTGAGCCCCAAACAAAATTTCAGATTTAAATTATAATGGTAATTTAAAATGTGTGTAATATAATTATAGTATAGGGTCTGCTATAATGAGCTCGGCAATACTGTTTCTATATCAAATGTGTTAGGACGGTGATATTGGATATGCCTTTCTCGAAGCATTTTTTACACATTTCTGAATTATGATACCTGTGCCAGACACAGCCTACTGTATCAAGAAATTTTTGGATAGAGTAATGAATTTTTTAAATTGTCAAAATATGATAGAACAAACTTTCATTTTTTACATAGGATCTACTAAAATATGAATATCAACTATATAGGAATTTAAAAGTATGTATTTTGAAATATCTCTAGAAGTATGTAAAGATATAATAATTGATTATTCAGATACAATAATTTTGTATAAGCATAGCAAGTTTGAGTCATTTAATTAAAATATTCATTAATCATTGTGTTTTCTCACATAAATGCTTAATTGAACTTTTCATACAAATGTAGTTTTCTTAAATATATAAAAATACATCAGACTGCAATTCAGATCTCCTTTTGACAGGTGTACTTTAGTCAATTATTAAATTAATACTCTATTGTCTATTTGTCTGTGTAGACAAATCCTCTAATACTCTGTCTATATAGACAAATACACACCATTAATGTATATCAAAGTTTAGTGCTGTACCAGAAAACTATACTGCAGCCAGGGATATTAACAGTGAGTAGATCTATGAGGAAGCATTGCAGTTGTTTGATGTGGAAGTACTGCTCAAATTCAAACCATTAATTCCACTTGGAGGCAGGAGAGCGATGCAGTTAGTGCCTTGAACAGTGATGGGAAATGCACCATGAACTCAAGGAACAAAGAAGACATAACATTCAAATGCATATATCCAGCCATCCACTCATCCATCCATTCGCCCATGCTCCTAGCCATCCACCATCCATTTAACGAAGAGCTACTGCAGATGAAAACTTACACTCTATTGGCACAAAGCCCTGGTGCCCATATAGTACTGACTATAACTACCCCCTAGTGGTGAGACATGCAGATAATTAATTAAAATACAGACCCTGGTGAAATAATACTAAATAATGTTGTTCTTCCCTGCTGTAGCCCCTAAGGAAAGGGTGACAGTCCCAATAGGGGAAGCAGAGGAAGGTACAAAGGCAGGCAGAAGTGAGTCTTGGTGGACGAAGTTTGGTGCTATTCATACAGGCAAGCTCCAGATGTCACCTTATTATTCCATCAGTTCCCAGCAGGGATTAAACAGGTGGTTGGGTCTCTGTTAATATTTGCTGCATAAATAAGGGGAGAGAGGGGTTGTCCAGGCGGAGAAAAGAACACATGAGGTTCAGAGCGGCAAGGAGCTACAGGTGTGGCTGGGCTGTGCTTGCAGGGGAGACGCAGCGTGGAGATGCCGCCAGGGAGAGAGGGCAGAACCAGATGGTGAATCATATGGAAATTATGAAAACTGATGAGATAACATCTCCTCTGCTTTGAACTCTGCTGAAAAAGACAAGATTATGTTTGGACACTGAGACATGAATCAATAAAAGAGCAGGAAGATCAGTACAAAGACAGGAGAACAAGGTCTTTAAATAACGCATATTTTACAATATCTTTTCTTCCAGTTCAAAGAAATCTTAATTTTTCAGCAGTAATTGTTGTACAGAAATAAACTGCCCTGTGAGGAGCAAGGCGCTTTCCCGCAGTTCGCGCCATCAGAAGGACCAGTTCTGAAGAACGGGCGGTGCCGAGTGGACCGGGCTCCAGCTCTACGCCGCGCTGCGCGGTTCGCTGGAGCAGCCTCCGCCGCCCGCAGCCGCCAGGGTCCGGGCCTGGCTGCCAGGTGTGGGCCTTGACTGATGAAGGCCCGGTAACCTGCCGACCCACCCGGCCCTGGTTTCCCGGCTGCTTTCATCTCCAGTCTTGCCTTTTGAACAAACTCCCTCCCTAAGAAAGACCCGAGAAGCCCGGCCCATCCGCGCAGGGCTCCTGTCCCCGTGTCCTGACCCGCGTGGACTTGCCGGCTTACCCGTCGTGTGCCTGCTGACCCTCCTGTGGGCTCTGGCTCGCTCTGGGCAACGCCTCCTCCAGCTCTGGCTGCGGCTGGACCCTGGACCGGGACGCAGGAACCGTCCATTTTCGGGCCCCAGCAGCCTGATTCTGGCTTTTGGCCATTGCGCCCCCACCTGGGATCCCAGCGCTCATTCCAGGCTTAGCCGGCCTGACCTCCAGATTCTGTTTGTGTCCTTCTTCGGGGGTCCGGCCTCACCTTTCATCCCTGATCCAGGTAACCCCTGAGTTCCCGAGGCTCAGTCTGGAGCGAGGCTGGCAGCAGGTCTCTGCCGCACGGGACGTTCCTGCGCGTGTCCCCTGGGTGGACCCTGTGTCAGAGCCAGGCGGCCTGCTCGGCCTCGCAGAGACGCTCCATGTGGGTCTTCAAAAGGCACTGCAAACCAGAGCGAACCACTTAAAATCAGATTGCCTTGTGTTTTGAATAAATAATGTTTTTAAAAACTCTTGCAAAGACTCTTGAACAAATAGTATCTTCTCGTCTGTCTCCCTGCAACTTTGGTCACACAGGTCGGAGTGAAATATATTCCCACACGGATAGACTCTTCCCTGCCGAAAACTTTCTAGGAGGCTGCTGCTGCTTGTGGTAAGAAATGTGTGAGAAATTCTTTACAAAGCAATCGAAGGTTTAAATCAAAGTATGTTAATTTTATATAAATAGATACAAATTAAGAGGGGGTAATAAGATGCGGTATGAATCATGCCCAATCTTCTAGACTGCCCTTATGGAAGAATTATTTTTTTAGTTAGGAGATGGGAAAATGATATGCTAAGCTATTTCTCAATTGCCAGTTGACTCATTAATACATATTTAAGAAATTCACCCACTAATATAATCACTTTTCTTCCACTTTTTTGAGAGTTTCAAGCAAAAAATAATTTATTCTCCCAATAGCATAATATATTTTGTTGTAGTCACTATATTCCGTGGATGAAGAAGTCTCTCATGTAAAATAGACCAGAAAGAGCACCGTTAATTTTATAAATATATCTGGAGTTTTTCGAGGATTTTGTGATGTTTCAGCAGCATGAACACATTTTTCTTAAATATCAGTTCTCCATAGTCAACTAGTTAACTGTTGCTGGATTTTTAAATGTCAAATGACTTAGGGAGCTTTTTTCACATCAAAGTGTCACTTGGATCATAGAGACAGTTTTAAAGTTTCTGAAAGTTGATCTGTCTCATCACCGCCATTAGCACCACCTCTACAACCATCGTATCATGTGCAATTAGAATTGACTGCTTGAATGGTGGTAAATAAACGCCACAATAAATCAATGGCAAATAAATTCTATGACAAAATGTATAGCAAGTGTTCATCACAAGGACTCCACTCTCCGTTCCCTTAATACTATCTCTGAGGAAGGCGTCTACGTTTCTTCCTTCCTCCTGTCCCCTGCCCCCACCTCCTTCCTTTTCTTCTTCCTTTTGTTTGTGTTCTGCTCATTGTTTCCTTTATTGTCCTTCAGTCTTTCTATTTTACGTGTCCGTTGCCTCTGGTCCTTGGTTTTGGAGTCCTTGCTCATTCTGGTTCTCCCAGTATCAAGTCTGGCACACAGGGCCCTGGCTTTGCCTTCTTCCAACCATCATTTGAGGGACAGAAAACAACTATAGGAAAAGACTGGGAAACGAAAAGACACCTCACGTTTCGTACAGTGAGACTCTGGTGTTCCTGCTAAGACTCACAGAGGGTCAAACGGCAGTAGGAGCTGCTGTTAATTCTTGAAAGTTATTGACAGCCAAAAAATAAACATTAAGGATTCTTTTGGGATTGACATCTTTCTGCTATCTTCTTAGACAGATTTCAAAGCCTTTAAGCAACAAAGTTTAATGAGGTGAGCTAAGCAGTCATCTGTGTGTTTTTATATTAAACCCTCCCAATGGGGCCTGTGTCACGTCTGTCTGGTTGAAACTGGTGCCTTAGGCCATCACATATGTGGTGACTTTGCTTCCATATTCTCCCTAAGGAGAGCCCGCCCCTCTTTGAAACGCCCAGCGTGCTCCAGACAGTGGGTGCCCCTTCCATGGGTGCAGCTGTGTGTGTGAGTACATGGCCAAGCTGTCCTGGCTCTCGAATTTATGTAGACAAATTCACAGTGTTGTTTGGCTGTGATTTATGGTTTGTTTTTAAATTTCAAAATCACTTTGATGTGAACTGCTGTTCTCTGAACCCATTCCAGATGTGTTTAAAACTCCATATTTGTCAAATGAAAAATTTAAAAAACAATAGAAATGGTTAATATGAAGGAAAGACAGTTATCTATACTTTGCGTTTGGGAAACTATCTTGGACTTGTGTTTGTGTGTGTGTGTGTGGGGGGGGGGGGGTTCAGCAAAATGTGTTTGGCCAACCATTTTCTCCTTAATTTTTAAACCCCTGAGTATTTCAGGAAAAACATAATCCATATGTTTCTGGTTCACTGCCTCTTAAATCGTCAAAATGTTGTTTTCCACAAGCTCTTTAGTGTTGAAAGAGGTTTATCAGACACTATACAAGTTATGAAAAGTGTTTTTTACCTCAACTTGTAATTCCCAGTGGACCTGAACTCAAACTCTGAGACTTTGTTTCTATATTTAACATCAACAAAGCTTGAACAAGATCCAAAGTAGTGTGACTGCAGTTAGTCCTTTGAAAAGCACTACATTATTGGAAGAATACATATGTTGAATGGCATGCACAAATAAAAGCAAAACCAAAAAGCAAAGTTTGAGGAATTGATGGCAAGCCTTCCAAGGAATAACAGTTGTTTAAATTTCTATTTGATTAGCTTCAGTTTTCTTTTATTTGTTAATTCCCCAGCCTCTACTTCTCAGCTCCCCGGCCTCATTATGTCCTGGGCAATTCCAGTCCATAAATATATATATGGAAATCTTAAAAACTAAGTATTCTGATACTTTTGTCAGTGAAAAGGGCAAGGAAAAAGATTTACCGAGTTACTGTCCAGAACGCACTTTGTAATTTCCAGAATTCACTAAAATTGTGTTTGCTACCAGTTTACGTGATTTAACATCTTTCGAAGAGTAAGGTTACATGGAATAAATAGCTAATTGGGTTAATTTAATAGCAGGTTAAATCTTTCTTTTATTTTGTCTAAAAGGCACATTAAGGCACATGCAATTTTCAAGTGGTCTTGGAAATCTAGAGTAGAGTTTCTTGATAAAAAAAATATATAGCTTTCCCACTGCCGGGTTTATAGTGGGAGTGCTGGCACGCTGCCAGTTCACTGCGCGAAAGTCTAAGCTGCCTGTACAAATGCGGAATTTAGTGTTGGGTCTTAAGGTTTTGTTTGGCATCTTGCCAAAGATGTTATGCATTTAGCTGGGAAAATTGCCTAGAAGTTAATTGAGAGGAAAATACTAATATACAACCTCCTCCCTTAAGGAAAGAAAAAGTCATGGATATGCATACGATATTGTTCATTGATAAGATTTGTATGTATACAATGAAGACTTTCAGTCACGTTGATTTCAAGATTGCTCAGGATACATTGTCACTGACGATCCACTCACCGGAGACATTTCTCCTTTTTAAATATCCAGAGGTTCCTGGGAGCAGGATTTCCCCTGATGCCTGCTCACTGGAGGCGCGAGGTCACTGAAGTCCTTTCAAAATGTTACTGACTGAAGTAATTTTTTAGAAATATAGAGAGGATATTAGTTCCATCTTTAAATTACATGTCTTTGAAGGGGCATTTCGGTGAAGGATCTCGGTCTCCTTCCCCGGGCGCGGGGGGATTTGCTGTGGACCCTCCTGTGAACGACTCCGAGCCTCCAGGGCCCCTCCTGCCCGCGGGGCCACCAGTGCCGAGTGACCCTCCCAGGTCCCGTCTCCTCCGGCTGAAGGACGGGGCATGTTCAGGACTTGATGACCCCTCTTCTTAACAATAGTCTCAGGACCTGAATTTTCCTCCCCAGGCCGCTCCCTGTGTTTTCTCTCTAGTGCTTTTTGAAGCACGTTTGTTCTTTAAGATATTTTATATCTGTGGCGTGTCCCTTCTTGACTCTTTTCTCTGACCAATGACCATGACAGAATACTGTAGGAGCCCCCAGAGTCACCGGCTGTAATTCCTCCCTCGAAAGGAGAGCTGAGTGATAGCTGTGCGTTTTTGCTTCTTATTCCTAAATGTATCTGGGAGACCCCACTAACACATAAATGACACGTCATTAAGTACACGCCCCTAGTACATCCTTCCATCCACACCCGTCTCCTTTCTCGGGGTCGCGTTAAGCCTCGTGTAGAAAAACAACAGCCCCCCCCCCCCCCCAACGGAGTCCAGGCCGAAGCTGCAAAACCTGCCCTTAAGATGCCAACTTCGGGCCGGGGGCGCCTCGGTCCCTCTGGCCTTTCTCCGGTCTCACTGCGGTCTGAGAAAGGCCTGAGCGGAGGACGGGGAGGACGGGAACAGAGCTGGGGGTGCGCTTCTGGCTGGAAAGTGATTCTTCAAATGAGAGGCGAGTTTTGTGCTTGTTTTCGGTACTTGCACTGTATCTTCTTACTGTGTTGAGGCAGAGAGGACACTAGCAAAGCAGAGACAATGAAAGTTTGCTACTGTGTGAATTCCTTCTCCTCCACTTAGTCTGGTTCTTCCTGGGGCCTTGGGGGGAAAGCTGGTAATTTTGGTGAGCCCCACAAGAAAGGCAGTGGCTGAATTCCCGTCCCCTTGATAATGAACAGGCCTGATGAATGCGCGAGGTGGGCGGGGCGCTGCATCGCCAGGTAACACAGCTCCCACTTAATTGGGAGCAGGTACTGGAGGCTGTGTTACTTTAATTGGTGAGGGGTGTTCTAAATGGAAGGGACAAAGGATAATGGACAAATTGTGCAGTACAATAGCACTTAAACTGGGATTGTATGCATTCGTTGTTAATCTGCTGAGGAATGAGGCAATTCTAAACAATTTTCTCAGTGAAACCAACTCCAAAAGGCTGGTCCCTTTTGTCTCCCTTGGGAAAATGTAAGATTGAAACAGAAAATACCTTTACCGAGGCAATCATTTGCCACGTGTGGAAAGCGGATACAGCTGTAAACTATGAAAAAGGGATCTTTGTGGTACAATAAAGGATGGAGAAAGAGATAAAGCCAGGGATAAGAGAGGGCCGTCACAGCATCTAAAAGGAGGAATAAAGTGATGGCATTTACAATGACAGACGAGACTCTAAAGAGAACGGAGGAGTGTAGAGAGAGAAATTTGATATTTAAAAGGAAGGGCTGTGATAATTAAAAGTAGCATGACATTAAACTGTTAAGCATATCATTAATGACAGCAAAACTGCTGCCTTTTCAAAAGTTAATGATTCCTATAAAACTATTCTTGAAACCTTACTTTTTTAGAAAAAATACTTTTTAATCCTCACCTGAGGGTAAATTTTTTATTAACCTGCAACCTAGGTGTGTGCTCTGACTGGAACCAAACCTGCAACCTTTTATTGTACGGGACAGCACTCCAACCAACTGAGCCACCTTGCCAGGGGGAAACTTTACGTATAAGAAACTATACAGCCCAGCCCATGTGGTTCTGTGGATTGAGTCATATCCCATGGACTGAGAAGTCCTGGTTCAATTCCCAGTCAGGGCACAGGCCCAGGTTGCAGGTTCCATCCCCAGTAGGAGGCGTGCAGGAGGCAGCCAATTGATGTTTCACATCAATGTTTCTATTTCTCTTTCCTTCCTCTCTCTCTCTCTAAAAAAATCAATGAAAACATATATTTTTTTAAAGTTTTAAGTAAAAGGGTCTATATAACATAAACCTGGCCTCACAGGTTATATTTCTGATTTCCAACTTTCCTTAAAAATATAAAAATAATGCAATTGCAATTGTACTCAAATAATTGTGTGGTGTTGTCCATGGAAGAGTGCTCAGGTCCTGTGTGGCTAGAAAGGGGACGGACTGGGACCTGCCGTGGACACACCGCTGTCATGGCTCTCTTATTGATATGTGGGTACACAGTGAGCCCACGGGACTTGCATTATCGAGCACATGCTATTGCCCTGTTTTCCTCTGATAATTCATATTTGACAACATCCAAGAACATATCTATATAATAGCTTTTAGGAAAGAGAAAATGCTTCCAGATTTGTGGTTCAGTGACCAGCTCTGATAAGATTGCTTAACCGGATTTTCAACTGTTTGAAACTTAATGGTTGAAGAGCAATTGTACTTGAGTTCTTTTCACTGAGCACTTGCATTTGTATATTTCATTACAGGTGGGAAAACTGGAAAGATTGAATGTCCTTTGGAGTTCATGGAGGTTTGGCAGTGGGAGAAGAAAAACAGAACGGGACAGAGTGAGAGTGTGGGACAGACGTTCCCAAGATCCCCAGGTGGGTTTCATGTACTGCCGGCCGTGAAGGGCCAGGCTCATTCGGCGCTGCACACCGGCTGGAAAGGCCGAGTTATCTTACCTCGGGTTTTGTTCTCGGCCAGAGACAGATCTACAAAGCTGTGGTTTATATAAAGAATTCTTTGGGAGGAAAACTACCCTGTTATCCACACATCTAGATCCCACATATTGGACAGAGCCTAGGTTGGCCTCGGCCTCCTAAAGCACAGACTGATGAGAAAAGCTTTTCAGTGTGAAATCATATTAATTCTAAAAGTAAAGAATAAAACATTTTCTTGCCATTGCTGTACAATGGCCAAATTCTGCTTGAAACTCCGTAAGAGATGCCACTAACTGGAAGAGAAAAGTGAAACTCAGTCACATCAAAACTTTTACCAAAGAGCAACCATGACTCTCACCACCTTAGCACAATTAAAAAGATGTTTGTAATCATGTTAACTCAGTTTCATTACTGGGTCTCCATGAAAAAAGTCTGTCACATTCCTTGGAGGAATAGACCAACTGTGTCCTGCTGTCTGGCAGACACTCCAGGGCTGGTAACCCGGCCCCTGGCCTGCGGTCCGGGATCTTCGCGCTGGTGCTTTCCCACCGGTTTCTGGGTCGAGGGGGGTCTGCGCATGAGCCCTGCAAGAGGGGTTTTTCTATCCCCACAATTCTGTTCTTTTCCTGGACATGATCTCCACTGCTTTCCACACCCAGGTGTTTCGGGGCCTCACCTCTTCTGCGTAAAATCTAAGGGTTAGGGTGCCTGATCTGGAACTCAAATGTCTCTCTCCTCAGGGATAAGTCCCATACCTACGAGATCTGATTCTGAATTGTTGTGTTTGGAGTGTGGTATTATCCCCAGCAAGACTGTGTCTCTGCCTCTCTTTCCTGTCTTGATGCTAGTCTTCCGTTCTTTGTTGTTAGAGGCTCTCCTCATCCAAATGTCAGTTCCCTTTTCGAAAAAAATATTCCGTATGCAGCTGTAGGTGTGCAGTGCAGGTGGCAGGGGTGAGCTCAGGGTCCTTCTACGCTGTCGGCTTGAACTACTTCCCCCTGGAATTCACTGGACTTGGGATAGTCTGCATGTCACAAGGTCTATCAGCAGCAGAGAAAACCATCTGTAAGATAATTCCATAACATGGGCCATCCAGCTCACCTATGGAAAGAAAGCTGCTAAGGGCGAGCTCATGAATTAAAGATAAACCACGTAGGGAATGTATCAACCCTGAGAGCCAGCAGACGCAGCAAACAGGAGAGCCGCTGTCCTCAAACACAAGCGTTAGTAAACATTCTCAAAATGACTATATAATAAGTGTGCTTAAAATTATTAGAAGAATACAAATTGGAATGAAAGTCACAAGAAAGAATAACAGGTTTAGGGAGAAAAATCAGAATTTGGAAAGAATCCCACAGCTGAAGTACCTGAACTTGATTAATAAACAGAGACAGAATATTTTATCATTAGTTCCAAGAAAATCAACCCTATATGTGTTCATAAAAGGACAAACTACCCTGGTCATTGTGGCTCAGCAGATTGAGCATCGACCCATGGACTGACAGGTCTCATTCCATTCCAGGTCAGGGCACATGCCCGGGTTGTGGGCTTGATCCCCAGAAGGGGGCGTGCAGGAGGCAGCTGATTGATGG
Source organism: Molossus molossus (assembly GCF_014108415.1). Taxonomy (NCBI): domain Eukaryota; kingdom Metazoa; phylum Chordata; class Mammalia; order Chiroptera; family Molossidae; genus Molossus; species Molossus molossus. Next base: position 77,879,699 of record NW_023425350.1, on the reverse strand, counting down.
TTCTCTCTCTTTGATGTTTCTCTCTGCTCCCTTATTCTCTCTCCCTAAAAACAATAAAAAGCTATTTTTAAAAAGGACAAACTAGTGCTTTATGTTTTATTTGCATAGTTGTAGACATTAAAAAAATTATGTTATAACATTTGCTAATCCCCGATAACAGCCCGTAACAATGAGAAGAAAAAGGAGTGACCATGAAATGTTGAACTTTGGTGTGAAGATGCTGGCCCTCTCCTAGAGGTCTCAGGATGACAGGGAGTCACTGTGCCGTGTGCAGACACAGCACGTCTCGGGAGAGCAGTGCCTGAACAACGGCTGACTGGGGCCCATGCTCTTACTCCCCACCCAGAAACAAGAAGAGCAGTAACCAAAAATGCTGCGAACTAATTCCTAGTTGCTCTAGAACACAAAAATAAAACAAGTGTTCAATCAAAAGAAAAATCCACGTTGCCCTGGCCGGTGTGGCTCAGTTGGTTGGTGTCTGGTGCACCAAAGTGTTGCCAGTTCAATTCCTGGTCAGGGCACAGGCCCGGGTTGCAGGCTGGATTCCTCAGTAGGGAGCATGCAGGAGGCAGTCAGTCCATGTCTTCCTCTCACACTGATGTTTGTCTCTCCCTTTCCCTTCCTCTCTCTCTAAAAAAATCAGTAGAAATATTTTTTAAAAAGCCATCTTTAAAGTGTTAAGTAGACTTCCGGTCAAGGTGGTGGGTAGGTAAACGCGGTGTCTGTCCTCCCACAACCAGAGCAAAGTTACAACTAAACTACAGAACAACCATCCTCAGAACCGCCTGACACCGAGCTGGATGGAAGTCCTACGACTACGGAATTAAAGCAGCAGCCACATGAGACTGTAGGAGGGCGGAGGGGACGGGCTGGTCCCACACCGACGTGTGGCGGATAAAAATCAGGAGGACACCTCGGCTGGGAAGGTCCTTCCTGAGGACTGAGGGGTCCCCGTTCCACACCAGGTGGCCCGCTCAGGGTTCCAGTGCCAGGAAGAGAATCCCCATCACTTCTGGCTGGAAAACCAGTGGGAACTGAAGCTCGGGGAAGCTGATGTGGCTGGAGCCCCAGGCGGCTCCTTAAAGGGCCCGCGCACGGACTTATCGGACTCTCTCCCTCTAAACTTGGAGGGGAGGCAGCTCGAGGGGCGCCAGAGACATACAGGGAAGAACTGAGCTGTTTGGCACTGGAGCGAGGGCTGGAGAGGGGGCTTTATTCGGGACAAACGTGCTGTCAGAGGCCTTTGTTCCTTTGGTGAGCCCTTCCCTGGGGCGGCAGACAGTTGCCATATCTGGGACTCCAGCCACCTGGCTCACACTGGTAGCCCTGCCCTGGTGATCCCCTAAGGCCCCGCCCCACCCAACTTTCAGGCCCACCCAAGCTGTTGCCACTTGCTTAACCATAGGATTGTCCTGTCTTGGATCCTGCTTCAGGTTTTTCCTAAATTCTTTCAAACGAGCAGCATCTCGTGTCAGATAGCCCCATACCTCTTGTTAAATAATACACAGAAACAAACACAGAGAGGCAGCCAAATGAGGAGACAAAGAAACAGGTCCCAAATCAAAGAACAGAACAAAAGCCCAAGAAAAGAACTAAACGAAATGGAGGTAAGCAACCCAACAGATGCTGAGTTCAAAATAGTGCTTCTAAGGATGCTCAATGAACTTAGTGAGAACCTCAGCAAACTTAGTGAGGGCCTCAAGAGCATAAAAAAGGACCAGTCAGAAATGATGGATGCACAGTCAGAAATGAAGGAGGCATTAACTGAAATAAAGAATAATTTACACAGATTCAATAGTAGAGTATGTAAATCCAAGAAGCAGACTATTGATTTGGAATCTAAGGAAGCAGAGAATGCCCAATGAGAACAGCAAAAAAAAAAGAATCCAAAAAAATGAGGATAGTGTAAGGAGCCTCTGGGACAACTTCAAGCGTGCCAACATTCGCATCTTGGGGGTGCCCGAAGGAGACGAGAGAGAACAAGAAATTGAAAACCTGTTTGAAACAATAATGGCAGAAAACTTTCCTAACTTGGTGAAGGAAACAGACATACAAGTCCAGGAAGCACAGAGAGTCCCAAACAAGATGAACCCCAAGAGGCCCACACCAAGATACATCATCATCAAAATGCAAAAGGTTCAAGACAAAGAAAGAATCTTAAAAGCAGCAAGAGAAAAGCAGTTAGTTACCTACAAGGGAGCTCCCACAAGACTGTCAGCTGATTTCTCAAAAGAAACTTTGCAGGCCAGAAGGGAGTGGCAAGAAGTATTCAGAGTGATGAAAAGCAAGAACCTACAACCAAGATTACTTTATCCTGCAAAGCTGTCATTTAGAATCGATGGCCATATAAAGAGTTTCCCAGACAAGAAAAAGTTAAAGGAGTTCAAACCGTTATTATATGAAATGTTGAAGGGTCTTTTTGAAGAAAAAGACAAAATATATGATCAAACAAAATGGCAATGAATACACATCTATTGACAATGGCATCTACAAACCAAATGAACAGGCAGAACAGAAACATTCTCATAGATACAGTGAACATTTTGTTGGTTGCCAGTTGGGAGAGAGGTTGGGGGAATGGGTGAAAAAGGTGAAGGGATTAAGAAGTACAAATTCATTTCTAGACTGACAAACCTCAGAGGGAAAGGGGTTGGGGGGTGGGAAGAAATAGACCAAAGAACTTATATGCATAACCAATGGACAGAGACAACAGTGTGGGAAAAGGCGGGAGGGGGGCGGGAGTGGGAGGAGGGGGGTCAATGGGAAAAAAATGAGGAACATCTGTAATACATTCAACAATAAAGATTTAAAATAAAATAAAAATATATTAAAAAAAAAAAAGTTAAGTAAGTTTAGTAGTGTTTTTACTCTCCATTCTCACCCCTTCCCAGCCCATAGCAGTCTGGATCTTCAGTAACAGGAACATGGTGACCTGTTCTCCTTGAACTGAAGAACGCAGAGCAAACCTTATGTGAAAATCGCTGTGCAAGTCCATTTGGACTTTCTGGGGAGTATCTGAATAACTGACTTGTTCCTCAGCCTCACATAACTTGGAACATAGGAAGGATAACCGACCAGCACTACTCATACAAGTTGCAAGGGAACAACATACAGACAATTAGGGCATGCGATTCTGGGAGATATCTACAACAGAGCATCCCAAACCCAAAGGTAAAACTGGAGAGACTCACTGACAGACTGGAATATTAAACGCAATTGTATACCCAGAATCCCTTGCACGCCCAGGCAGCACACATGCTCAGAAGTCCTAGGAAGACCTTCTGCTTTCACCTGAGTTCATCTGGAGGCTCACAGCAGCCAGAGGCCTTGTGGATGCAATACACACACAAAGCAAATCTGTAAGCACCGAGATAAGAGATTGTTTCTCTCCCTTCCTCTCCCTCCCCCTCCCTCTCCCCTTCTTCCTCTCCCCTCCCTCCTCCCCATCTCTCTCCCTCTCCCTCTGCCTCTTCTCCTCTCCCTTCCTCTCCCTCTCCCTCCCCCTCCCTCTCCCCTTCTCCCTCTCCCCTCCCTCCTCCCCATCTCTCTCCCTCTCCCTCTGCCTCTTCTCCTCTCCCTTCCTCTCCCTCCCCCTCCCTCTCCCCTTCTCCCTCTCCCCTCCCTCCTCCCCATCTCTCTCCCTCTCCCTCTGCCTCTTCTCCTCTCCCTTCCTCTCCCTCTCCCTCTCCCTCTCCCTCTTTCTGTGAGTTTTTTGTTTGTCTTTTTTGGCTCCTGGCATTCAAAGAAATCTCTGTCAAAGTATTTGCTGAACACAAGCTAAAGGAAGAGGCTCAATGCACACACCAATCAATATGCTTTTAAAAATAAGGGGGGAATCAGTGGGGAAAAAAGAAGAAACATCTGTAACAAAAATAAATTAATTAATTAAAATAAAATAAATACATAAATAAAAAATAGCTTGAAAAAGTCCTCCCCAAAATGGACTAAAATAACCTTCAAGTATTTTTTTTAGAAAAACAACACAAAGGAAAACCCTGAGAAATGGAGAGAATCTGAGTTATAATATTATAATAATCAAATGCCCTATAGTTTTTATATAGTCTTTGATAGCCATTACTACTTTTATAATAAAAGCTATACATTTGTAATAAAACCAAAGAAAAATACAACAACAAAGAAGCAAAAATAATGTTTATGTGAAAGTGTCAATGTTCTATAATCCTATATTACTTTTTGATTTACTAGAGTATAAATTTTATGAGGCCAAGCCATTTGTCTATCTCCCGGCACTGGGCCTAAATACTGAGTGATCAGTTAAAAGAAATCAAATGTCGATTTTCAACAACAGCACAAAAGAAATAACCTAGCATACAAACAAACAAACAAACAAAAAAACAAAAACAAAAACAACAACAGTTTTGGTTTATTCAAAGAGATAAAATAACTCATTGACAGAAACTGTCCTTGAAATTGCCCAGATATTGGACTTACTAAACATACACTTTAAAACAACTGTCTTAAATCCGCTCAGATTTTAAAATCATGGGCAACATACTAAAGGAAATTCAGAACATAATAAATTTTTTTTTAAAAGGACAGTGTCAATACAAAGATAGAAATTATAAAAAGAGAACCACACAGACATCCTGGAGCCGGAAGTACGGTAACCGGTGTTAAAACTTCATCAGAGGGCTTTAACAGCAGATTTTCAGAAGAATTAGTGAACTCGAAGATGGGACCATTAAAGTCATTGAGTCTGAGGTACAGAAAAGAAAAACGATGAATAAAACTAAGCAGGATGTAAGGGAATGGCCGGGCAGCATCGAGCAGACTAACACAGTAAAAGAACATATTAGAAGGAGAGAGAAACAAGGGGGAAGTAAAAATAGTTGGAAAACAATGGCCAGATTCTTCTAAAATAGAAAGCAAAACAATCAACAAATAAAAAACTCAATGACTTCCAAGAAGAATAAACCCAAAGATGCCCTAACCAAGACACATAATCTAACTGTTGAGCCAAAGACAACACTAACTCTTAAACACAGCACTAGAGCAGTGATTTGCCATGTTTAATAGGATTCCAGCTAACTTCTCATCAGAAACCTGGAGGCAAGCAGGCAGTGGGATACTATATTTAAAGTGCTGAAAAGAAAAAACAAACAAATGAAAAACCTGACACTTAGAACTTTTTATCTGAAAAACTGTCTCCATTAGAAAAAGAGAGAGACATTTAGACATTCCCAGATACTACAAAAAGCTGAGGAAGTTTATTACTACAAGAAGTGCTAAAAGGAGTCCTTTGGGTTGCAGTGAAAAGCCACTAGCAGTAACTTGAAGCTATATAAGTTAAGAAGTTCTCTGCTAAAGGTAAATGCATATTACTATTATTATAACTTTGATTTGTAACTCACACTTTTTGTTTCTTACAGGATTTATAAGACAAAAATATAGTTGTTGGCCATTTGTATGTCTTCTTGGGAGAAGTGTCTGTTCAGATCCTCTCTGCCCATTGTTTAATTGGATTGCATGGTTTCTTGTCGTTGAGTTGTATGAGTACATTGCACATTTCAGATATTAGCCCCTTGTTGGAGCTATTGTTGCAAATCCTTTCTCCTGTTTTGTTGGTTGCCTTTTTGTTTTATTGATGGTTTCTTTTGCTGCACCGAAGCTTTTTAGTTTGATATAGTCCCATTCCTTTATTTTGCTTTTACTTTCATTGCCTTTGGGGTCAAATTAATAAAGTGCTCTCTAACACCAAGGTCCATAAGTTTAATAATAACTATGTTTTCTTCTATGTAATTTATTGTTTCAGGTCTTATATTTAGGCCTTTGGTCCATTTTGAGTTATTATTTTTTTTGAAATTTTTTTATGGAGGCAAACAGTAACTAATTTCATTCTCTTGCATGTGGCTTTCCAAATCACAGCCCCACTTACTGAAGAGGTTTTCTTTTCCCTATTGCATGTCTTTGATTCCTTTGTCAAAAATTATTTGCCCATATACATGTGGGCTTATTTTCAGGCTCTCAGTTCTGTTCCATTGGTCTAGCTATTAGGGAAATGGAAATAAAAACTACAATAAAATACCACTTCACACCTGTAAGAATGACTATCATCAACAAGACAAATGATAACAAATGTTGGAGGGGTTACAGGGAAAAAGGAAATGTCATTTACTGCTGGTGGAAAGGCAAACTGGTACAGCCAGTATGAAAAACAGTATACGGGTACCTCACAAAATTAAGAATAGAGTAACCGTATGACCCAGCAATCCCTATTCTGGCTATCTACCCTCAAAATTTGAAACATTTATTTGCAAAGATATGTACACCCCTATGTTCATTGTAACATTATCTACATGGCCAAGACATGGAAACAACCACAGTGTGCTTTCATCGATGCCTGGATAAAGAAGATGTGGTACACACATATGTATAATGGAATACTACTCAGCCATAGAAAAGATGAAATATTGCCATTTGCAACAACATGGGTGGATCTTTAGAGTATCATGCTGAGCAAGATAAGTCAGACAGAAAAAGTCAAGAACCATATGATTTCATTCATATGTGGGATATAAAACTGAAAGCAACATGAACACATAGAACAAACAAAAACTCATAGACACAGACAACAGTATGATAGTTATCATAGGAAAACAGAAGCATGGGGGTAGTGAAAGGTAGAGGGTGTCGAGTGTGTAGTAATGAAAGGAAATTTGACTTTGGGTGGTGGTCACACAATGCAATATACAGAAGATATTTCATAAAATTGTACACTTGAAACCAATATAATTTTATTAACCAATGTCACCTGAATAAATATAATTTTTAAAAAGTTTTTAAAAATGAAAGACAAGCCCGGCTGGTATAGCTCAGTGGTTGAGCATTGACCCATGCACCAAGAGGTCACCAGTTTGATTCCCGGTCAGGGCACATGTCCAAGTTGTGGGCTGGATCCCCAGTGTGGGGCATGCAGGAGGTGGCCAATTGATGTTTTCTCTCATCAGTGTTTCTATCTCTCTCTCCTTCTCCTTTCCTCTCTCTCTAAAATTAATAAAGAAAGAAAACTTTTTTAAATGAAAGACAAAACTATAAAAAATAATTATAAATTTACGTTGTTAGGCACACAACATATAAATATGTAATTTTTGACATCAGTAGTATAAGAGGAAGATGGAACTTTATAAGACTACAGTTATATATGCGATTGAGGTTAAGTTGGTAAAAATTGAAATTAAATTGTTATAATTGTTAGATGTTACATGTAATCCCATGGTAAACACAAATAAAACATCTATAAAAAACATACACAAAAGAAAATATAAAAGAATAAAAATTCTCAAAACAAAAATCCCACTAAACATTAAAAAAAGACAATAATGGAGCAAATGAAGAACAGAAATAGTGTATGACATACAAAAAACAAATAACAGAATTTCTTTCTTTATAGGTACTTACTTTGAATGTACCTAAACTTAGGTAATGCAGGTAAAACAATACTGAGTGAAATTCTTAACAATAAATCCATACATTAAACAATAGAAATGTCTCAAATCAATAATGTAGCTTTACACTTTAGGGAACTAGATTAAAAATTAATGAATGAAGGGAAAACCACTTGATAATTTCAATTGATGCACAAAAATATATTTGACAAAACTCAATACCCTTTCTTGATAAAAACACTCAATAAACTAGGACAATTTGTCAACGTGATAAATTCCATATATAAAAACCCCACAGCTATCATCATTTTTAATGGTGTAAAAAAGTGTTTTCTCTAAAATAAGGAAACCATCTTGAAATTGTTATGGAATCTCAATTAAAAAAAATAAAAAACACACCTCAAATAATCTTAAAAAAAAAAGGACAAAGTTAGAGGAATCACATTTTCAAATTTCAAAATGTACTACAAAGCTACAGTTGTTAAAACAGTGTGGTACTGGCATAAGAACAATTATATAGACAATGGAATAAAATAGAATTCCCAGAAATAATGATTTTGACAAGAGTCCTAAGACCACTCAATAGGAAAAGGATGTCCTTTTCAATAAACAGTGCTGGCAAACCTGGATATACATATGGAAAAATAAAATTAAACCTGTACTTTACAACATATGCAAAGTTAACTTAAATAGATCAAACATTTAAACATAGACTTGAAAAAACAGAGGCAAGAAAACATACAGGTGAAATTTTATGACACTGAATTTGCCAATAATAACTTTGATATAATACCAAAAGAACTGGCTACAAAAGAAAACAAGAGATAAATGGACTTTATCAAAATGTTAAATGTGTATCAAATAAAATTATAAAGGCAGTGAAAAGACAACCCATTGAATGGGAGAAAATATTTGCGAGTCATGTATCTTACTAATGGTTAATACCCAGAATATATAAATAACACCTCAAACTCAACAAGAAAAACAAACAAACAAACAAATAATTGACAAAAAACTTGAATAGACATTTCTCCAAAGAAGTTATACAAAAGGGTAATAAACACATGAAAATATGCTCAATATCTTTAGTCATTAGCAAATGCATATCGAAATGACAAGGTACAACTTAACACCAATTAGAATGACTATTCATAAACAACCATAAAGCCCTGCTGGTGAGGCTCAGTTGATTGAGCTTCATCCCATGCACCAAGAAATCACTGGTTTGGTTCCAGGTCAAGGCACCTGCCTGGATTGCAGGCTCCATCCCCAGCAGGGGGCGTGCTGGAGGTAGCAGATCCATGTTTCTCTCCCATTGATATTTCTAGCTCCCCCTCTCCCTCCTGTCTCTCTAAAATCAATTAAAAATATTTAAAAATACAATAAATAATAAACGTTGGAGAGAATATAAAGAACCTTTCTGCTAACATGAAATGGTATAGTCCCTTAGAAAATGTTATATAATTCCTCAAGAAGTGACAACTTGCAGGACCACATCATTTAGTAGTCCCAGCTCTAGGTATATGCCCACAGGAACCAAAGCAGAAACATGTGCACGGATACTCATACAGCTCCATTCACAATAACCAAAATGTGTAAACACCTACATATTCTCAAGAGATGAATGGATAAATACAATGTGCTGTGAACATACTATTTAGTCTTTAAAAAGAATGAATTCTAATACCTACTACATTGTGAATGAACCTTGAAAACATTATGCTAAGTGAAATATGTCAGATACAAAAGGACAAACTATATGAATCAACTTATATGAGGTACCTAGAATAGGCAAACTGATAAAGCAGTGGAATAAAGCTCACCAGGGAGTGTGGGGAGAGAGCAAGGGGCAGTTTTTCTTGAATGGGTACAGTTTCTGTTTGGTATGATGGAAACATTCTGTAAATGGATAGTGGCATATTCACAGCATTTTGGATATACTTAATGCGATTGATTATGTACTTTGAAATAGCTTAAATGTATATTTTATGTTATGTATACTTAACACATTTGAAAAAGAAAAAGCCTTCTCACTTCTCAGCAATACAATGCTAAGCCACAAAAGAAGCCCGTTTCTGAAAGTGTCCAAAATCCTAGTGTTAGTAATTCAAGTCCAGCGTTTCACTGAGCCAGAGTGGTTTTAACAACTTGTGAAAGAAGTTATAGCCTATATCAGTGATTTTAAGTTCACTAAGTGGTTCTAGATATTAGAGAAAAAGTCATTTTATTGAGCTTATATTACCCAAATTGTTTTAACATCTGAAAATAACAATTCAGCCCACAAATCATTATAATAGATGCAGAAAAATCATTTGACAAAATCCAACACACAATTATGATAAGAACTCTCAACAAACTTATAGAGGACACATTTCTCAGCTTGCTAAAATACATTTTTCATAGAACCTACAGATAACATGACACTTAATGGTGAAAGACTGAATTGTCCCCTTAGGATAAGAAACAAAGCCAGGATTTTAGATCTCACCCATTCTGTTTAAGATTGTAACTGAGGTGCAACCAGTGTAAAAAGGCAAATAATGATGATGATAATAATAATAATAATAATAATAATTGATGTTCATATTGGAAAGTATGAAGTGCAACTATCTTTTCTCACAGATGATACCACCCTAAATGTGAAAATAATGTTAATAAATGAATCTACAATAAAACTTAATGGAGTCAGTATGTTTACTCCTAAAGGATCAATAATAAAAAAGCAATAGTATTTCTATAAATTAGTAACAATTAATCAAACATGAGATTAACAACATAATTTCACTTACAAACTCATTAAAAATAATAAAATGCTTAGTAATAAAATTTAAAAAAGAAGAGCAAGATCTATATACACTGAAAACTACAAAACATTGACATACAACATTAAAGATAATTTACCTAAATGAAGAGAGATTCATATTGTTATTTTTTATTTTTTAATTGAATTTTGAGAGAGAGAGAGAGAGAGAAACATTAGTGTAAGAGAGAAATATCAATCAGCCGCTTCCCGCAAAGCCCCCAACTGGGGATGGAACCCAAACCCAGGCATGTTCCCTGACCAGGAATCTAAACCGCACCCTTCCGGTGTTCCGAAAGACACTCCAAGCAACTGGCCCACCCAGCCAGGGCAACTTCTATATTTTTAGTTAGAGAAATAAACATTTTATTCTTCTTTAAATACTTCTTTCAGTTCTTCTTTAAATTGATTTATAGATTTAACACCCTCCATATCAAACTTTCAGAAAGCTTCTTTAAACAAAAATGGACAACCTGACCCTAAAATTTATAATGAATTGTAAAGGATCTAGAATAGTCAAAATAACTTTAAAAGAGAGAATAAAGTTAGAGGAATTAAATTTCCCAATTTCAAAATCACTAAAAGCTACAGTGGCAAGAGAGAGTGCTGTTAGTGTAGGATGGGCATGTGGATCCAAGGCACTGGGCTGAGAATCCTGGAATAAACAGTTCTGGCCAGCTGATTTTCAACAAAGCTGTTAAGACCATTCGGTCAAGAAAAGAGCCTTTTATATAAATAGTACGGGGACAACTGGATGTCCACATATCAAAAGATTAATGTAGACTCTCATGCCCCATCACAGACAACAACTAATTAAAAAAATGAGCCAGACCTGCAATAAAAACCAACCCCATAAAACTTTATAAGAAAACTTAGGAGAGATCTGTAACATTGGTTGGGGAAAAAGACATTAACACACCAAATGCTCAATCCACAACAAAAATGGCAGAGAAATTGGAATTCATCAAAATAAAATTAAATAAGCTTTGAAAGACACTATCAAAAAAAAAGAGGAAACACAGACAGAGAGAAAATATATGTAAATCACATATTTGATAAAGGACTTGATTCCAGAATAAGAAAAGAACACTTACAACTTATTAATTTAAAAAAAAAAAGAACCCTGGCAGGTTTGGCTCAGAGGTTAGAGCGTCGGCCTGTGGTCCAGAGAGACCCGGGTTTGATTCCCCCTAAGAGCACGTACCTCGGTTGCAGTTTGTCCTTGGCCCTGGTTGGTCGTGCAGGAGGCAGCCACTCGATGTGTCCCTTTCACGTCGATGTGTATCTCTCTCTTTCTCCTTCCCACTCTATCTGAACAAAAAATGGAAAAATCTCTTCAGGTGAGGATTAAAAGAAAACAAAACAAAACAAAGAAAAAGTAAAAGAAAGTCCTGGCTGGTGTGGCTCAGCTGGCTGGTCAGGGCACACACCCGGGTTGTAGGTTAGATTTCTGGTCGGGGTGTGTATGGGAGGCAACCCATGAATATATTTCTCTCTTACTCTCTCTCTAAAAATAGTGTGTCCTCTGGTAAGGATTAAAAAAGAAAAAAATCAGCTTTAAAAATCGGCAAGGTATTTGGGTAGATATTGCCCCAGAGATGATATATAAATGGCTAGTAATCACATGAAAAGGTTTTAACATATTATTCACCAGGGAAAGAGATATAACACTTCACACTCACTAGAAGGATCTTTCTTTTTTCTTTTTTTCTTTTAAAGGCAAACTCTTCTTGGCCAGTGTGGCTCAGCTGGTTGGAGCAGTTGTGCTGTGCATTGAAGGATTTGGTTCACTCAGGACCCATACCCGGGTTGCAGGTTGGAGCTCCTGGTGTGGGCACCTATGGGAGGCAACCAATCAATGTTTCTCTCTCACATTGATGTTTTTCTCTCTCTCTTCCTTCTTCTGTCTCTAGAATCAATAAATATATCCTCCCCTGAGGATTGGAAAAAAAAAAAAAAAGACAAGACCAAAATTGACAAAAATGTGAAAAAACTAGAACCATCATGTTACTGGTAAAAAATGTTTAATGGTTTAGCCACTTTGAAAAAGTTTATTGTATAATTTTAAAAGTTAACATAAGCTTATTAACTAGCCCGCCAATTCCTAGTTTATCCTCATTCCTCCCCCAATAGATAAAATATTATTTTTTATCATATTATAATGTTTGCTATTACTCTGTTTGCTTTCTCTCTGTAAATAGTGAGTATATATTCCACTATCACAAGATTTTATGATTGTGTTCAAGTCATATAACTTTACTGCAAGGTAAGTAAAATAAGAGGGCACAAAAAATGCCACAGGGATTTCAGTATTGAAGGGATCATATCCCTTATGACTCAGGAAAACATTAAGCTAGTGGCACTGAAAAGGACCCCAAAAAATAGACAGATATGACCGTGAAAATTGAGATGGATAGCATATAGTCTGGATATTATAGATATTCATAAACAAGGCACAGAAGAAAAAATACCCAGAGTATGTTCAGAAAACAGCAAATACCACAATTTTCAGTGAGTAGTTGTGATATATGAAGAGGTGAACTGAGACCCCAACTCCATTGTTGGGAGCATCAGACACTTCAAGAACATCTTTTTAATGGATGGAGAGATCTCATTACTTTAGGAATCAAAGTTAACATATTTTTGTGCAGGGAATTTACATTGCACTGAACAGATGTTATTTCAAAGATTCCTGAAGTTCTATTTTCAGAATCAGATTTTAGACTCTGTTGTAAATGCTCATTTTAATTTTATAGAATTTGTTAGATTCTTGTTTTAACATGTATTTGGAAATATGAACAAAGCAATATTTCCATGTATATTTATTTTTACTTGTGATAAAATGTTAATATACAACTGTAACAGACACGTGGTTTCAGCTGTGTGGAAGAGGTGCTGGTGCGACAGGAAAGAGGTTTATTCATCTGAGTGCCGACTGGGGAGAATGGTGGACTCCCTCTCAGACCTTCCCTGTGCTCAAGTTCTTATAGGGGTAGGGAGGGAAAGGCTTTTCTGGTCTATCCATTCATCTTTCTAGTTTTTGGTGTGCTGAAGCAAAGTCCACTCCTCTTTCTAGCTTTAGGGCCTCCATATAAGAATCTCCCCCTGCACCATCTTGGTCATGGGGGAGACTCCCTGGGGCTCTCCCACTGTCTGTGGTCTCATAACTAAATTTACTTTGTCATTAGTGAGAGTAGTCACCAAACTCCTCAAATTACATTACTGAATAATGAGAATAATACACATTTTTAGAGAAAAAGAGATGCTCAAGAACCCTGTATTCTTACATTTCCATAACTTTAAAGTCCTTGTCTCCTGACCTCACTTATAAAAAGAGACAAAATAATAGTCTGGCATCATTTGAGTATATTTATCAAGAATTAGGCTCTCACCCTGGCTGGTTTTGCTCAGTGGTTACAGCATTGGCCCTCAGGCCAAAGAGTTCAGGGTTCAATTCTGGTCAAGGGCATGTACCTCAGTTCAACCCTCCCCTGAATCTGGGTCCTTCCAAAGGCAGACAATCGATGTGTCTATCTCACATTGACTTTTTTTCTCTCTCTCTCTCTCCCTCCCATTTTATCTGGATAAATGGAAAAATATCCTCAAGTGAAAATTTAAAAAAAAAAAAAAAAAGTAGGCTCTCCTTTCCAAGAATGAATCTGTGTTATTTTATAAATTTTAACCGAATAAGAAAATAAGAAATAAGAAAATGTGATCATGTCCTTTACTATGTTTCTGAAGAAACAAAATATCACTGAAAAAGAAATGTTTATGGTGTGAATGATTGGAAAGTGTAAAATATTCAGTTATCCTTAAATGCCAGTAGAAATGTACTTTTCCCACTATCTACTCAAGATATCTTTTTATTCTACATGTAAAAGAACTAGAATTCTCTTTAAGGTTCTATCATATCTTTCAGTAGAAACTCCAATGTCAAAAGACTTAAAAAATAGAAAAAAGGCTGTTGTAGTTAATGATGCTTATCATCTCTATTATTTATGATTAGAGATAATTATTGATTAGAGATAATTATTTCTAATGTTATATCCTTAAATATATATAATTATTTCAAATGTTGACTCCTTAATTAGTATATTTGCAACTCTTTCTGAAACAAAATTCTATGCCTTTTCACAATTTTTTTTGTCTCCTAGGATCTTCACACTAAAAGTATTATATCTTTCTTATTTTAATTCTCCTACTTTAAATTAGAAAATAACAACCATTTTATTTAGTAAACTTTGCCCATTTTTAGTGTATTGATATAAGCTTAATAAAATAACTATTCTTAGTGGTGCTCCGGTAATTTTGAAAATTACTATTTCATTTTAATTTGTGATTTTGAAATGAAAGCCTTCTTTATCACAAAGTTTAGCTCATGTCTGGCTTAATGTAAAAAAAAAGACAAAAATTATTATCTAAATATCAAGAATTAGGAATAATGTGGGCATAACCCATTTCTGTTCTTCTTTTTTGAGCTACGTACACTATGTGCATTAACACCATCTTCCTCTGTGCTTTTGAGAAAGTTTTCCTAATCCCATAGTGTGTTTAATATATATTAATAAAACAGGTCTATTTTAAGTCTTCTAATAATTTTAATGATTTTTAAGGAAAATACTAAGGAAGTTGCCTTGTAGAGTTTTGATTAATAGTTTCACAAGTAATTGCCTACTTGGATTGTATTTCTGCCTAAAAGTTTACTTGCTGAGTTCCAGTGCTCCTTAAAATAAGTTTGCTCCAGTACATAGAGAAGTGATATTAGTTGAATGCATCTGTATATCCATGAGAAGTACCAAACAGATTGCAAACATAAAATATAAAAGAGGAAACACATGATTTTTTATTTAACTAAGGGAACCTAGATCATAAAATAGCAAATTTTGCAACAGAGAATTATCTGAGTTCATTCAGTGCTCTTAAAATTTTTTTAATATATTTTTTCAAGAGTATTTGTTAACACAAGACAAAAATTCAATTCAGTTTATTAACAGTTAGCATATTATCTCTAAATGAAGCTTGTTGCAATCTAAACGGTCCCGCAAGGGGCTAATGAGCAAGGTCCTGCCTGATATTGACAATTAATCAGGCATAAAAGCATTTAAGATCAAGACCCATTGACAAGATGTAGGCTCATACAAACTTCAATGAAACATAATATGTGAACATATTTGTCTAATTGTATGTAAGGTTTTTCACACAGATTCCCACCAAAACACCTAATTATCTACAGAAGCAATGCATCCGTTTCAGAATCCATAGGAAGCTTTCTGGTTTGCTGTAACCATACATAATGGATTGAATGAAGAGGTATTAGGCTGTGTTGTGAGTTTTCCCCTGTTAATTGCTATAGCAACCTGAAGCCAAAGCTGGATCATTGGATAGAGTAACTGAGCAATTAAAAGCAACCATCATTGGCTCTGACAGAATTATCCTTGGCCTTTAAGAAAAATTAAATCAAGTATTTAGAAAAATTGGAGATCTAAAAAGTGAAAAAAAAATCTTATTTTCAAATTTAAATTAGATTATAAATGAATTAGTATTTATATTTCTATTTTTAAAGTTTATAATTGAAAACATTCAAAGTGTATATGGTATACCACTTCAAACATACGTAATGAGCATTTTGTCCAAAAACTACTAAATTACATACAGCTTACTTTACTCTGCTAAAACAAATTCCTATTGTGTGATTATGCTTTTTTTTTATCCTCACCTGAGGACATTTTCCCATTTTTTGTTCAGATAGAGGAGGAGGAAGAGAGAGAGAGAGATAAACATCGACATGAAAGGGACACATCGAGTGGCTGCCACCCGCACAACCCAACCAGTGCCGGGGACAAACTGCAACCGAAGTACATGCCCTTAGCGGGAACTGAACCCGGGTCTCTCTGGACCGCAGGCCGACGCTCTAACCGCTGAGCCAAACCGGCCAGAGCAATTATACTCTTTTTTAAAAGTCTTGATTAATTTTTGCAGTTATAAAACATTTACAGCATCTCTATGTTTAATTTTGCTGAGAGGTCAGGTTGTGGAATGGTCTCTCCTCTCTTTCCCACATGTGACTTTTAGGCATTCTCTCAATTTATTTAATATTTGTGATCTCTGAAATTATAAAAGTAAAATATAAACTATATTATTTTAAGCATGTAGTTAAATAGAGCCCTTTCATACTATTAAAGATAAAATAGTTCCATGCGTGTTCCTCAGTTATAGATAGGTTCATCGCTTTAGGTTTATCCTAATACTTTACGCCGATTTGATCTTTCTTAGTTTAGATGCTGGCTTTTCTCTTTCAAAGGGGATTAAACAAAGAATGTTGCTTCCTTGCAAATTGTCAGGAAGTTTTCCAGAATATTGAAAGCATGAAAAAGAGCAAGTTAACTGGAAGATAACACAGAATAAGCAGAATAGGGAATTATGCCAGAGAGAGGGGTAGAACAGAGGTTCCATGAATTAAGAGCAGTTTTGGAAGAAACTGAAATAAAGGAGTGAATGTATTTTAGAACACAGAGATAAATGCACTATGATAAATATTTTCTTTGAGAGTAAGCTATATGAAGTTTTGGACTTGCACAAAAGATAAATCAATAGATACTTCTGTTGACTTAAGAAACACCCAAACTTGTAAGATTTTGTTAGTTTATTTGAGCCAAACTGCCAATTGTTGGGAAACGGAAGCTCAACACACTGAGAAAATGCTCGGGAAAATTGCTGTTTTACCATTTATTTTATATTCAGAATCAAAGCGGAGGGTGTGGTTACAGGAAACTCATGGTGACAGATTTAGGGAGGCGGGGAAAAGCAACCTGGGGAACTCTCCGGGACTGGGTGAAAGTACAAGGTATGCGCACAGACTTCTGCGCAGGTGGGACAGGCTAGTGAACAGGGTACCATAACAATGTGGGCTCCTGACCTGGAGATTGTCCCTGGGGGCTCAGGAAAAAGGAAATTACTCTGACATTCCAAAGGTATGTTGTCTTAGATGAAAACAGGTAATAGACAGGCTCAGCTAAGTAAAGAATGACCTTTGTCAAGAAGATGCCAGGCATGACTGGCCTGGCAGAGTGTTCATTTCAGACACTGCCATGTGGTAACTCCAGGTCGCTGAGTGTGTGAGGCCGCCACGCAGGCCTCCCCTGGGCTTGTCAGGGTTAGTGTGTGCCCCTTTCTCCACCCACGCTTCTTTATAAAAGTCCTGATATTATTCCTTTATAGTTTTAGCTCTATACTTTACTTAAGAATATGTGTTAAGAACAGTTTGTACACTAAGTCTCTGAGACAGAAATGTACGGCTTTTCAAATAATAAACTTATTGAAATCTTGTTAAACCAGGAATTCTCTGTTCATCTGTCTTTGTGTAGTCTCTAAACACCCTAATAAAACATCAGTTTTAATACAGACATGAGTAAAAGCAATAAAAACTAAGATTTGTAGGTAAATTACAAAAATTTTGAGTAACATATTAATGTTTGCTTAAGATTATACAAATATAGTAGTTTGGAGGAGATACAGAAATAGTTTATTGAGTATGTGCAGGCTGAGCGGTAACTCGCAGTCCATCAGAGACACCGATGAGGAGGTGAAGCACGCAGCTGGTGGGGGCCTTTCTCTCCATTTTCTTCACCAGCTTCCCTGTCACAGTCATTCAGAGATGACAGTTCCACAGAAAACCACAAGAAAGAAGCAGAAGGATGCAGAAATATTCCCTCTGCTTCTATCTTTAAAAGACATTGCAGAGCCAGCCGGTGTGGCTCAGTGGCTGAGCGTGGACCCATGCACTAAGACACCCCCATTCGATTCCCGGTCAGGGCACATGCCCAGGTTGTGGGCCTGATCCCCAATGGGGGGCATGCAGGAGGTGGCCAATTGATGTTCTCTCTCATCAATGTTTCTAGCTCTCTCTCTCTCTCTCCCTTCCTTTCTCTCTAAAATCAATAAAGATAAAAGAAAAGAAAAGAAAATAAGACATTGCAGAGAATTGGTGAAATTTCTTCCTTAATTATTTGGTAGACTTTACCAAAAAATCTATCTGGGCCTGGTACTTTCTATTTTGGAAGGTTATTAATTATTGATTCAATTTATGTCATAGATACAGGCCTACTTCAGTTGTCTAGTTCTTCTTGTGTGAGTGTTGGCAAGTTGTGCTCCTGAAGGAATTGCTCTGTTTCATCTAGGTTATTAAATTCTTGGGCATAGGATTGTTCTTAGTATCCCTTTATCCTTTTTATGTTCGTTGGCTCTGTAGAGTTGTTTCATCTTTTGTTACTGATATTAGTAATCTGTGTCCTCTTCCTTTTATTCTTAGTTAGCCTGACTAGAGGGTCATCAATATTATTGATTTTTCCACTACCCAAGTCAAGTCTCTTTTCATCACCATTTACCCCCATTTACCCTCTTCTACCTTTCCACCCACTTTCCCTCTGGAAATGGCCGTACCGTTGTGTCTACTAGTTGTTGTTGTTTTTGCTTAATTCCTTCACGTTTTTCACCCAAACCCCTAATGCCCTCCCATTTAACAACTGTCAGTCTGTTTTCTGTATCTATGAGTCTGTTTCCAGTTTGTTTGTTACTTTATTTTGTTCATATATTTTGTTCCACATATAAGTGAGATCATATAGTATTTGTCGTTCTCTGACTGGCTTATTTCACTTAGCGTAATACTCTCCAGGTCCCTCCATGTTGTCTGAAGGGTAAGAGATCTTTCTTACAACTGCATAGTAGTCCATTGTGTAAATGTACCACAGCTTTTTCATCCACTCATCTACTGATGGGCACTTGGGCTGTTTTCAAGTCTTAGCAATTATAAATAGTGCTGCTATGAATATAGGGGTGCATATATTGTTTTGAATCTGTTTCAGGTTTCTTTAGATATATTCCGAGAAGTGGAATCAGATGATGTATCATAGAATTATACACCTGAAACCTCTATAATCTTATTAATAAATGTCACCCTAACATATTATATAAAAATTAAAAATATATATTATCAATCATTTTTTAAAAACCAGCTTTTAGATGTGTTGATTTTCTTTACTGACTTTCTTTTTTCAATTTTATTAATTTCTGTTTTATTTATTTTCTTCTGCTGTTTCTTTCTTCTTTCCTTCTTCCTTTACCTCCTCCTCTTCTTCTTCTGTTTCATTTTCCTTCTTTTTCTGCTGCATCTTCTTCCCTCATTTTCTCAGCCCCATCCTCCTTTTTTATTTTCTTCTTTTCTAATGCCCTTATATAAGATTAAAGCTTAGATTATTGATTTGAGATCATTCTGATATATGCATTCAGTGTTATCAATTTTCCTTTAATCATTGCTTTCTCTGCATCCCATAACTTTTAAGTTGTATTTTATTTTCATTTACTTCAAATTATTTTTACATTTCTCTTGCAGTATCTTTTGTTGATCTATGAATTATTAGAGGTGTGATTTTTAATATTCATATATTTGGGGATGTTTCCAGCTATCTTTCTGTTATTGATTTCTAGTTTAATTCCATTATGTTTTGAGATCAGACACTTTATGATTTCTATTTTTTAAATGCTTTCAAGTCTATTCTTTGGTCCAGAATGTTAGCTTAAAAAGAATGCATAATCTGCTCTTTTCTCTCATATTTTAGATGCATGGACATTAAAGATAATTATGTCTTCTTGGAGTATTGACCCCTTTTTTATTATGTAATGCTCCTTTTTATCTCTGATAATTCTTTGTGTTCTGGTGTCTACTCTATCAAATTAATATAGCTTTTCTGATTACTGTTAGCAGTGTATATCTTTCTTTATCCCTATATTTTTAATCTATATGTTCACTATATTTAAAATGGGTTTTGTATAGAATAAAATATAGTTGGGACTTGCTTTTTTGATATATTATGACAATCTCTTTTTTTACTGGTCTGTTTAGATCATTGATATTTAAAGTGATTATTAATGTAGTTAGATTAATATAATAATTGTTATAATTTTTTATTTATTTCCCTTGAACTTTATTCCTACTTTTGTCTTCCACACTCTTTCTGCCCTTTGTGGTTTTAGTTGAACATTTTTTACACCAGTTTTTTCTCTCTCTCTCTCTTTTTTTTTTTGTATATCTATTATAATTTTTTGTTTATTAGTGGTTGCCCTGGAGTTTAAATATATATTTACAGCCCAACGGGTGTGGCTCAGTGGTTGAGCATCTACCCATGCACCAAGAGGTTGCCAGGTCAATTCCCAGTCAGGAAACATGCCCAAGTTGTGGGCCTAGTCCCCAGTTGGAGGGCATGCAGGAGGCAGTCAATCAATGTTGTCTCTCATTGATGTTTCTACCTCTCTCTCCCTTTTCCTTCCACTCTTTCTAAAATCAATAAAGAAAAAAATATTTAAAAAATATTTTGTTAAATATATATTTACAATCATTTCAGGCCCACTTTCAAATAACACTGTACTGCTTTATGGATAATGCAAATACCTTCTAACAACAGATACATATTGCCAATATCTTTCTCCTGTCCCTTGTATCATTACCGCCTTTTCACTTGTATGTGAGCACACATAAAATACAGTGTTGGTATTACTGTTTTTTGATCAAACCGTTATCTGCTTGATCAATTAAGAATAACAAGGATAAAGTTTTTATTTTACCTTTACTTGTTCTTTCTCTGATATTCTTTCTTTCTGTATGTATGCATGTGTTTCTGACCTATATAATATTCTTTCTCTATAATGACCTTCTTTTAACATTTCTTGGAAGTCATTTCAACTTGCCAGTAATTCCCTCAATTTCTATTTGTATGAGTCTATTTCTCCTTCATTTTTGGAGGATAGTATCACTGGGTAGAGAACTCCAGGTTGGTATATTTCTTTCTTTCAATATGTTAAACATTTCACTCTAGTCTTTTTACTTTTATAGTTTCTGAGGAATAGTTTAATGTAATTTTTATCTTTGTTATTCTATAGGTAAGTTCTTTTAACTCTTGCTTCTTGACATTGTTTTCTGTATCTTGGACTTTCTTAAGTTTTAATATATGGTTAGGTAATGATTGCTATTTATCCTGCTAGATATTTTCCAAGTTTCCTGAATTCGTGGTTTGATGTTTGTCATTTATTTGGCAAACATTATCAGTTATTACTGAGTCAAGTATTTATCTGGTTCTTTTCTCTTTCTTCTTGTGGTATTTCCATTACACATCTGTTTCAACTTTTGAAGTTGTTCCATGGTTCTTGAATATTCTGTCCTGTTTGTTATTTTTTCCAGTTATTTCTTTTTGTTTTTTTATTTTTGGAAGTTCCTGTTGTCATATCTTCAAGCTCATCAATTCTATTCTCAGTTGCGTCCAGTATACTAATGAGTTTATCGAAGGCACTTTTTATTTCTGTTGCAGTTTTTGTCTTACTTATCTCTAGCATGTTTTTAATATTTTCTTAGAATTTTTCTGTCTACTTACATTACTCATCTGTTCTTACATCTTGTTAGATGTCTTATCATATAAACCTGGGTAGTTTTAAATTCCTGGTCTTATCATTTCAACATTCTTGCCACATCTGACCCTCTTTCTGATGCTTGTTCGGTTTCTTTAAACTCTGTTTTGCTTTGTTGCCAGTAAGTATGTTTTGTAACATTTTGTTCAAATGTGCACATAATATATTGAGTTTAAGGGACTCCAGTAAATAGACATTTAAGGTTGTGGAGAGGATGAAACATTCTGTAGACATATGAAAATGTCTTGGTCTTTTGGTGAGTGAGTGCCTATGGACTATGAACTTAATCAGCACCTCTCAGGTTTTCTCTCTACTTACGTGGGACTGTATGGCTATGGAGGGCTGGAGTTTAGCATTTTTCTTCCCCTATGTGGAACTCTAGAGCTGGCTGAACTTATGTATTTCCTCTCCCCTAGGTAGATTATTCTTTCATAAAATCCCCGCAGTTAGCATGTGGCAAAATAGTTTATCATGAGGCAGTCCTTGTGAAGAATGTAATTCAATGGTATATTTTTAAAAGGTGACATTTTTTTCACCCCTTTCAGGAAGCAGAAATGAATTTTTTCTCCCATATTCACTATAAAAATGTAGTAGAGCTCCTGGAGATAAATCTCACAAAAGTAGGGGGCTCACTGTGACTAGGTACCTATGGAGATTTTAACATTACACTTTCTTATACTGAGGCTCTAGCAATTAGTCAATTACAGTTTGGTTTTTCATCTTCTGGAACTTTCCCCCACAAAGCATTTTGCTCATGGCCTGTGTGTCAGTAAGTTGTGATTCTCTCTTTCTGCCTGCTTGTCTCTCCAATTTCTGCACAGCAGTTTCCTCTGTAACCTCATTTCTTTGCTTAATCAAGATTTTTTGATTTTCGTTTGTTCACATTTTCCTTGTGGTTCAGATAGAGTGGTTACTTTTAAGTTCTTTACATGCTGTGGGTAAACTATATTTTTAGGCTTTGTTCTGCCTCCTCCCTCTGCCCCACACATGCACAGCCTCCCCCATTATCAACATCCTATTCAAGAGTGATGCATTTGATACAAGATATGAACCAACACTGACACATCATTTCAGCCAAAGTCCATAGTTTACTCTGAATTCATTCTTGGCGTTGAAGTTCTATGGGTTTTGACAAATGTCTAGTCATATGTATCAACCATTATAATGCCATACAGAATGGTTTCACTACCCTGAAAATCCCCTACTGTCTCCAAGGTTTGCATTTTTTAACATTTCAAATATTTGGAATCATACAAAAACAGCACTTTTCAATGGTCTTCTTTCACTTATTTAAGATTCCTCCATGTATTTTTAGTATCTTGATAGTTTATTTCTTTTTTGTGATGAATAATACTCCATATAGATGTTCACAATTTATGTAACCATTCACCCATTGAAGGACATCTTGGTTGCTTCCAGGTTTGAACAATCATAAAGTTGCTATAGACATTCATATGCAGATATATGTGTGGATACATTTTCAACTTATTAGGTAAATACCAAGGAATCTAATTGTTGGAACATATGTCAAGGGTATGGTCAGTTATGTAAGAAACCGCCAAACTGTCTTCGAAAGTGGCTGTATCTGTTCGCATTCCTCCCAGCAAAGAAGAAATGCTCCTGTCGCTCTGCATTTGCACCGACGCCCAGTGTTATCAGTGTTTGGAAGTCTGGCCATTCTGGTAGATGTCTAGTGATACATCACATTGTTTTAATTTGTATTTCCCAAATGATTAAAGATGTTAAACGTTTTTTCTCATGCTTATTAGCATTTATATATCTTCTTTGGTGAAGTGCTTTTCCATGATTTTTTCCCTATTTTTGATTGGGTTGTTTGTCTTTTCATTATTGGGTTATAAGAGTTCTTTGTAAATTCAGGATAAAAGTCTCATATTGAACATATGTTCAAATATTTTCTCCCAGTTTGTTTCTTGTGTTTTCTTTTTCTTGATAATTAGTGTCTTTTGAAGTGCAAAAGTTTTTCATTCTGAAGATGAGGTCCACTTTATATATATATATTTTATATAGACCATTCTCTCAATGTGTTCCATATATAATTTTTCCCAAATTATATATATTTCCTCATTTAATATTTTGTAACATGTTGTTTTAATAAGAAAAGCTTTTTAGTAATTTTTTAATGAATAAGTAAAAGTCCTCCAACATTTTTCTCGCTTAAAAGAAATTGGCTATTCTAAGTTTTTTGCATTTCTTTATAAATTTTAGGATCAGTTTATCAATTCTGCAATAACACCTGTTATAATTTTGATAGCTCTTACAGTGACTTTGCACATCAATTTTTGAAGAATTGTTATCCTAACATAAGCTGAATCTTCCAATCCATGAACATAAAACAACTCTCCAAAGTTTTATAATTATTTGTTTATGTCTTATACTGTTTATTAAATGTAATAATACATATTTTATTATTTTAGATGCCATTGTGAGTTGAATTGTATTCCTAATTTAATTTTAAGAGTAGTCATTGCTTGTATGTAGAAATACAATTAATTTTTAAAAGATAATCTAGTTTTCCATGACCTTGGTCTACTTGTTTAACAGTTCTCAAATTTTTTTTTTTTGGTATGTTCCCCTAGCGGGAACCAAACCCAGGACTCTCTGGTCTGCAGGCCAGCACTCCAACTGCTGAGCCAAACCGGCCAGGGCCTCAAAGATTTTTTAAAAAATTTTTGTTATTGTATCCTTAATTTTCTATATACAGGATGATATCAACTGTGGACAAAGATAGTTTTACTTCTGTTTTCCAGTCTGAATTTTTTTTTTCTTTCTCTTGCTTGATTTCATTGGCTAGAACCTAAAATACTATACTATAAGATAGTCTGATTCTATTTTTGATGTTTTACAGTTGACCACTTCCAAATCCCACCATTTCCCCTTTTCTTGTGTTCAACATCTGTGTGAGTTGATACTGAATGAAGCCCAGACACTGTCTGCTTTGATACTAACAGAGAAGTTTATCAAACCACACAAATCCTAGGCTATACAAGGACTTTCACATCATGCCCACCCCAATTAAAAAATAAATAAATATTTACCCCTCTCTTTACTCAAGTCATTTTTAGATTGGCTCTGATACCTGCCTGCACCCCAGAAAGTCTGAATATGTAATAAACTTCTTCATATTCTGCTGTTATGTGTAGTGGCCTATACAAGGACCTCACAAAGATGTTAAGTCCTAATTCCTAGGACCTGTAAATGTTACAGTTAAGGGAAAAAAACCTTTTCAATTGTTATTAAATCTAGCATTCTGAAATTGTTAAATTATTCTGGAATATCTGGGTAGGTGCTAAATAGTATCACAAATATACTTATTAAAGAGAGGCAGAGCCTGGCTGGTGTGGCTCAGTGGATTGAGTGTTGTCCCATGTACTGAGAAGTCCTTGTTCAATTTCTGGTCAGGGCACGTGCCCGGATTGCGGGTTCAATTCTCAGTGGGGGGTGTGTAGCCAATCAATGTTTGTCTCTCACATCGTTTCTATCTCTCCCTTCCTCTCTCTCTAAAAAAATCAATATAAAAACATATTAAAAATAATAATAAAAAAAATAAAATGAGGCAGAGAGAGATTTGATATGGCCAGAAGAAGAAAGGACACACACAGAGGAGGGGGCAATGTGGAGGCAGAGGTACAGATTAATGTGGCCACCAGCCAAGCAATGGCTGCAGCCACCAGAAGCTGCCGAGGCAAGGACTGGGTCCTCCGCTCGAGCCGCTGGAGGAAGCTCAGCCCTCTGACACTGTGGGCCACCCAGTGGTACTGATGCCAGACTTATGGCCTCCTGATATCTGAGAGAATTAATTAATTTTATTTTAAGCCACTATAACAATAGTAAAATGTTACAGCAGCCACATGAAACTAATACAATGTGTGTGTGGCTGTATTTGTCTTAACATGTGAAGGTGATAAGATTTGCTCTCTGAGGGGCAACCACAAAACATACATTAAGTAGATGAGGAAGAGAGAATATCTTTGCCTTGTTTCTTACTTTTGTCTATATTCACAAGGCATGATGGTGACACTGTCTTCATAGAATGAGTTGCAATTTTTTACTTTTTCTCTATTTTTTGAAAGTGTTTTTAGACTATTGGTATTAATTCTTTTTTAAATGTTTACTAAAATTCACTAGTGAAGCCATTTGGGCATGGACCTATTTTTATGAGATCTTGACTTAATGATTCCATTTATTTACTTATTAGAGATTAAATATTTTTTGTCACTTTCCTTTCTTCCCTAGGACAAATATTTTACATATGTTGTTATACTTGTTGGTGACCTACAGGATTCTTAAGCTGTTAATTTTTTATATTATTTTTCTTTTAGTAACTTAAATTAAAATAAGAATGACTAAAGGTATATCTCCTAATTTGCTGATTCTTTTCTCTGCCAACTCAAATCTGGTATTGACCCACTCTCAGTGAATTTTTAAATTTAAGTTATTGTATTTCTTATATCAAAATTTTTTATCTATAAAAATATCTTTCTAACTCTTTACAGATATTCTCAATTTGGTGAATCATCACATCATACTTTCCTTTAATTTTTTTAGATATGATTTTACTTTGTTCTTTTCCATATTTCTAGTAACTGATTTAAGTCTTTGTCTAATATATCTAACATCTAGGTCTTCTCAGAAGTATGTTTTGACTGCTTTCTTTATGTGTGTGGGTTATTCTTTTCTCTTTGCATGTCTCTTCTGTTGTTAAAAACTGAATATATTAGGTAATATGATACGGGATTTTGGAAATCTCATTTCCCCCATTCTCTACTATTTTTGTTTGCAGTAATTTGCTAGTTTAGTATGTTTTCTAGACTAATTCCATTATGTCATAGTCTATATTATGCATCTATAGAAATTTCTGTTTGGTCAGCTTAGTAGACAGATAACTAATGATAGACTTACTTAAATAGTTTAATCTTACAGATTTCCCACCTTTGGTTAAGAGGCTCTGTGTGTGTAGGGGCAACAACATGGCCATTTAAAAGTTTGCTTTCACTCTGTCTTCCTTATTCCTTCTTGTGCAAGGACACATGTTAAGCCTGTAAAGTAAGTGACTGGTGCCCTGTAAAGTCTTTTCTGGTCATGCATACAGCACAGCATGTACACCTGGCCGTCTGCCTCCACAGGAATGGGTGAGAACTTTATAAAGCAGTATTTTCTTATTCTTTAATTTTTTGTCTATTTGTGTGTGTGTGTGTGTGTGTGTGTGTGTGTGTGTGTGTGTGTGTGTTTGCCCTCACTGGTATGTAGGCAATTTCAAGACTGTTAAGATAAGTGAAATCATAAATTACATAGTCTTTTGTTAACTGCCTTCTTTCATTTAATATAACATACCAAGGTACAGGTTTTAGTACCAGTATTTTATTCCTTGTTACCCTTGAATGATATTTTATTGTATGGACATAGAGCACATTTTAAATCTATTTATTAGTTGTTGACATATGAGAAGATTCCCATTTTTTCACTATTGTTGCAAAGAACATATATGTACAAGTTTTTGTGTGAACATTTGTTTTCATTTATTTCTCATTTCTAAGAGTGGAATCGCTGGATCATACAGTACTTTCATGTTTAATATTTTGAAAAAATGCCAAACAGTTTTAGGATCATCTTATATTCTTTTTTTTTTTTTTTTTTTTTTTTTTTTTTAATTTTTGGTACGTGCCCTTAGCGGGAACCGAACCTGGGACTCTCTGGTCCGCAGGCTGATCTCCAACCGCTGAGCCACACTGGCCAGGGCGGATCATCTTATATTCTTACCATTGATGTATGAGAGTTCCAATTTCAAAATATTCCTACCAACACTTTTAGTCTGCCATTTTAATTAGAGCAATCCTAGTAGGTATAAAATTGTATTTCTTTATGGTTTCATTTATACTTATTTAATGACTAATTCTATTAATTATTATTTCATGTATTTATTGTCTCTTGTTTGTCTTCTTTAAAGAAATTTTTATTTAATTATTCTGCTCATTTTTAAATTTGGTTATCTTTTTATTAATAAACTTTAAGATTCTTTATATATATAGATACAAGTCCTTACTGATAAGGAGTTATCTATGATTTGCAAATATATTCTTCCTGGGTATGGCTTACCTTTTCACTTTTTTAATGGCTTTTTGAAGCACAAAATTTTAAAATTTTGATTAAGTTTAACTGTCTGCTTTATATTTTTCTTTTGGTGCGTCTAATTTTGCTGTCATATCTAATAAAAACTACCTTATTTACACAGTGTATTTTTATTGCTACTGTACCAAATTAGTACCAACCTAGAACAAGAAAAGATTATTATCTTAAAATTCTGCAGATCACAAGTCTGAAATGGATCTCACTCATCTTAAATCAAGATGTCCAGGGGTCTGAGCTCCTTTCTGAAGGTTCCAGGAAAGAATCCGTATCCTGGCTTATTCTAGCTTCTAGTTTTTCTGCATTTCTTGATGCCCACCTCCCTCAGAGACATCAATGGATAGTCAAACATCGCTCATGTTTCATCACTATGATGTTGACTCTTTTGCCTCCTTCTCTCACTATATGGATCTTTGTAATTACATTGAGTCTTCTTGCTACCAGCAAGGCTCTGAGAACTTGATTCTTGTCTTCTTGAAGGAATGATTTCAATCAAGAGACAAAGTGTAGCAAAGTAAGAAAGAATGTATTGGCCTCACAAAAACAGATTTAGTAGAGTGAAACAAGGAAGGGCAGAGAAGAAACACCACGAGAGTGTAGGCTGGGCTGCTCTGGCTCACTGGGACAGGATCAGGGGTTAGCCCTGGACAAGCTGCCCCCGCCCACTTTCATTCCATTCGGCCCCTTGGAGGGAGAAAGGGGGAGGGAAGGACACCAGAGAGCTCCCTCCAGGAGAATGTGCACTGGGTCCTCTGTGTTGAGAGTATTTCTCTCTCTTGCAAGTGGAAATCTTAGGGGAGGTTTCAGGGGAGGGTCTGAATAAAATATTCATTGGCTTTCCAGGTGTGCTCTTTCAGGGTAGTGGTCTCCACTGATTGGTCGGAGCCAGGGTAGGGACTCATTAGTTAATGCACTAGTTCTGAGACAGCCACAGTGTCACTTGTCTGGTTTGTTTCTTTTCTGGGCCTGGAGCTGAAATACAACTGAGGTCTAGATGTTATCTCTAGAGAGGAAAAGGTCTGGAGGTCCAAACCACATGGCTAGCTGTACGCGAGGGGAGAAAAGGTTACCCTGGGGACAGGCTGTTTTGCCCCTTGTGAGACATCTGGGACCTTCTGCCTGGTGAGGTTCTGTGTCTGGCCCATCCTCCTTGCTCATGTCTGTCTAACTGCCTGTAAGACACTCAGATGAACCAAAATATTCTCTTCATCTCAGGATCAGCTGATAGCCAATGTCATTTCATCTGCAACCTGACATGCGGTCTGCCCTGTAACCTAGCACACGCACAGGCTCCAGAAGTGAGCGCGTGGGCACTGCTGGAGGGCGCCGTTCTTCCTGCATACTGCACACGATGGATTCCACTGAACGCTTTTCAAATGTTAAACATCACACTGATGGGAGAAATTCCACTTGATCGGTGTGCATAATATTTAACTGTAGATTTGCATGCAGATATAAGAAATAATACAGTATTCTGTATATCCCATGTGCCCTATGCACAGTTCCCTTCAAAGGTAGTATCTTCCCAAATTTTAGTACCATGTTAACCAGGATAAGTGTGTCAATACGGCTGAGATTCTGAACACGTCCATGATAACAAGGATTCCTCATAGTGCATTTTTGGAGACACAAGCATCACCTTTTCCCTCACCCCATGAAGTCTCTGAACACCAACAAACCACTAATCAGTCCTCCATTTCTATAATTTTGTCACTTCAAAAATGTTATATAGATGAAATCATATAGTGTATAACAGTTTGGATCTGGCTTTTTCACTTAGTGTATGGCTGTAGAGACTCTTCCTGGTTCCTGCGTGGAACAATAGTTTTTTCCTTTTCTTTCTGCGTAGTAATCTATGGGGTAGGTTTTCTACAATTTGGTCACCCATCTGCCTTCAGAGGAACATGTAGGTGTTTCCAATTTCTTTAGCTGTTATGAATAAAACTGATTGGAGCATTCATGTACAGGTGACTATGTACACAGAAGTTTTATTTCTCTGGAATTACTAGGTTGTATGAGAGTTGTATGTTCAGTTTTATTTTTTTTTTAAAAAGTTCCCAAAATGTTTTTTAGACTGACTGTATCATTTTAAATTTCCACGAACAATATAAGAAGCATTCAGTTTCTCAGCGTCTTTTCTATCATTTGATGATGTTATTTGTTTAGACTTTTGATACTATGTAATACTATCTCATTGGGTTTTTACTTTGTGTAATTTAATGATGTCGGGTTAGTTTACATTTGTGTGTTGGCCATATGTATATCCACTTTGGCAAAATGTCTCTTCATGTCTGTTGCCTATTTTCAAATTGATTTTTTTAAAATTTTGAACTTTTAGAATTCCTTACATATTTTTTTAATCCTCACCCGAGGACCTTTTTTTTTTCATTTTTTGTTCAGATAGAGTGGGAGGAAGAGAGAGGAAGAGAGAGAGAAAGAGAAACATCGACGTGAAAGGGACACATCAAGTGGCTGCCACCCACACGACCCAACCAGGGCTGGGGACAAACTGCAACCGAGGTACATGCCCTTAGCGGGAACTGAACCTGGGTCTCTCTGGACTGCAGGCCAACACTCTAACAGCTGAGCCAAACCAGCCAGGGCACATATTCTTGATATGAATTCTCTGCAAGATATGTGGCTTGTATTTTCCTCCCATCTGTAATTTTCCTTTTATCCTTTCAATATTTCTTTGCAAATAAAAATGTTTTAATTTGCATGAAGTCCAATTAATAATTTTTCCTTTTCTGTCTTTTCTTTTTAAATTTTTTTATTATTGATGGATGCAGTTTACTAGCATTTTGTTGAGAATTTTTATGTTTAAGAAATATTGATGTTTATTTTATTTATTTTTTCTTATAGTGCCTGCGTCTGGTTTTGATGTCAGAGTAATGGATGCATAGAATGATTTGAGAAGCATCCTTTCCTAGACAATTTGGTAGAGTTTAATAAAAGGCCTGTATTAATTCTTCTTAAATGACTGGCAGTGATGCAGTCGGGGTGTGGGCTCTTCTTTGCGGGCAGTTTTGGAATTGCTAATTTGATCTCTTTCCATGTTAAAAACTCATTGGTATTTCTATTTCTTCTGTAGTTAGTTTCTTGATTGCTGGTAGCGCATCTCAGGCTGTGGCCATATTAAGTAATTGTCACTGACTGGGCGTGTGAGAAGCACCAAGGAACTAGGGCTCCTCCTGTAGGTCCAATAGCGACAGTGCTCTGCACACAGGTCTTTCCAGAAGGAGCTCAAGGAGGGCAGAGGGGGCTGTGCTCCGGGAAGCTTCCCTCCTGCTCTGCCTCCTTCACTGCTGCAAGGCTGCTGGACTGTGCGACTGGGATTGTCACTCTGACCGCTGCCCGGGCTACCAAACTTGAGCACGCAAAATGGGAGTAGGCCAAGATGAAAAGCCAGTAACTATGCTATTGTTTTAATTGAATTTATTGGGGTTATATTAATTAACA
The DNA here is from genome assembly GCF_014108415.1 of Molossus molossus. Taxonomy (NCBI): domain Eukaryota; kingdom Metazoa; phylum Chordata; class Mammalia; order Chiroptera; family Molossidae; genus Molossus; species Molossus molossus. The sequence goes on along the minus strand of NW_023425350.1, from coordinate 77,848,436 downwards.
AAATTATATAGGTTTCAGGTGTACAATTCTATAATACATCATCTGTATATTGTACTGTGTGTTCACCATCCAAAGTCAAGTCTCCTTCCATCACCATTTATCCCCCCTTTACCCTCTTCTACGTCCCCCACCCTCTTCCCTCTGGTCATCACCACACTGCTGTCTGTATCTATGAAGTTGGTTTATTTTTCCCCCCTTAATCTCTTCTACTTTTTCACCCACCTGCTAACACCCCTCCCCTCTAGGAACTGTCAGTCTGTTTTCTATGTCTATGAGTTGGCTTCTTTTTTGTTTATTTTGTTCATTAGATTCCACAGAGTTTTTTACAGTAGCTGAGATTTGGAAGCAGCCCAAGTGCCCATCTGCAGATGAGTGGATAAAAAAGATATGGTACATTTAAACAATGAAATACTACTCAGCCATAAAAATGAATTAAATTCTACCTTTTGCTACAACATGGACAGACCTGGAGAGTATTATGCTAAGTGAATTAAGTCAGTCAGAGAAAGACCATTACCATCACTTATATGTGGAGTATAATGGACAACGTAAACTCTGCTATTCCTAACAACGTTCAGCAACTTTTCTTTAGTGCTCAGAGTGATGCAAGCTTCCAGTTAATTTCTCAAGACAGAAAAGTTTGAGCTTGACATTTTTGTTACTATTTTCAGTGTTTTTATGGATATATGGACAAATGTCTTCACTACCATATTCTAGAAATACCCCAACTTGGACTTTGCTATTACCAACTGATTTTAATTAAGATCATATAATTTAATTAACAGAAGATAGATATCTTGGCATGTTCTGACTACTTTGGCAAGTCAAACATTTTTCTATGGTACACTTATTGTTTTTTCTCAGTTTTGCCAATCATAACCTAAAAGAGTGTAAGTTACAAAATCAGTTGGGAGTGCAGAACCAGCGATCCACATGTGGCCAAATTTATAAGTAGCACCATAGGTTAAAAAATGTTGATTTATATATTCAGTTGTTTCTCAATTGCTCAACTACCAGCACATATTTTTATTAACTATAAAACAGCTGCCCCAAAGTATAAAGAACAATATCATAAATCTCTATATGCCATCACCAAGCTTAAGAAATTAAAAATTGTCAGTGCTTTTGTTACTATCATTTAGTAATCTTATTAAAACCATGTCTTCATCATCTTAATGATCTTTTTCTAAAATTTAAAACAAACAAGCTAAACAAGGAGGAGAGCTGTGGTTAGTAATTTTTTTTTTTTTTTAACTTTTGCTATAATTGATGACTAGCAAAACTTTAGTTAGAATTTGCAATCATCCACAATTTTTCCAGCATAAACTAACACACCAGCAGTGATGATGTGTTCTTGGAAACTGTGCTATTGAAGGGCGACAGTGCTCATACCCACATTTGCACATACTGAACATATCATTTGGGTGAGTTTTTGATTTATGAGGGTAGAAGAGAACTTCAAATGAAAAACAAAAGCAAAATTCCTGCTACATTAGTCCATATCTGTTTTTAATATTACAGGAATTCATTTGAATATGTTGCTTTTGTTCCATAATCCCCCAAACTAACATTTGTATCAAGGTTACCTGATGATATAACTACAGGACACCATATAGTAAAAATGACTTTTTATATTTTCATCCCTTCTCTGGGGATTTAAAGAATTGCTGAATCAAGTGATGGTTTTAACTAGAAACACAAGTACTCACTCATCCGTCTCAGCCCACTTTATTTCTCTCCATACAGCTATTATTCCCTTATATAAACTCTTTAATTGAATATAAGTTGCAGTGATTATAAGATACATGATTATTTTATGCATCACTAAGTAAGAAAATATACTGCCAATTAAATACTGAAACAATTCTTTCTTCACTTACAATTTTTATTTTAATAATACTAAAAGAACTTTTTACACTTATTCAAGCATAGATGTTTAACACCTATCATCTTCTTTATAGTAAGAAGCAGTGAGTTGTCTATATCTGGTGTGTGTGTGTGTGTGTGTGTGTGTGTGTACTAGCAGTCTTTAAAATGCTTTGCTATTTTTTAAAAAATTTTCTTCTCAGATACTGATGTCTATTCTAGTTTCACTGGATTTTCTTTCTTTTATTAATGGATTGTTTTCTTATTTGACTGGAGTCAGTGCATGAATCTGTCACCCCAGCCTCTATTTGCTCTGAAGAATGTTCTGGTGTCTGCTCGGAGGGATTCGGCGATGTTTTCTGCATCTAGGAAGGCTTCTCCACCACGCTGCCGCGGGCTTTGCATAAGCCCACATAGGCTCCACTGCACCTATCTGAGTACGGGCCCAGCACCTTGTGCTGTTTGTGGAGCAAGTGAGGATGACACACTTGTGGTGAAGTTGCCCCCGGCGTCCTGAAGTCCTCCAGGAGGCTCTGATGAGAAGGTGTCCCATTAACTGTTTCTGCTCCACCCACCCCAGGGTATAGCTGCAGACGTAAACTGCACAGCTGAATCCAGGATGTGTCCCTCAGCGTCAGGGTGCCCCACAGATCTCATCAGATTATCACGTGGCCACTTTGGTTTCTGTGTTGTCCTTTTTCATGTGTAAGACGAGCCCACGAGGAACCGGCAAGTTGGTCTGCGTGAGCAACAAGCTGTCTGGATTAGAGCTTTACTGGGAGACTCGGACCCTTGCTTGACTGCCTTCCGTTGAATTTTCGGTCTGTATTAGTCCAATGCCTCTTTCACACATCTCAGTTGGAACAAAAAGAAAAACAGAATCTTCATTGATATGTTGACATCTTTTATTCAGTCAAATAAAGCACATGGTTATTGCTTACCAATAAATAATAAACTCAGATTATTCTTCAATGATAAACATTTTGACTCATATAAAATATATGACTTGCTGTGTTCCCTATCAGTACTTTCTGTATAAAAGTCATTTCAGTCTCGAAGGCATGCTAATGCATTCTCCAAGAAGGTATTTTCATGACAGATAAATTGGACAGGTGTGGTGTCATGGACACAACTCACACAACGCAATGGAACTGTTGGAAATGATAAAAGCTAGAATTAAGTTTACTCTTAACAAATGCTACCTGGCAAACAGTGACTATAAGGTACCTTCAGTTGTAAGGGACATCTTGATGTCAAAGATTCTAAAACATGAAAAACGATGCAACTCAGAACTGTCAAGATGAGGTTCACTTTTCATTTCATTTCATTTATTTATTTGCTTAATGGCAATTCCCCAACTTTTAGAATCTAAGTTTTGTAAAGGAAGTGACTTCATGAGTTTTACTCACTATTCATACTTCCAGTGTCTAGAGAGTGGCCGACATGTAGTATCCCGGCAAAGATGACCTGGGAAGAAAGAGAGGCCTTGGTTTGGCGTCTCGTGGTCACGTCGCGGGGACACCGCCTTCCGCGTCGCCCGCGTGCCTGACACCGCAGGGTTATTCCGAGCTGAGTAACAACTTAATAGAACTCAACTGCACACAGGGTTGAGTGGAAAATACAGATCGAAAGACCTTTGCAAGGCTAATACGGACAGGAAATATTATTTTTAAGTGATGGAAATAGAGAGAGGAAAGAGGATTGAACTTATTTTCATTGCCGTCTGTCTCGTGGACGACGTTTCTCAGCCTTTCTCGACCCGCTCAGCTCCCTTGGGCCGCGCGGTCGCTCTGCTCACAGGCACTGGAATCAGCTTCATTTCCAGAGTCAAGGCACTTTTGATGTGCTTTGTCTTATTCTTGTAGGACTTTCTCTTATCGTTTTACGAAGTTTGTAGATTCCTTACTGTCTGTCTCCAAATGTTAATTTTCTGCTGAAATTGGTTCTTGTGCCTAATTTTCAAAATAAGACCCCGAATTCCTTGGTACCCAGCTTTGCGAGTAAGGCCTACATACAGCCACGCAGGAAGGTGCCACACTCTAGATGCGTGTTGACATACACGAAATAGACAAGCTCGTCTTCATGTGCGGGGACTCATTCCGAAACCTCTCAGCTCCAAAGTGCTTAACTTTTTAAATTTTAATATTGACATCATTGCAAGTGTCCCCTTTTACCCCCTTTGCCCACCTCCATCCCCTCCCCCTCCCTTGGCCTTCACAAACTACTGTTCATGTCCATGGGGCATGTGTATATGTTCTTTAGTTAATCCCTTCACCTTGATTATCTAGTCACCCCGCAGCACCCTCGGGCACTGTCTGGTCTGTTCCAGGTGTCCATGCTTCCGGTTCCATTTTGTTTGCCAGTTTATTTTGCTTATTAGAGTCCACATATTAGTGGGATCATATGGTATTTGCCATCTCGGAACGGCTTGTTTGACTTAGCACAACATTCTCCAGGGCCATCCACGATGCCACAAAGGGCAAGAGCTGCTTTTTCACAGCCGCACAGTATTCCACGGTTAACTGTATCCTGGTTCATTTATCCTCTTTCGAGAAACTCAGGTGGGTTCAGGAGAAGTGGGGGAACAACACAATTTTTGTGAACTTTAACTGTATCGATTTGCGTTAAAAGTAAAAAGAGGAGGGGTCTTAGTGAGAACGTGATGCAGTGTCGCTGTGCACTGCGGGGTTATTTGAGCACCCCCTTTTGTTTTCTGAGGCTTGAAGATGTCCATCGGTGAGGAAAGATCCCAAACAGGCAATTCGGAGTAGACAAAGAGAGCGTGGGAGGGAAATAATGAACTTAAACATACTCTTTAAAGGTCTTCTTCTTTTTTTTTTTCATTTTCCCAGTCGTTCCATCCGCGACAAGAGCGCGAGCGCTCTCTGTGGGCCTCCGTGGTAGCATCGGCCTCACCGTCCCGATGACTAAGCGCCTCGGCTCCGCAGACTTCTCACATGTCCTGCAGGATACTGGCTGGATGACAGCGAGACCCAGGCAGCCTATTAGCATGCATGCAGCAAACACTGATACATATCTTTCGATAAAGCATTATTAATTAAAGGCATTGTGTTTCTGTACATTGAATAAAACTATCTACACAAGAATATGGCATTTAGAACCAGTTGTTGTAAATACCCTAATACAATTTCACCTTCTAATAAATTTCACCTCAATTATGGTTTTGCTATAAATATTAATTTCCAGAGTATCTTATAGCAAATCACTCTTGTAACAATCACTTTGGCTATAATTTAAAACACGAGTATAAATAAATTCTAAAATCAAATTGCATTTTTTTAATGAATTGTTTCGAAAATAAAGTATAGGCCTCATCCTGTATTTCAATAAATATTTATTTGTACAAAAATAATTGCAGTGTTTCCTTGGTTATGCCATAAAATCTCATTATCATCTTCACATATTACACATTTTAATATATAAAACTGAGCTTTGGCCCTGGCCGGTTTGGTTCAGCGGTTAGAGCGTCGCCCGGGGACAATGAGTCACCGGTTCATTCCGGTCCAGGGCTCATACCTTGCTTGCAATTCATCCCCAGCCCTGGTTGGGTGGTGCGGGAGGCAGCCGGTCGATGTGTCTCTCTCACATCCATGTTTCTCTCTCTCCTTTCTTCTCACTCTATCTGAGAATAAATGGAGAAATGTCCTCAGGTGAGGGTTAAAAAAACACCAAAAACCTCAGCCTTGAAATTTGAAAACAAAAGGTGTGAAAGGAGGAAAGTAATTCCACAGAACACGTAGAAAGCAAGGGTAAAGCAACGTGGCAGCGAGTGAAAGCACCCCTCCATGGGGCGCCAGTGGGTGCCGAGAGCGAAGTGCCACACATGCCCACCAACAGCCCAGAAGCTGGGGCCACAGGACTGATGTTAAAAGAAAAAGCCTATTCAGTTGTTATGCGTGGGTATGTGTGTGTACCAATGTATATGTGTATGCATTTGGATTTATATACTATATATCTCATGTATTACATAGTTGGATTTTTGCTATATAAATGCATAGCTCTTTCTATTAATTTATAATGATGTTGAAAAAAATGTATGATGTTCAGATTCAGTTCATAAGGGTACATGAAACTCAAGTGAGTTATTTTAGGTATGTGTAAGCTTTTCACTCTTGAGAATTATTACAAATGAAGCCTATGAACTTCAACGGTTTTCAAGATTCCTTGCACAAGTTTTCCAGAAAACTATTGGCCTTTTTATTTGTCAACAAGAGATTGTACATACTCTATATAGATATTCAAACTCCATGTGTCTTATGGCTGTGTATCCTTCTCTTTATATCATGATACCATATATATATATATATATGTATGTGTATATGTGTCTATACACATGTTTAAAATGTCTGTACATATTATAAGTATATTTAAGATGTACACATAAAGTTTTGCATATTAACCTATATTTTATAATTACTCGTATTTAGTTATACATGACAATATAAAGATGAACACAAGCTGAAATATATACTATCAACTTAAAAAACCTATATTTAATAAATAAATTATCAACTTATTTTGTGTCATAAATATTCATTTATTCAACTAACATTAGTTGATTACCCATACTAACATAAAATGGTATTGGGCTGCCCTGGCTGATGTTGCCCAGTGGTTAGAGTGTCGGCCTGTGGACCAAAGGGTTGTGAGTTTGATTCTCAGTCAAGGGCACACACCTGGGTTGCCCTTCAATCCCCAGCCCTGGTTGGAGCTGTGATGGAGGCAACCAATCAATGTGTCTCTCTCACATTAATGTTTCTCTCCATCTCTCTCCCCTCCCTTCCTCCCTCCCACTCTCTCTAAAAAATCAATGGAAAAAATACTCTTGGGCGAGATTAAAAATATATAAATTGGGAAATTGATAGATATAAGAGAAACAAAGAAAAGCAAGACGTGATCCTAGAGCGAATTGTAGTCTGCGTCTCTGAGAAGAGGGCACGCAGGGCCATCAGGACTGTTCCTAGGAAACCTGTGCTGACACTCACCAAGCCCTCTCTGCTCGAGGGGAAGCACCGCTGCGAGAACTCACCGCGACACGGGTTCAGTGCCGGGACCACCTTCCGAGGGCAGCGGCGTCATGGGACCCTCTGAGCCTGTGCCCAGTCAACTGCAGAATGACAGACAGTCACGCTGTACAAGGGGAGACCAGTTTAGAGCAATAGAACTATTAAGATCGTCCAACTTCCTCAAATGACCTTCATTACTTTTACACCCTCTGCCAATTAATTGCACTTATGAAATTTCCTGCCTCACTCTAACTAATCTTGACCTATTCAGATTTTGTTTTCTTAAATGGTTATTTCCAGTTATTGATATGAATCTTTATATTCACATTAGAACTGTTTCACTATATTTATTCATTCTTTATTCAGACAAAAGGAGTCCCTGTTATCTACTTTTAAAACATCTTGTTCTTTTTCTTCATAACACAACTTGAAATGTTGTGTTTATTTGGTGATTATATTTAAACAAATGACTCCATTTAAAATATAAACTCAACAAATACAGACATACATCTTTTTTTTTTTTTTAGCATTCTGTTTCCAATGCCTATTTCCACACATGTTATACAGAAAAGGATAGAATTACTCGTTGTTCAATACATAAATGAGTTTAATGTATATTTATGTCTCACTTGCTCCGTGTTAACATTCTCGGTTTACATAATTGAATTAGATCAAAGTGAATGTGCCATGGTCTGTATCAGGCGGTCTCTGCGGTCATAGACTTCTGTGCTGTGCCCTTCAGTAGGACAGAAAAGGGACAAACTCAAGTTTATATTATAGTAAGCTTTCTTCAAAAACTGGTAGATTTTAAAATGTAAATAAAAATAAGTAATCATAAATAAATAATTAATAGCCACCAGACAATCAGAACAGTACTTTTTCTATAAAAATGATCCATTCCTAAATGTTCCCCATTGCTCACAATATAAGTACAAATACAATAGTTACCAGAAATTTAAAAATAGCATTTTTTTTTGTTTTTGTATTTCAGTCTCCAACACGATGTTATGTAACTCTAGAACAGTGATCAGTTTGGTCTTACTAAGAACGTAATGAGCCTGTGAGGAGAGCAGAGGAACCATACCTGGGGCTCGATCCTTCCGTGTTCCACTAAATGTACAAGAACGCTTCTGGACAGGTAACATCCTCGACAGAAGCCAAACTAGGGACAGCAGTTGAACTTGTTTCTGAAATCATGAGGCATTCCAAAGCAGTGGGATTTGTTAAAACGCCTAACCAAGAGCAGACATAAAATGTTTCACTTTTCGAAGCCCAGCCTTGGTCATGGAGAGATCAGAAGCAATGCTGTGTCCCATAGTCATCCACACTGAGAGGCTATGAATAGGCTGTGTGATGGGACAGGTGCCGAACACGGACAACCTCACCCTGCAGACACCCACTGAGGACGCAACTATCACATCCAGCTCTGAGGAGAAGTGATTGGGTCATAAATATGAGACAAACCGAACTGTCTTACAGCGCTCACTTTGCCTGGATCACAGAACACACTAGGAACAGAATACATAACTCCTGGCACAAAACTCAAGGAATGTGTCCGGGCTGGTGTGCCTCGGTTGGTTGGGCATTGTCTCATGCACTAAAAGGTGGCTGGTTCAATTCCCAGTCAGGGCACACGCCTGGGTTGTGGGCTTGATCCCAGGCAGAGGGCATACATCAATGTTTCTCCCTCTCTCTCCCCCGTTCTTCCTTTCTTTCTAAAAATCAATAAAAATATTTAACAACAACAAAAAACTCAAAGAATATATTTATTTGTTTGTTTGTTTATTTATTTATTTATTTATTTATTTATTTATTTATTTATTATTTTTGACACTATTACTGATGTTCCCCATTTCTACCTCCTTTGCCCCCCTCCACCCAGCCCTTATCTCCCCTTCCAATGACTATCACCATGCTGTAGTCTGTGACTATTAGTTATGCATATGTGTTCTTTGGCTAATCTCTTCACCTCCTTTTATCCAGTCCTCCTTCCCCTCTCTGATATTTGTCAGTCTGTTCCATGTATCCATGCATCTGATTCTATTTTGTTCATCAGTTTATTTTGTTTATTAGATTTCACATTAGTATTTGTCTTTATCTGACTGCCTTATTTCTCCAGGTCCATCCATGCTGTCACAAAAGGTAAGAGTTCCTTCTTTTTTACATCCATGTAGTATTACTTTGAGTAAATGTTACACAGCTTTTTTAACACTCCTGTACTGATGGGCACTTGGGCTGTTTCCAGATCTTGGCTATTGTAAATAGCACTGCTATGAACATAGGGGTGCATAGATTCTTTCTGATTGGTGTTTCAAGATTCTTAGAATATATTCTCAAAAGTGCGATCCCTGGGTCAAATGTAATTTTTTGAGGAAACCCCATAGTGTTTTCCATGGTGGCTGCCCCAGTCTGCATTCCCACCAGCAGTGCACTAGGCTCCCTTCTCTCCACAGCCTCGCCAGCACTTGTTTGTTGATTTATTGACAGTCGTCACTCTGGCGGGTGTCAGATGATACCTCATTGTGGTTTTAATGTGCATCTCTCTGATGATTAGTGACATGGGTCATTTTTTCATGTCCATTGGCTATCTGTATGTCCTCTTTGGAGAGGTGTCTGTCCATGTGGTTTGCCCATTTTTTAAATTGGTTTGTTTTCCTGGTGTTGAATTATTTTCAAATAAATGTGGATCTCAAATGGACTGTTTCCTAGTGAACTACCACATTTAATAAAGAAAAATATGCAAAAAAATACTAAAACATCTTTAAAATGTCTACTGAATATTAAATATGAGAACACAGGAATAGTAATCAAACATTGTGGTAGCTGTCATAAAGAAAGTCATCTAGAACAATACAAAAGAATAGCAAGCTCAAAAATAAATCATCATATACTTGGTCAAATGATTTTTGATGAGGATTCCAAGACCACTACATGTATAAGGAAGAGTCTTTTCAACAAATTATACTGGGAAAACGGGATATTTACATGCAAAATAATAATGCGTTACACACACCTTACACTATATACAAAAATTAATAAAAATAGATAAACAGCCTAAACATAAGAGTTGAAATGATAAAACTCTTTGAAGCAAACAACAAAAAATGTCATGACATTAACTTGGCAATGGTTTCTTGGATATGACACCCAAAGCACAGGCAACGAAAGCTAACACATAAGTTAGACTTCATCAAAATGAAAACATTTTGCATCTAAGGACAGTAGTAAGAGCATGAAAAGACAATCCAGATAAATGAAGAAAATATCTGTAAGTCGTATAACTGGTAAGGGAGATGCAAATATCTAGTATATAAAGATCCAATATATATAAAGATCTAAAGCTCAACAACAATGAAACAAAGAACTCAACAAATGGACAAAGGACTAAAAAAGACATTTCTATAGAGAAGGTATATAAATGGCCAATATGTATATGAAAAAATATTCAACATTTCTGATCATTAGAAACATGAAAATTATAATAACATGTTACTTTATACTCACTAAAATAGCTATTATCCAAAAAGCAGAAAATAACACATGTTAGTGAGGAAAGGGATGTGGAGTTATGGAACTTTTGTGACTTGCTGGTGGGAATGTAAACTAGTGCAGGCACTATGGAAGACCGTATAGAAGTTCCTCATAAATTAAACATAGAATTGCAATATAACCCAGCAATTTCACTTCTATGCATAGACCAAAAATAATTGAAAGCAGGGATTCCAACAGATATTTGTATACAAATACTTATAACAGCACTATTCACAATAGCCAAACAATCCATGAGCAAATGTTTGCAGAAACAAATTGTGGCATATACATACAAGGGAATATCATTCCAATTTAAAGAAGAATGATATTCTGATACACGCTGCAAAATGAATGAATCTTGAAAAAAATATGCTAATTAGAATAAGACAGACACAATAGGACAATTATTCTATGATTCCATTTTTATAAGGTACCTAGAATAGGCAAATTCATAGAGACAGAAAGTTGAATAGATGTTGCCAGGGGCTGGGGAGAGGTAGAGATGGGAATTACTGTTTAATAAGTACAAAATTTCCATTTGTGGTAATGAAAACATTCGGGAAATCTTGGTGATGTTTGCACAATATTGTGAATTTACTTAATTTCACTGAATTGTACATTTAAAAGGTTTTAAGTAATAACTATATATTATATATACATATATATTCTTGGCACAATTAATACAATGCTCATTATGCAAAAACAAGAATAGACTGAGAAACTGTCAAGAGGAGTCAATAGAAAAAGGAGATTAAATGCAATGCAGCAACCTGGGTGAAATCGTCCAATGTGAAAAGAACATTAGGTAGAAACTCAAGAAATCTGCATAATATATAGATTTTAATTAATAATAGTGTATCAATAGTATCTCATTAATTATAAAAATGTGTTATACCAATATATTAATAATAAGAGAAGCTTGGTATGACACATATGATAAATCTGTACTATCTTTCAACTTTTCTATATATCTAAAACTATTCTGCATTAAAAAGTTTAGCTTTTTTAAAGCAAAAATGTTTAATAAGAGGGGAACACAAAGAAATTATAGAAGTTATTCACATTCTGAGAAAACACATGATTTAAGAAAATGACAGTTATTCTTAGGGAACAACATAAAATCTAAATCAAAAATCTAAAAAAAATATAATCTTACTATACATGAACATAGAATTTCTTTCCATTTATTTGTCTTCTCTAATTTTTTTTCAATAGTGATTATATTATAGTTTCCAGTGTACAAGTCTCCTGGCACCTGGTTAAATTTATTTCTATTTATTTTATATTTTTGATGTTATCATAAATGTAATTGTTTCATTAGGTTCCTATTTAAATTGCTCATTGTCAGTGTATAGAAAGGCAATATTTGTCTATTGATTTTGTATCCTGTAACTGTGATGAATTTGTTTATTGTATCCAACAGACTTTTTGTATGGACCATTTCACCTTTCACACATAAGAGCATATCATCTGAGAACAAATACTTTTACTATTTCTTTCCAATTTGGATATCTTTTATTTTTATTTCTTGCTTAATTTTTCTTGCTAAAATGTCTAATATGATGTTGAATAGAAGTGATAAAAGTGGGTGGGCATCCTTGTCTTGTTCCTGATTTTAGAGAAAAAAACTCAGTTTTTCATCATTGAGTATGATAGTAGGTATGGGCTTTCATATACGGCCTTTTCCATGTTGAAATTTTATTCTATTACTTGTTGAGTGTTCTTATGGTGAAGGGTGTTGAATTTTGACACATGCTTTTCTGCTTCAATTGAGATAATTGTGTGTTTTATTGGCTTCATTCTATTAATGTGGTACATTACATTGATCAATTTTCACGTTTCTTCTTTCATTCCAGGAATAAATTCCTTTCTGTTGTGTTGTATAATTCTTTTAATATGTTGCTGAATTATGTTTGCTAGTATTTTGTTGAGGATTTTTGCATTGATATTTATAAAGAATATTGCTCTATAGTTTTCTTGTATCAGGGAATGTTGGCCTCATAAAATACATTTGGGAAGGAAATATTTCTATCTCTTTTTTTTTTGAAAGAGTTTGTATATCATTTGTTTTAGTTTTCATCTAATGTTCAAATGACTAACAATGAAAACAACTGAACCTGGGATTTTCTTTGTCAAAGGTTCTTGATTAGCAATCAAAAAATGTTTAACTGAGATAGGTGTATAAAGAGTTTCTCAACCTTGATACGATTAATACTTGGGACTCAATAATTTTGTTTTGTGAAAGTTTGTCTTGTTTATTACAGAGTAAAACATTGTAGAACAGCATCTCTGTTCTCTACTTATGAAATACAATAACATTCATCTCTTCCTGAGTTTAAACAAATAAAAATGTCTCTAGATAGTGCCAATAGACTCAATGGGAAAAATACCTAGCTCTTTGAAAATGATTTATATATAAGATTTTCTTCTTTGTGAATAATTTGGGAATTCGTGTATTTCTAGAAATTTGTCAATTTATTTAAAACGTCAAATTTATTAGCATGTAATATTTTTAATGTGTTTATAGTTCTACTATTAATAGTGATATTGCTGATATTAGTTGTGTTTCCTCTCTAATTAATCTATTCAGTCTAATTAGAGGCTCATCAATTTTATTGTTTCAAAAATTCAGTATTCAGTTTCATTGATTTTTCTCTACTGCTTGTCAATGTTTGCTTTATTAATTTATAATAAAAGTTATACTATTTTCTTTTTTAAATTCTGGCTTTAATTTTCTTTTCATAACTTCTCAAAATGGAATCATAGATTGTTTATTTTAAACCTTTTAAAAACATAAACATAAAGTTTTCTCTAATCACTGCTTTAGCTATAAAACTCAAATTTTGATACATTGTGTTTTGCTGATTTATCTTTTCTTTTTTCTCCCCATCCATGGGATATTTAGACCTTCTTAATTTTTAAGTAGTTGTGCATTTTCCTTATTTTTATTACATATTTAAAATGTAATTACATTGTGTTCACAGAACATACATGTATAATTTCAGTCCTTTGTATTTATTAAAACTCATTATATAGCTCAGCACATGCTCTACAGTGACTGATGTTCCAGGTACACTTGAATATAGGGTGTATTATGCATTGTCAAACATATCATTCCATAAAGGCTATTTAAATAAACTGATTGATAGTGATGTGGATATACTCTATATTTTTGTTTCTTCAACCTATTATCTCTTTTACTATGAGAGAAATATTAGAATATCCAGCTATAATTATGAATTTCACTTTAGAAAATTTTTGTTTTCTATATTTTATTTTACTACTTTTTGGTGAAAACATTTACATTCTACTATCTTAGCAAATTTCAATTTCAATATAGTTTCAATAAATTTCAATGCAATTTTCAGCCACAATCACCATGTCATACATTAAGGTCCTCTGACCGTATACAGCATGTAACGGAACTTTATATCCTTTTACCCACCTCTTTCTATTTCCTTACTCCAGCTTACAGTAAAAGCTTGTACACGAGTTTAACTGTTTTGTTATTTAGAATCTACACGTAAGTGATACCGTGTGATATTTGTCTTTCTCTGACTTGATTATTTCAGTTTGCATAACGCATGTCCAGGTATTCATATTTTCAAAAATGACAGGATTTTTTTCTTGTTCTTTTCTTTTCTCTTTCATTTTTATTTTTTAAATATGTTTTTATGGATTTTATTTTTTTTAATTTTTTTCTTTATTGATTTGAGAGAGAGAGGAAGGGAGAGGGAGAAAGAGACAGAAACATCAATGAGAAAGAACTTCGACTGGCCGCCTCCTGCATGCCCCACACTGGGGACCTGGCCCACAACCTGGGCATGGGAATCGAACCAGGACCTCTCAATCCATGGGACGATGCTCAATCCACTGAGCCACACTGGCCAGGCTCTTTTTCGTTTATAAAGTTGCATAATAGTCCATCATATTTAGATACAGTTGTAGGTGTGTGTGTGTGTGTGTGTGTGTGTGTGTATAGACATATATATAATATATATAGTCTTAATCCATTCATCCATTGATGAACACTTGGGTTATTTTTATACCTTGACTATTCTATTACTAATAATGCTTCAGGGAACATGAACATACATTTATTTAACTAAATAGTTTTGCTTCCTTTGGATATACACTTAGAAAGGGATTGCTGGATCATATTGTTGTTGGAGAAATAAGCGGGTCCAAATTCTCCCTCACTGGTGGGAGTGGGGTTCTTGCAATATCTTGAGAAAAGAAAATTTCTAAGACTCTCACAGGAGAATGCATGGTTTTTATTTGCGTGAAATTATATCCCTTGGTTTGTAAAATCCCAGTCCCCTTAAGCCGGTCCTGGGAGACACGCAGATGGGGTTTTAGCAGAGCTAGAGCAGGGCCAGGGCCCAAGTTTGTGTTCCATGGTGGAGTTGGGTCTGATGGAACATCAGGCTAGTCACAGTCCATTTATCCACTGTGTGGGTCCCACATGGCCATGAGCCACATGAGCAAATGCAGAGGACTGCTCCTCCTGCAACAAAAGAGCCAGGAGCCTGGGCGAGCAAGGGAGAGAGCCAGGCGAACAAAAGGGAGGAGTACTTCCCTTGTTCAGGGACTAAGTATCTCAGAATGTGTGCCCTTGCAACAGCCATGCCTATTCTCGCCAATTATCTTTCTCAGGTGTGATTGATAGTGAGCATCTTCCCATGTCATTCGGAACTTACTGGACATTCATTGATTGTCCAATCCTTTTCCCCATCAGTCTGCAGGGAGGAGACCTGGAGAGTGTTAACTGCAGCTTCCTGGCAAAACTGTATAAAAGGTATGCCTATGTTATCTAGTCTTCCCTTTATTCCTGTCCTGTTATTTGATAACCAGGTTGTTATAACAGTATCACTATGGTAGTTCTACTTTTAATATTATTGAGAAACCTTCTCTCTGTTTTCCATGTGGTTGTACCAGTTTACATTCCCATCAATAGTGTACAGGGTTCCCTTCATTTCTCATCTCACCAAAATGTCACCTCTTGTCTTTTTGATAAAAGTCATCCTAACAGGTGTGCAGGGATATCTCCTTGTGGTTTTGATTTGCATTTCCCTGATGATTAGTGATGTTGAGCAGCTTTCCATGTACATTTGGCCATTTGTATGTCGTCTTTGGAAAAAGGTCTTCTTCACATCCTTGACCCATTTTTAAATTGTGTTATGTTTTTGCTATTGCAGTGCATGAGTTTCTTGCATATTTTAAATATTAATCTGATGTGTGGTTTGCAAATAATTTCACCCATTCCAGAAGTTGCCTTTTTATTTTGTTAATGGTTTCCATCACTAAGCAAAGTTTTAGTTTGATGTAATCCCACTTGTTTGTTTTTGCTTTAGTTGTCTTTATTTGGAGCTTGCTCTCTGTGTTTTCTTCTAAAAGTTTTATGATTTCTGGTATTATATGTAAGTCTTTATTCTATTTTGAGTTTATTGTTGTGTATGGTGTGAGGTGAGAGTCCAGTCTCACTCTTTGGCGTGTGGCAACCCAGTTCTCTAGCACTTTCCTTGGGGAAATTATCATCCTTTTCCAATTCGGTATTCTTGGCTCCACTGTCAACAATTAATTGACCAAGTATTGGGTTTTTTGTTTGTTTGTTTTTTTTGGTGTGTGTGTGTGTGTGTCTTGAAGCTTTGTTATTAGGGTATATAGATTTAGGATTGTAGTGCTTTCTTGGTTTCTTTCAAAATTTCCCCCCTATTTTAATATTCTCTTAAGCTGAGTCCAATTACACACAGGTTGGACCATGCTGAATGAACACTTACTTAAAAACAAGCTTAGGAGCCTGTACTTCAGTCTATATAGCTCTATCACAATTATTTTACATAATGGATAGTGTTGAATAGTATTTTTTTAAGAGTGTGTAATATTTTTATATTTATTTATTTATTTATTTTAATTTTATTTTTGTTACAGATGTTTCTCCTTTTTTACCCCATTGACACCCTCCTCTCCCGACCCCGGCTTTGTTGACCATATCCATTGGTTATACATGCATGAATATAAGTTCTGTGGTTTATCTCTTCCCACCCCCCACTATCCTCTTTTCTGAGGGTTGTCTGTACCCTATTTCCATGTTTCTAGGTCTACCCTATTCCTCAGACTGTTATGTTCATTATATTCCAATATAAATGAGATCATGTGGTATTTGTCTTTTTCTGCTTGGCTTCTTTCACCTAGGATAATACTTTCCAGGACCCTCCATGTCATCTCAAAGGATAAGAGATCTTTCTTTCTTATAGCTGCATAGTACTTCATTGTGTATATGTACCACCACTTTTTTATCCATTCGTCTACTGATGGACACTTGGACTGTTTCCAGATCTTAGCTATTGTAAATAGTGCTGCTATGAACATGGGGGTACATATATTTTTTCTCATTGATGTTTCAGGCTTCTTAGGGTATATTCCCAGAAGTGGGATCACTGGGTCAAATGGCAGTTCAATTTTTAACATTCTGAGGTAACATGATAGTGTTATCCATAGTGGCTGCACCAGTCTGCATTCCCACCAGCAGTGCACTAGAGTCCCCTTTTCTCCACACCCTCGCCAGCACTTGTTGTTTGATGATTTGTTGATGATTTGATGATTTGTTGATGGCGGCCATTCTGACAGGTGTGAGGTGATGCCTCATTGTTGTTTTAATTTGCATCTCTCTGAAGATTAGTTATGTCATTTCCTCATATGTCTCTTGGCCATTTGTATGTCCTGTTTAGAGAGGTGTCAGCTCCTCTGCCCATTTTTTAATTGGGTTCTTTGTCTTCCTTTTGTGGAGTTGTATGAGCACTCTATATATATTGGAAATTAACCCCTTATCTGATACATCATTGGCAATGATGTTCTCCCATACAGTGGGTTGCCTTTCCATTTTGATGGTTGTTTCTTTTGCTGTGCAGAAGCTTTTGAGTTTGATGTAGTCACATGTGTTCATTTTTTTCTTGTTTCTGTTGCCTAAGGTGATGTATCAGTGAAAATTCTGCTGCATATGATGTCCGAAATTGTGTTGCCTACATTTTCATCTAGAATTTTTATGGATTCACGGGTCACATTTATGTCTTTTATCCATTTTGAGTTTATTTTTGTGTATGGTGTAAGTTGATGGTGTAGATTAATTTTTTGTTTTTTTGTTTTGTTTTGCATGTAGCTGTCCAATTTTCCCAGCATCATTTATTAAACAGGCTGTCTTTACTCCACTGTATACTCTTGCAACCTTTGTCAAATATTAATTGAGCATATTGCCTTGGGTCTATTTCTGGGTTCTCTAGTCTGTTCCACTGGTCTATATACCTGTTCTTGTGCCAGTACCCGGCTGTTTTGATTACAGTTGCTTTGTAGTATAACTTGATATCTGGTATTGTAATCCCACCTACTTTGTCCTATTTTTTCAAAGTTGCTGTGGCTATTTGGGGTCTTTTTTGGTTCGATATACACTTTTGAACTATTTGTCCTTGTTCTGTGAAATATATCATTGGTATTTTGATGGGAATTGCATTGAATCTATAGATTGCTTTGGGTAGTATGGACATTTTAATGATGTTAATTCTTCTAATCCATGAACAACGTATGTGCTTCCACTTTTTTATATCTTCCTCTATTTCTTTTTTCAATGCAACACAATTTCGGACATCAATGTTTCTGCAAATAGGTCCTTTACTTCTTTGGTTAAGTTTATTCCCAGGTATCTTAATTTTTTTTGCCGCGATGGTAAATGGGATTGTTTTTTCAGTTTCTCTTTCTGTGAGTTTATCATTTGTGTATAAAAAGACCATCAATTTCTTGACTTTAATTTTGTATCCTGCTACTTTGCCAAATTCATTTATTGAGTCTAGTAGATTTTTGATGGAGTCTTTAGGGTTTTCTATGTATAATATCATGTCATCTGCAAATAATGACAATTTCACTTCCTCCTTTCCAATTTAGATCCCTTTTATTTTTCTTTCATGTCTGATTGCTGTGGCTAAGACTCCAGTGCTATGTTAAATAAGAGTGGCAAAAGTGGACATCCCTGTCTTGTTCCTGTTCTTAGGGGAAATGTTTTTACTTTCTGCCCATTGAGTATGATATTGGCTATAGGTCTTTCATATATGGCCTTTATTATGTTGAGATATGATCCCTCTATTCCCACATTGCTGAGCATTTTTATCAGAAATGGATGCTGGATTTGGTCTAATGCTTTTTCAGCATCTATTGATATGATAATGTGGTTTTTATTCTTCATTTTGTTTATGTGGTATATCACATTTATTGACTTGAGAATATTGTACCAGCCTTGCATCCCTGGGATGAATCCCACTTGGTCATGGTGAATAATTTTTTTGATGTATTTCTGGATCTGATTTGATAGTATTTTGTTCAGGATTTTGGTGTCTATGTTCATCAGGAATATTGGCCTGTAGTTCTCCTTCTTTGTAATGTCTTTTTCTAGTTTTGGAATTTGAATTATGCTGGCCTCATAAAATGAGTTTGGAATTCTTCCTTCTTTTTGAGTTTTTTGAAATAGTTTGAGGAGAATGGTTGTTAGTTTTTTTTTTTTTTTTTTTTTGAATATTCAGTAAAACTCCCCCATGAAGCCATCTGGGCCTGGGCTTTTGTTTGCTGGGAGAGTCTTGATTACCTCTTCAATTTCCTTAGTTGTTATTGGTCTTTTCAAGTTTTCTATCTCTTCCTGATCCAGTTTTGAGAGCCTGGGTTTCTAGAAATTTGTCCATTTTGCTTAGATTGTCGAATTTGTTGCCATATAATTGTTCATAGTAGCTGTTTATAATCATTTGTGTTTCTGTGGTGTCAGTTGTTACTTCTCCTCTTTCATTTCTGATTTTGTGTATTTGGGTTCTCTCTCTTTGTTTCTTGGTGAGTCTAGTTAAGGGTCCATCAATCTTGTTCATCTTTTCAAAAAACCAGCTCTTTCACTGATTCTTTGACTTGTTTATTTGGTCTCTATGTCATTTATTTCTGCTCTGATCTTTACTATGTCCTTCCTTCTACTTGCTCTTGGGTTTTCTTTTTGTTTGCTTTCCAATTCTTTAAGTTGTGAGGTTAGACAGTCAATTAGAAATTTTTCTTGTTTCTCGAGATAGGTCTGTAGTGCAATGAACTGCCCTCTCAGAACTGCTTTCACTGCATCCCATAGATTTTGTGTTGTTGTGTCTTCATTTTCACTGGTTTCCAGGAAGTTTTTTATTTCTTCCTTGTTCTCCTCGGTAACCCATTCATTGTTTAATAACATGCTATTTAGCCTCCATGTGTTCCAATGTCTTTGCATGTTCTTGTTACAATTGATTTCTAGTTTCATGCTATTGTGATCTGGTAAGATGCTTGATTTTATTTCAATCTTTTTGAACATGTAGAGATTTAGTTTGTGTCCTATCATGTGGTGTATCTTTGAGAATGTCCCATGTGCTCTTGAGAAGAATGTGAATTCTGTAGTTTTGGGGTGTAATTCTCTGTAGATATCTATTAAATCCATTTGGTCTAGTGCTTCATTTAGAGTCTCTGTTTCCTTGCTAATTTTTTGTCTAGAGGATCTATCCAGTGATGTTAGCGGGGTGTTGATGTCTCCTGCTATGATTGTATTGCTGTCGATTTCTCCTTTGAAGTCCCTCAGAAGATTTTTAATATATGTTGGTGCTCCTATATTGGGTGCATATATGTTTATCAAGGTTATATCTTCCTGTTGGATAGATCCTTTCAATATTAGGTAGTGGCCTTCTTTGTCTCTAGTTATGGTCTTCATTTTGAAATCTATTTTATCACATATGAGTATTGCTACCCCAGCTCTTTTTTCCTTTCTGTTTGCTTGGTAAAATTTTTCCATCCCTTCACTTTCAACCTATGTGAGTCTTTTGTTGTGAGGTGGGTCTCTTATAAACAACATATAGATGAGTCATGCTTTCTTTTTTTTTTTTTATCCTCATCCGAGGACATTTTTCCATTTTTTGTGCAGACAGAGTGGGAGGGAGAGAGAGGATGTGAGAGAGGTAGAGGGAAACATTGATGTGAAAGGGACACATTGAGTGGCTGCCACTCGCACGACCTACCAGGGCCGGGGACAAACTGCAACCGAGGTACGTGCCCTTTGTGGGAACCGAACCTGGGTCTCTCGGGACCGCAGGCGGACGTTCTAACCGCTGAGCCAAACCGGCCAGGGCGAGTCATGCTTTCTTATCAAATCAGCTACTCTGTGTCTTTTTACTGGAGCATTCAGCAAATGTAATCACTTACATTTAAGGTGATTATTGATATGTACTTATTTATTGCCATTTTTGTTTAGTTTGGTTATATTTTTTTTCCTATTTCTTCTACTAATTACAGAAGTCCCTTTAACATTTCTTGCAGGGCTGGCTTGGTGCTAATGTATTTCCTTAGACTTTTTTTTTTTGTCTGGGTAACTCTTTATTTGAACTTCTATTCTGAATGATAGCCTTGTTGGGTAGAGTAGTCTTGGATTCAGATCCCTGTTTTTCATGACCTTGATTACTTCATGCCATTCCCTTCTGGCCTGTAGTGTTTCTTGTGAGAAGTCAGCTGAGAGCCTTATGGGTTTCCTTTGTAGGTAACTTGTTACTTATCTCTTGCTGCTTTTAGGATTCTCTCTTTGTCTTGAATTAGTGGCATTGTAATTACTATGTGTCTCAGTGTAGGCCTGTTTGGGTTCTTCTTACTGGGGCTCTGTGCTTCTTGAACTTGAATGCCTTCTTCCTTCACCAAATTAGGGAAGTTTTCTGTCACTATTTCTTCAAATATAATCTCTAACCCTTGCTCATTTTCTTCTTTTTCGGGGTCTCCTATGATGTGAATATTATTGTTTCCAGTTGTCCCACAGTTCTGTTAAGCTATCTTCCTATTTTTCAATTGTTTTTCTTTTCGGTTTTCTGATTGGATGATTTTTTCTACCCTGTCTTCCAATTACTGGTCCGGTCCTCAGCTTCCTCTACTCTGCTGTTTAGACCTTCCAATGTGTTCTTTATTTCTGATATGCATTCATGATCTCTTCTTGGTGGTTTTTAATTTCCAACTGGTGGTTTTTCAGTATCTCTATGTCCTTACTCATGCTGTTGAGCTTTCTCAAGATCATGGCTCTGAATTCTAGCTCTGTTAACTTGCCTAACTGCTCCACATTGATCTCATCTTCGGTGGAGGTCTCTTGTTCTTTTATTTGGCTTTTGTTTCTGTGTTTCACCATTTTGGCTATCACAGTGGGCTTTGGAGCCTGCCAAGTTTTTCCTGTGAGTATTGGTGTTCCCTCTCCCGGGTTTAGATGAGCAAGGGAGGACCCATGTTAATCACCACTGTGAAGTCTTACTTTCTTGGTTAGAGTTGCTAGCTCAGGAAAAGTACTGTTATCCTGTAGCTTTTTGCCTGGAAGTTAGCAGTCGAGGTTACTTGAAGAGTTTTGGGTTGTCAGTTGATTGAAAAACTCCCTCAGGTGGTCAGGGTAAGGGGATTTCCCAAGGGTGGGGCAGATGCTGGTTGTTAATAGTCCCCAATTAGCATTCCAATGGCTACTGGGTGGGGCTGAATCTCCGAGGGAGGGGCTGCTGCCTCTCCTCAGAGCCCTGGGAAGGAGCAATGTGGCCACCGTCCTGAGTGGCTGCAACCAGCCAAAGCTCTGAGCACCCTCCAAACCCCGAGTGTCCCGACACAGCTCCAGTCCAGTCTGCCCTCCCTCCGCCGGAGCCCAAGGTGAGTGGCTGTGGCTGTTTCAGCCTCTGTCCCGGCTGCGCTGTGGGGCCGCCTGGGAGTGTGACCCGAGGGCGCTGCTCCCAGCTGAGGCCGCTGCCGAGCTGCCGACCGTGGGCCCCCAGCCCCGTCTCGCGCCTTCGCAAGCCTACCGGGATGGAGTCGGTGTCCCTCGTTGTCTGGTCCTCGCAAGCTGCTTTTCTGTTGGTTTTTCCCGTCGATTTGTCTTTGTTTTATTTGCAACTCCAGTTTGGTCCTGGGAGACGGTCTGTGTAGCTCCGTTCACTCCGCCGCCATTTTCTTCTTAAATAGTATTTTAGTACATTAAGTGATATATAACTTTTTCTGTTAATGGATATTTCTAATTTTTTCTTTATCAAAAAAAAAGCATTTAAAAATAAGTGTTTTATTGTTCTGCACATATGCTGTTGCTTTCACATAGATATTTAATATTGGTTATTTAAGGATATATATACTTACAATTTTTCCAGTTGAAAGTGTTTGCATTTCAAACATACTTCACCTTAGTAAATGCCAAAAAATTATGCATGAAAGCATTACTTTGACCATATTCTCAGCAGATTTGGTAATAATCATTTTTAATTAGGTTCATAACTGGGTGAAAAATAGGAGCTCATTCTTTTTTAAATTTACATTCTCTAGCTACAAGTAAGCTTGAAATTTTAATTTACTAACACTGAGTCACAAGTTCATATTCTTTGTCCATTTATCATGTCTTTTTTAGATTTAAAAGTGCCCCTTTGACAGTGTGATTTTTTAATATTTGACTTTTTTATATCTTGCAAATACTTTTCCCAAGACTGTCGTTTTTTGATCTTTGATTAGTGTACCGTTTTCTACATGAAGTTTTTCCTTTACTATTTATGTAGTCTACCTTGGTTGGTAGTAAAGACTAATGGCTCCAGAGTTAGGTTGCCTGAATTCAAATCCTACTGTCCTGAAAAAGTTGGGGAAGAGATAGGACAAAGATTCCAATCAAATTGCTCCTTTGTTGTGGGAGTATGTATTCTCTGGCAATATGCACAAACAAGATGCAGTAAAAATACTAGTGAAAAGAACAGTAAAACATTACTATATTTTGATGCATTACAAGTATCAACCCACTTAAACCTGAGCAAACCCTTAAGGTATATGATCTCCATTTCAAATGCCAGCCTTTATTCTTTTGCTTTCAAGCATTTTTTTAAATTAATTTTTTATTGTTTAATTTTTTTATTCAAATGATATCCAAGGTTCCTAAAAACCTATAATATATTTCTTTGTTTTCCCCAGTAATTTGAGTACCCTTTTTTATTCTTCTCCCTTTTTTTAAATCCTCACCAGAGGACATTCTTCCATTTATCTTCAGATAGAGTGGAAAGTGGGGGAGAGAGAGAGAGAAACACCGATGCAAGAGAGACACATTGACTGGCCACCTCCCACACAACCCCAATCGGGCCGGGGACCAAACTGCAACTGAGGCACGTGCCCTTGGCTGAAATTGAACCTGCAACTCTGGTTCATGGGCTGATGCTTTGACTGCTGAGCCAAACTGGCTGAGGCGAGTGCCCTTTTTTATATGTAAGTTCATTTTAATACTATCTATAATGTTCAACTGATTTTCAATTAAAATTTTTTTTATTTTTATTTTTATTTTTATTTTTTATTGATTTTAGAGGAGAAGAAGGTAGAGGGAGAGACAGAAACATCGATGAGAGAGAACATCGATTGGCTGCCTCCTGCATGCCCCCTACTGGGGATAGGGCCCTGACCAGGAATCAAACTGGCGACCTCTTAGTGCATGGGTCGTCGCTCAACCACTGAGCCATGCTGGCCAGGCAACTTTAAATTTCTTTCTATACTAGTATCTTACTAATTTAATTACTTGCACTTTAAAGTACATTTTTAATTTGTTGGAACAAGTCCAGAATCTTTATTATTTCCCAATTTTTTTTTTTTTATCCTCACCCGAGGACATTTTTCCACTTTTTGTTCAGGTAGAGTGGGAGGGAGAGAGAGGAACAGAGAGAGAGAGCGAAACATCGATGTGAAAGGGACACATCGAGTGGTTGCCACCCGCACAACTGACCAGGGCCGGGGACAAACTGCAACCGAGGTACATGCCCTTAGCGGGAACCGAACCCAAGTCTCTCGGGACTGCAGGCCGACGTTCTAACCACTGAGCCAAACTGGCCAGGGCTATTTCCCAATTTTTAAAAAATTACCATAAATTTTATTTTCCAAATGAAGATTAAAATTTTCTTTTAAGTGGTATTAAAATTTTCTGTTCATATTTTGATTGGTATTGGCTAAATTTGTAGATTATTTTGAGAATTGACAATGTTTCAATGTGGAATCTTTCTGTTTTATAAGCTATGTTTCTGAATTATTTTATTTATTATGCCCTTCAAAAAAATGTATAGACTGCTTTGTATATCTTCTGAGTCTCTCTATTCAAGTTTATTTGCAGGTATTTTGCAGCTTGTGTTGCTCTGGAAAATCAGGTGCCTTATACATAGATTTTTCTAATTAGTTATTCCTGGAGCAGGTGAATTTTTATGTTAAATTCTATGTGGACAACTCACTGATTTCTTTTATTCTAATGAAACTTTTTAGTAGTTCCTCTTAGAGTTTTCACTCCTTTAAAGTAGCCTAATACATAGTCTTAACGAGTGACAGTATGTCTCTTATATTCCAATTTTCATACCATCAGTTTTCTTTTTTTCTTATTATATTGCATTGGCCAGACTATCCACTAGAATCTAGAATATATTGGTGTTAATAATACCCTTACCTTCTTTTTTATGGAAAATATTTTAAATGTTAATATCACATATAATTTTAATGAAAATATTTTATGACTATTTTAATCAAAGTAAAGATTTTCTTTCCACTCTTAACCAATTAAGAGTGTTTATCTTAGCAGGGTAATACATTAATGTTCTTTATACATTGATTGATATTATTATTTATTTTATATTTAATATGTGATGCAATATTAATATTTCTGTAACTTGAATTCCATTTTTATTTCTAGCATAAAATTATACATTCTTCATAAAACCATATTTAACTGTGCAAATATTTATCACATTGCTTATATATGGTATCTATCTTGATTAAGCAGACTAGAGCCATATTCTAGAAACCAAATATAAATTAATAATAGGGCAAAATAATTTTTAAAATGTATGTTTATTTTTTAGATTCACCCTCTGTTACTTTATCTTCTGCTGCTTATTCTATTTTTACCTAAATAGAAAGTTGACATGTGCCAAGATAAGTAATATAGGTTTTTAATTGCTGTACTCATATGTTACTAGAAAATATTTTATGTTATCCAGTATTGCTATTTTTTATTAAATGGAATAATAACATTGTTTTGTGAAAGCAAAATTACAAGATGTTTATTATTCTAATTAGGAATAAAATAATCTTTACAAAAAAAAATGTCCTTATTTCTTTTTCCTTCCATCTTTTCTTCATTACTTCCTTCCTTCCTACCTTCTCTCCTTTCTTCCTTCTCTTTTGTATTTTTCCTTTTCTTTATTTCTCTTTTTTCCCTCCTTCCTTCTTTCCTTTTCTTCCCTTTTCTGTTTCCCTTCCCTTCCCCTTCCTTCCTTCCTTCCTTCCTTCCTTCCTTCCTTCCTTCCCTCCTTTCTTCTTTCCTACCTTCCTCTCTTTATTTCCCTCTCTCCTTCATGTTCCTAAGGTAGTGATGAATTTGCTTTAACCTGACCACACACTATTTTCTAGGCCTTGTTGAAATGACTAGAATCCATTTCCATGATGAGTGACAAGGGAAAGGGAGCATGAGTAAGTGGCCTGTGACACCAAAGGCAGCACAACCAACTGCCTCACTCAGATCAATGGAACCAGAGCAGTTCACTAGCATCTGAGCTCTGCAACCACAGAAAAGCAGTATTGTTCTAAACAAAATAAATAACTTTACTGAACAAAAGGTAGTAACTACCTAGTATGTATTAGGCATTATGCTAGTCACTAGAGAAACAAAAAAGAAAGACTCAGTCCAGGTCTTCAAAGTACAGGCAGTTTTTAGGGAGTGTGTGCATGCAATCAGAGATTTATTATAAAGTAGAAAGTATTGGATGTAAGATAAAAGTGACTTCAGTAGAAAACTTAAGGTGTCACTAACAGCACTTTTGGAAATTAAAAATGGTTCCACAGTGTAGAAGACATTTCATCTAAGATGTAATTATGTTTATTAAGTTTGCTTGAAAATAATTATATCTATTTTAAAATGTATTTAATTTAATTTAAAAAAACTTTGTTTAGCAGATTTGTTATTTGCTAGAACATTTGCACAAGTAATGATTCCTTTATTATTTATCAGTTTTACCATTTATTTATTAATGTAAGTCATTTATTCAATCAATATATACTGACCACCAATTATGTGCCCTCCCTGGTTTCAAAGAGAAACAGGTCACACTGAGTATCTGACAAAGAGTTAACAATCAGGGTGGGAGGGGGAGACAAACATTAAGCTTCCTTTTAAATTTTTTTTTAACCCCAAATATCTGAATGTTTTACAATGTCTAGGGGTTGGAGCCCATTTTTTTTTTTTTCATTCTACTTTTTTCTTCTCTTCTCCCTTCATGCTGACAATAATATATAATGCCAATTTTCTGCAAACCAGCACTTCTGCACTGGTTTATCTGCAGAAATTGCTGGGTGTGTGTGTGTTTTTTTTGTTGTTGTTGTTTTTGATTTTTTTTTTTTTTTTTTGGTGTATGATTCAACACTGCATTAAAGAGGGATGTTCCACTGAATAAAAGAAGAGTGTGTGGTTGTTGTTTTTTTAAATCTCTCAAATAAATGCATAGTTAAAGGATAGAAGGACAGATCCATGTGCAATCTAAACATTTAGTGATGAATTATATAGCATTGGGAATTAGCACGAGGACAGGGCTCGGGCAAAGGAGGAAGCTGGTCAAGTCGCGCTGGAACTGGGCTCTGAAGAATATTCCGTCAAGGGCGGTTGGGAAGGGGATCAGCGGGCGTGGTCTCCAGGGGAAGAGGGGGTGGAGCCTTGCGGAGGACTGTGCAGGACAACCACTGCCGAGGTGATGTGGGCTTCCAGGCCATTTCAGCTATTTCCTTCCTCAGAACAGCGGGAAACGCTGAAGGGCATTAGATGTGGGAGAAAAATGATTGATTTCCAGGAGCTGCAATGTGGCAAATGGATTCCATGTTTCAGCTGTTTCAACATCTCTATAGATAGTTCCATGTATTCATTTCTCCTTGAAAACTGCCTGGAATGGACAGTGACCTTGATGATACAGTAAGGTGACATTTATTCAGTTCTCTTCCAGGCATTTTCTTAAGTTCTTTACATATATTATGTCATCTTCCCACAAACGTCGTAGATTAATACCCATTCATAGCTACATATTACAGATATGGGACCTCAGACACCAGAAAGTTAGGTGGTTTGTAAGGTCACATCGGCCATAAGATCTATATATTAACTTGGATTTCTAGCATCAGTATTATGTTTTCCATGATGCTGTTTTGATCTTTTTCTAATGTTTTATTATTTTTGCTTCATTTCATCTTAAATTCCATCAGAAGTAAATGGGGTTAAAATATGTTATATATAAACATTTCAAGTTAAATGAGGTTGATATTTAAACATTCGTCAAGTAAAATTGGCCAAACCTGTAGAGTTGTTATGTGAGCATTTGAGCCAAACTGCAAGGCATTGTTGGTAAGCAAAATCTCAACGAACTGAGAAAATGCTCCCGAGGTGGTAGTTTCTCGGCTTATTTTATGCTTTGAAGTAAAAGGAGGAGGCTTAAGGGGATGACATGAAATTCACTGATGGGAGATTAGAGGGCAGGAGAAAGCAAAGCTTGGAAATCTCCAAGACTGGATAAAGGGTAAAATAGAGAGACAAATACTTCTTTTACCATGGTGGGTACAGAACAGTTAAGAATTAACAGTCACAGAGACAGTATTCGGGTGAGGGGGGTGGGAACAATGAGGGGTTCTGCGGTCTCCTGCTCTGGTGTGGGGACTGTAGTGGCAGAGTGTGGTGGGGGTCCAGAAACAGAATATTACTCTGATATTCCAAGGGTATGTTATCTTAGATGCAAAAAGACAATGAACAGGCTCCCTTACGGTAATACTGACCTTTATCAAGGAAGCTACAGGCCAGGTCGTGACTGTCTGCCATGGCTCACGTCTAGTTAGGAATCTTTGTGTTCCGACCATGCCATGTGGTGGCTTTCTGTCTCTGAGTTTGTAAGGCCACCGTGCTGACCTCCCCTGAGCTTGTTAGGTTTAGTATGTGACCCCTTTTTGTCCACATACTCTATATTTATTCATAGGATTTCTGTACTTTTCTCTCTTTTCTTAATTGTTTTAATAATAATATTATAGAGATTAAATGATGTGATGAGTATAATTTTATTTAAATGAGATAATTTAATATTTTAGATATGTTTAAATTTAAGATAAAGAGCTTTGGTGAACAATTTTCTCAGAACTATCTTGATAAATTTATGAATCTCAAAATAGTGAGAGGTCTCTGTGTTTATTATATATATATATAGAATGTAAATACTTAAGATAGGTTTCTGTCAGAGTCAGTGTTTCCATAAAAGGCACATTCTATTTCTAAATGTCATGTCGGGCATGCACATCATACTGACTAAATATAATATAGGGTATATGAGGACCCCACACACTTGTAAATGTTATTTAAATGAAGACTTTTGATCTAGATTATTTAAGTATACTTTATTTCTACTAACCTTATATATAGCAAACATTTTTTCAAATTGCAAAACTACTAGTTAAATGCAGATTAATTTTTTAACAAAAATTCCTATGCAGCCGGCAGATAGTTCCCACATCCCATTGTGATTGACAAGCCTGACATATGGAATAGTTCACAAATTCCCAGGTGACTGACAGATGGAGAATAGAAAGGCGGATAAAGTTGCCTAGAGAGCTGAGGATGATTTCATATTCAGCGGTTTTGATCAAAAGGATTCCAGATCTCACACTAAATTTAGCACTGCTGGCAATTAGCGCATGATTTATTCAGTCCTTTCATTTACTGGTTGACAAATGGAAAACAAGCACAAAATTAAAAATAAGTTTATTTCCAGCATTTCAGATATTTTAAATGTGTGTGTCTTTGTTTGCACATAAATTAACATGAGATGAATTTATTGTAAGATTAAATCTGAACTGGAGATGCAAGCACTAAAGAAGAGTGTGTTCGTGTATCGTACGGGCAGAACAGGTGTTTGAATTAAGAAATACTAATATGTTTAGCAGCATGACTCCACCTATAGCATTAGGGAGTTGATGCTTTCCTAAAGTTAGAATAATCTTTCCACAATTTCGAGTTCTTTTATAAGCTTCCGACATAGATGACCATCTGTATGACAACATTAATGTTTTTCAATGTAGTAATAATAAAAAACTAAAAGCACATCCCTGTTTCCAGGCTTGCCGCATTACAGTGAGTGACAGCAGGCTTCTCCCCCAGGTTTCTGCTCTTTGAGATTCCTGGTGAAGGCAGCAGACACCCTCCAAAATGTGCCCCCCACCCCCACGCACTCATAAATGGAGTTATGAGCTCACAACCGTGCTTTGCACTACCTTTCAAGCTAGCCGGTGTGAGGCTGTTTCCAATTCCCCTTCCTGTTTCCAGGAACAACAATGAGAAGAGCTAGAAGTGCTGATGTAAACCGTCTGTTGTGTTACTTAGAGTCAGAGCACCACGATATTACATCCACAATCGGAGGAGGGTGTAACTATAAATAGCCCCTCCTAGGAATTCAGAGAGGCAGGGCCATTTGTAAGCACGTCCTGAAGAGGTAGAAATGTGTGGAGCAAAATCCCCACTCGGAACTCCTCCTGGCGCTGATACGGGCACAGAGAAAGACGAATGAACTGCTGAGACGCGTGGGCACTGGGAGCGGGTCTCGAGTGGAAAGGACCTCACCACTCCTACTGGAGCAGGACTGGCCCGTTGAGGTGGCCCGACACCAGGACCCGTCCAGGGCAACCATTGATGAGGATGTGGGGACAGCGGCGGAGCACCTGCACGGGGTTGTAGGCGGGTGTTTGGGACCTTTGCAGGTTTTCTTATTTGATTTCTATTCCAGGTCTGACATTCAACTTTATTTGTATTCATTATTCTCAGTGGGAACTAGAATGGTTTTTAAAATAGCATAAAATCCACTTAAATTATAATGGAAAGATTCGTGTGCAATGTGATGCTTTAATTACTGTTAAGCTAACCTTGGGATATGGGAAATGTCAATTTTCATTGGCCACATGAAGGCTGAACCCAGATTCTAGCCCGCAGATACGTGCAGACAGTGGGGGTGCAGCTCATGGCACTGCCCTGCCTGAGGGCCCCCCAGTGCTTCACATCTGCCTTCACCGCCTGTCCACACACCCTGGGGCACCCGCACCTTTTATTGCTATTTTCCTCCTCCTCTGAAACACTCTCCTGGCTCTCAGCAGCCAAGAGACGTTTCCCAGGCAAATGGCTCCGGGTCAGTCAGTTGCTTTATTGTCCTTCAAGACCCGTGCTGGGTTTTCCACCCGCAGACGGGAAGCGGGATCTGAAGCTAGGACTCCTCTCCACACCAGCTAGCCCTTTCTCCTTCCCACCAGCAGCCTAAATGCCACGCGACCCCCTGTCTTCTGCATCTGTGAATCACTTCATCTGTAACAAGCATCACCAGCTTTGAACTGAGACCCCGGGGGCTGGGAGAGGCCTTCTGCAGCCCGAGGCCTCAGTCTGCGGCCCTGCTGAATCCCGCCCGCCCCGGCTTCAGGGCGGCAGCGGTGCTCAGGTGTTTGGCAGGAACACAGGTAGACCCTCCTTCTTCCTGCCTGAAAGAAGCAGTTGAATTTTAGCTTATACTATGTACAAATTGAAGCCACATATATGGCTTAAATAAATGAATATATTAGTTCATTTAGAAAGTCACAGGGGTGGAAGAACTGAGTGGTAGGAGAAGTAGGCTCAGAAAGAGGTTACAGAGGCAAAAGAAGGGCACGTGGACCTTAGGAGAGAGGGACAAGGAAAACCCGCGTGGGGGAAGGGGAGGAGGAGGGAGGGGAAAGTCGCAGGCTGCTCCCAGGAGGGACAGCACCAGATTTAAGCCCTGCGTTATTAACTGGGAGAAAATTAGACTTTTTGTTTTGTTTTTTAGGTCATATTCTTGTTAGCCAGAAATCCAGTCTCTATGTTGCAGTCTGGCGGCAAGATATGGTTTTAATATATATATATATATATATATATATATATATACTTTCATTTCAGTTTATTTCCCCCCAAAATGCACTTACTGGAAGCAACATGTGTGTAATAATTTGGGGGTAGAGGACATTTCAAGATGGGGTTTGCCCTTCTTCAGCTCAGCATGTATTTTTCGCAATTAATCTATTAAACTAAATGAAATTTCCAATAGTTGATCATGTTTAAACTATAAACATTGCAATTAAAAAAAAACACCCTATATGGTTTAATTTAATAAAACTGCAGTATTATATGGGAAGAAGGTGGTGACATTCTCAGTTCACTTTGGGGGAGAAAAGAGAGAAGACACTTTTTCTTTCAAATACCTTATTGTCATGGATAGAACTATAAAAAATCTATTTCAATGGACTCACAAGATTTTTTTTCACTATTACACACTTCATCATTCTAAAAACAGAATCAACTTTAAATGTGCTTTAATGTCACCTGTATGAACGTTGACAATTTGGCAGAGCATGAAATGAATGAAAAGATGTACTACTGCATTGCTCCTGCAGGCCGCCACTCAGCTTGGGGTTTTAAGGAAACATTAACTATTCTTTTGAATTCCGTGTAGTTCTCAGAAAGAAATTTTGTTTGAAAAAATCTGAAGTGTATGGTTAAGACTCAGCATTTGTGTAAACCTGTGCTGTCCAATATGTTAGCTACTGGTCACATACTGCTTATTCACATTTACATTTTAATTAATCACATTGAAAATTTAGCTGCTCCAGCCACAACAGAAACATTTCCAGAGCTCAGTAGACTGGCGGCTGCTCTGGTCATGACCCTGGAGTGTTCTGTTGGACTCCGCTGGCTGACAATCCATCTGTCAAAGGATGTGCTGGTCAACACAGCTTCATACCCCCACTAGCCCTCCAACGGCCCTTTACTATCCTCATGTAACATGATATGTTTTTAAAGATGTTATTTACAAAGGAGTGATAACTAATTCCTTCAAAGTATGTCAACATATAAACAAAGTATGTTAAAGAGCACCCCCAAAAAGTCTTCCGAATTTATTGTTCGTATCTGCAAGTTGGGCATCTTCTCTCATACTGTGCTTTCCCAACTTCACAGAGACTTGTACATATTTTTTTTTTTCTAAAAGTGGATCATTAATAATCTGTTTCACTTATAAGAAGCAGAGAAAATATAAAAAATAATTTTATATTAAACTTTTATGTGTCTTAAAGCACTAATTCCCTTTTCTCCCCCAAGAGAAGAATGGTTCACGAGTTATGTACTTAGAATATGAAAAGGCTAGTAGTTTCAGGAAAATACAGGACATTTATATTCATTAAGCTAGAATATAATTTCTAATTCAGATCACCCATCTGGCATCCTTACTTTCAACACTAAGACCATCTTTTAGTTCTTCAACTTTATGTGGTATTATTATGCTAATTAATATATTATTCTTTTTTCCTTTCTAATATTTTATCTCCTGTATGCTTCATATATTTTTACTCTTACAGTAAAATTTCAGAGTCACAACCAGACATGATATTGATTAATCACATACACAAGAGTTTTTGGACATACTCCTTGCCCCTGAGGGTCTTACACTATTATTTTCTTTGAATAATTAAAAAATAAAGCAGGCTTAGTGGCTTCAAAAATCTTTTCTTGGAATAAAAAAAAATAAAACACGCAAAAAAACCTACTCAGAATCATAAGTTAAATGATATGTTAACAAAATAGGTGATCATTTAAAAAGTGAAAACTAGGAAGATTTTAATAGTCTATATGCCTTCTACTAAATAATTTGCGTATGTGTCTCTGTAACTGTAATAATTAACATCCTGGTGTGAAACCTCACAGCGAGGTACAGGGGTGTGTCTCTCTCAGTTAGGAACGCGTCGCGGTCCTCGTCAGTTGGGTCTGCACACTCCGTGCTCTTCTGATGAAGTTCCTGGTGTGAAACCTCACAGAGAGGTACAGGGGTGTGTCTCTCTCAGTTAGGAACGCGTCGCGGTCCTCGTCAGTTGGGTCTGCACACTCCGTGCTCTTCTGATGAAGTTCCTGGTGTGAAACCTCACGGAGAGGTACAGGGGTGTGTCTCTCTCAGTTAGGAACGCGTCGCGGTCCTCGTCAGTTGGGTCTGCACACTCCGTGCTCTTCTGATGAAGTTCCTGGTGTGAAACTGGGGCAGCAAAACTGTCATTGAGTGAATCCGAGGAACATCAGGCTGAGGAGTTCCACAGGATGAAATATCTGTTGCTCTGTGGGAAAAAAACCCTATTAAGAGAAATAAAGGAAAAGGTACAATCTGGGAGAAAATGTTGGCAACCCACATATTTGGTAAGGAATTCATATCTAGGATATATAAAGAACTTTCAAAACTCAATGGTAAAGAAATAAACCACCCAATAAGAAAATGAGCAAAAGCCACGAAGATATATTTCACTAGCTATCAAGGAAATGCAAATTAAGATCACAATGAGTTATCGTTACACACCTATCAGAGCGACTAAAATAAAACTAGTGACCGCCAAACGCTGGCCCGAGTGCTCACACAGCGATGGGAATCGCTGGTGGCCACTCAGCACAATGGTTTGTCCTTTGCTTAAATATAAACATGTGATTACCATTCACACAACATGACACTCCCGGGAATGTCCCAAGGGAATGAAAATTCAATGTATATAACATTTTCAAAATGGCAAACTACAGAGTTACAAAACAGGTTAGTGTTTGCCTGTGGTTCGAGGTGGTTGGGCGATCAATATAAAGGGGAGGCTGTACCTGTAAAGGGGTAGCATGAAAAAGATATTCGAGGTGATAGGACGGTTCTGTATCTTGACTGCGGTGGTAGTCACCTGAATGAATGTACAGCAACATCAGCATCGCCTGGGAACTCATTAGGATGCAGAGTCTCAGCCCCACTGTGGACCTGCTGAGTCAGAAACCCTCAGAGTGGGCTCTAGTAGGTTGTAGTTTAATAAGGCCTCCAGAGGGTTCTAATTAATGTTAAAGTTTGAGAACCACTGGTCAGGGCTAGAGTCCCAAGCTGGAGAGAGCTCATGAACACAGCCTGAACAGAGCAGGGCTCCTCGGGCGTGTGTGTCCCTGCTGTGAGTCGTGTGAACATTTCACGGGTGTCACACATTGTGCCCAAAAGAGCCTTCATATAATCAATATCATTAAACATTCATGTTGAGCATGTCAAAGTTCAGACAAACAAAGTTGCTAAAAATTCTAATTTTATTTATTTTTATTTTTTTTATCCTCACCCGAGGACATTTTTCCATTTTTTGTTCAGATAGAGTGGGAGGGAGAGAGAGAGAGAAACATCGATGTGAAGGGACACATCGAGTGGCTGCCACCCGCACGACCAGCCAGGGCCGGGGACAAACTGCAACCGAGGTACATGCCCTTAGCGGGAACCGAACCCGGGTCTCTCCGGACTGCAGACCGACGCTCTAACCGCTGAGCCAAACCGGCCAGGGCTAAAAATTCTAATTTTATATGGTTCATTCATTTTGTAGTCTTGGATTTATTTAAAACGCTAAAAAGTTAAATTTAAAGTCTTATCTAGAAGAAACTTGACTTTAAATAATATAAAGTCAGCCCTGGCCCGTGTGGCTCAGCGATTAGAGTGTTGGCTGCAGACTGAGGGTTGTGGGTTTGATTTCTGGTCCAGGGCAGGTACCTGGGTTTGAGGTTCCATCACCAGGGTTGTACAGGAGGCGACCAATTGATGTGTCTCTCTCACATTGATGTTTCTCTCTCTCCCTGT
This sequence comes from Molossus molossus, assembly GCF_014108415.1. Lineage (NCBI taxonomy): Eukaryota > Metazoa > Chordata > Mammalia > Chiroptera > Molossidae > Molossus > Molossus molossus. The sequence continues at coordinate 77,813,281 of NW_023425350.1, read as the reverse complement.
CTACCTCCCTCTCATTCTATCCAAAAATCAATAAAAAATATCTTTGGATGAGGATTAACAAAAATTTAATAATAATATAAAATTAAAAGTATAATTTTTGCTGTTCATCTCACATTACTTTTGTTTGATTATAGAAGATAACTTATTTCAAGGATCTGTGAACTACCTTAAGAACCATGAATGATTTCTATTATCACAATGAATTGTATTATTTAAATATTCTCTATACTATACTTACAATGTATTAGTCCACTCCCACACAGCCGTTGGCCTCCAGTACTATTTCTGAACTACCCAGGAGCGTCACAGCAGAGAAAGTCACCTCCCGGCCGGGCACGCTGAGTCGGGGGGCTGGGACACGTCGCCTGGGGGCGCAGTGAGTGAGCAGACTCCGTTCCAACCAGGCTGCACCTCTGAGCCTTTCCAGTCATAAGAACGCAGACTGGACACCAAACAAAAATTTAACAGTTGGTTTTATTTTCTTAATGTTTTTAGTCTAAAAGATGTTCAACCATTGATCGTTCAGTTGCCATGGACAGGCCACGGGTACAAAGAGAAAGGGCCGTGTCACAACGCGCACAGCTACATAACCGCCCGTGCTCCGGAACAGGTTGTGCCTGGAAACGAAACAAGCAAACAGAAAATTAGCAACTTACTTTTAGCGGAAGAATTTTTGACAAAAGCTAAATTTTATGTGTTTTCTTGGTGAAGAACAGAAGTTAATTCTAGCATGGGAAAGTATATAACAAGCTTGCCAGAGGTCAGGGTTGAGAAAAATACATTACATACCAATAATATTTAAGCTGATTTTCTGGGGCACATCCTCAAATAATTTTTAAAAAAACAACCTTTTTTTTTTTTTTTTAAGAAAAAAAATCTCTAAATGTATTAAGTATTGTGGTGACTTTGATGATTGCATATATATCTGTGTGTGTGTGTGTATTAATTATTAAGATTACAGAAATTAAGTATTAGGGGTCATTTTTGTGGCTATGATTTTAAGCACAAAACAATATAGTAATTACATTAGTAGTTTAAAATTTTGATATTACATTTTACCATAATCTTTAGCACTTTGAAACACACAGATGAGAAATATTTTTATTATCTAAATTCTTCCTTACCAGTAGTGCATCATTGATAACCACTGTTGTTGGCCACAAATTACTCTTACATTTTTAAGTAAAGCAATACATCTATGGAAAGAGACACTAAAATATATTTGATTATTATCAAATTCTCAGGTCATTTGTTTATTTTATTATATTTTATTTTATGTCCTTTATTTCTTCTGTCTTGTGTTTTTTAAAAACTTATCCTCACCCCTGGCCAGTTTGGCTTCGTGGTTGAGCGTCGACCTGCGAACAAGAGAGTCTAGGGTTCGGTTCCAGCTAGGGGCACGTACACCAAAAAAAAAACTTATCTTCATTATTGAAAATATTGCAGATGTCCCTCCTTTTGCCCCCATTGACCCCCCTCCTCCTTGCTCCCACCCCCACCTTCAGCACACCATTGGCTGTGTCCATGGGGTATGCATACATGCGTACAACTTCTTTGGTTTCTCTCTTTCCCCTCCCCATTTCCTCTGAGGTTCATCTGTCTGTTTCCTACTTCCATGTCTCTGGATCTATTTTGTTTGTCAGTTTATTTGTTTCATTAGATTTCACATACACGGGAGATCATCTGATACTTGTCTTTCTCTGACTGGCCTGTGTTGCTTAGCATAATACTCTCCAGGCCCCTTTAAAATTACTTAGAGCCCCCAAATGTACATAAGTCCAGAGACTCTAAATAAGTTGAGGGAAAACGGTCAGGTGGGCAGCGGCTGGTCCTGAGCAGGAAGCCGGGGCGGGGGAGGAGAGGGGCACGCAGGGCACCTGAGGACTCGGCACCGGCTAGCTTCCTGTGCACGGTCGGACGGCAGGTGTGTCCGGTCACTGAAAGGTGATGGACCGGGTCATCGCAGTTCTTCTCTTGACATGTGAAACTAAACTGAGTAGTGTAATCTGCATTTCTTTTCTGAGGAGAAGTAACTGAACACGTGGCACTCTTTGCCAAGTTTAGTGTTCTCCGCAGAGACAGTTCACTACAAAAACCCTATAAATGATTCCGGTTTGGATCCAAATACTGAATAGTAAAAAATGCTACATTTCAAGACATTCTTTGCCAGGGTGTGATAGGAGGTGGGAGCAATCCAGTGGGGTAAAATAATGGAATTGTACAAAGGCTAGAAAGGGGAAATGGAAAATATTCGATGACAAATCAATGTATACCCAAGGTTAGGGATGTCACACACCAACAGATGCACTCCGAGTGGAGAGGGGTCACGGTGGATAAACGAAGAGGTGCAGAAAGTAATCAGGGTAGGAGAGAAGGATATGTGAAATATGAAACATCACACGTAGAAGTAACTCAGAAGATTATAGAATGAATTCAAGTGTAAAAAATATATAAGAAAAGCAAAGGTGAAAAATGAAAGGAAGATTACAGAGAAGTTTAGATAAATATCAGAACAGTTTTTCAAGAACTAAGGAAAAAGGGGTCAGCATCGGAGACAGTAGAATATTGAAAGACATGGGGAGATAATTTACTGAAAAAAATAGTGGACTCACAAGAATTAAATGTATTCTTTCATTTATTTTGCAGAAAAAGAATAAAGGAGTAGGTGGAGGTATGAGGGAGATTTAGGCAGTCCTTAATAAAATGAGATGTGTTTGAAAGAGTGATCAAATAATTAGGAAATATGAAAGTAAAGATGTATATATATGTATGTGTATGTATGTATATACATATATAACTTAAAGGACATAATTAAATGTTAAAACTACAATGTTGAAGAAAATATCTCTGGAGTAATCTATATCTGAAAAAGAAAACTAAATTCTCTACATTTAAAAAATATAAAGTATGCCTTAAGTTTATTTTCTGTTTGTGGTGCTTTTTATGCTTGAGGTGAGCTGTCTCTTTTGGAGGGGAAAAATGTTTGTTGTTCTCTCTCTCTATCTCTCTCTCTTTCTATAGAGATATAGATAGATAGATATACATGTACACATAGATGTGTGTACATGCAACTCAATTATACACAAATACATCTTTCTCCAAATGTACATATAATATACACATACATGTCAATTCCTTGACATGTATATATACACATACACATTTGTGTATACATGTACATCTGCATTTGTACCTCTTTATAAATATATAGACAGATAGACAGATAGGCATAGCTTCACAGTATACATATATTTAACAATACATACAAATAGAGACAGAGAGAGAAAGAGAATTCCAATCTGGAAATAAAAACATACTTGAATTCAACTAAGTAGGAAACCCCTCTTCTTGATCTCAACATACTCTGATATTTAAGTTATTTAAATAAATAACTTTTAATAGTATCTTGTGTTCTGTTTTCATTGAAATGTTCTTAATAACTTATTTTGACAACATGTTTTATCCCAAATATAACTGGTTGTAAGAAGGTACATGCAGGTGTTTGAGGCACTGGTGAACTGTTTTCTTTTATCTGTGATATCCACAGAACACGGAAGAAAAGCAGTTAGTGTCCAATGCTCCACTGTATGGCCAGGTTTTCTGTAGTCACTGCTGGGCCACCAGAATGGGATTGCCTTCTGCAAACAGCAATTGTGCATTTCCCCAGGTATCACACGCTCCTGTATTTCACTACCCAATTCTCAGTCCCACTCATACCCAAACATTGCCAGGACCAGCTTCACACAAATGCAGCTCCAGGGAGCTTTATAGCCAACCAAGGCCGCTCCCTGCCCTGCCCCCCGATGCCTCGGTATCAGAAACAATGCACTGAGTGCTCAGCCCAGCACAGGCCGATGCCCACATGGCAGTTCTTGACCAAGGGGAGATGAGAGCCAATGGGTCAAGTCTTCCTCGCTCATACCTCACAAATTGGCTTCAGGCATATGTTATATAAAACTTCCCGGAAGTTCATGTTCCCGCTGGTGGGGCTAAGTTTGTTGGGTGTTGCCCCAGGCACCGAAAGATTGCTGGTTCGATTCCCAGTCAGGGCACACTTCCAGGTTGTGGGTCTCTTGTGGGGTTGTGTTGGAGGCATCTGTTTTATGTTTCTCCCTCTCCCTTCTTCTCTCTCTAAAGGCAATGGAAATGTGTATACATATATATATATTTATTTCCTAGAAGTTCGAGGAATGAGTCACCTTGAGTAGTGGATATCAACATCATATTTTAAATTAACTTCTCTATCACAACACCAGCAGTTTTCATGCAGGAGGAAACAGGTAGAAATAGACAGCTCTAGAGATCCATTTTGCTTTTTAACAGTGAAAATAGTACATTAGAATCTCTCCACCTGTTCTCTATAAGGCCACATTCAACTGGGGCAGACGCTGGGAAGGAACAGCCCCCCACGGATTATGCCCCCCGTGGCCTGGAGAGTGGGAGGCGGACTCGGCGAGTGGCCACCGACAGCAGCTTCTCCGGCCTCTCAGACCCTCAGTGCACCGTCCGTTCTGCCAGCCTTCACTCTCGTTCCAGGAAGATGACTATGTAGCTGTTATTCATGAACCTCCGAAGTAAAAAATCTTCAGAATGGTGGTATAGGCAGCTTTTGTTTTGTTTTGTTTTTTAAAAATGGTTTTGGACTGGTGGTTGATCATCGACCCATGCACCAAGAGGTCACCGGTTCGATTCCGGTCAAGACACGTGCCCAGGTTGTGGGCCAAATCCCCAGTGGGGGTCATGCAGGAGGCAGCCAATCAATGTTCTCTCTCATGGGTGTTTCTATCTCTCTCTCCCTCTCCCTTCCTCTCTCTCTAAAATCAATAAAGGAAAAAAAAACTTTAAAAAAATGGTTTTGGCTTCATATATTGATTCCAGATACATTTGTATTTCTTATAGTCCATTGCATTCAAAGTAATGTTTCTATGATTTCTTCTAAAGTCTCAATTTCCAGATCAAAGGATTTCTAAAAAGGAGCTACCTTTTTCCAAAATGGCTTCCTTATTATATACCAGGTGTTTTATATAAAATATGGGCCCCAAGTCACATGGCTACAAGCAAACTATTGACTTGACTTGTGGTTACCAGTCCAACAATTAAACGTCTTGAAAGTCGTCCCTACCATTCTTGTAACATGAAAAACACTGAACAAACTGAAAATCAACTCCTCTTAAACCTGTTGGAGGACTGTGGTCACAGGAACCCCCCAGGAGTGGCAGACAGGTGCACACGGAGGGTGCAGACTCTCGGGGGACAGGGACATGCTGGGCTGGTGATGGGCAGGTGCTTTTGGGATAAGTGACTAATTCCTGGAAACTGAGCATGAACCAATTTGAGAGGTAAAAATGCTTAGGGTTGCACAGCCGGAGTGGCTCAGTGGTTGAGCATTGACCCATGCACCAAGAGGTCACCGGTTTGAATTCTGGTCAGGACACATGCCCAGGTTGTGGGCCTGATCCCCAGTGGGAGGCATGCAGGAGGCGGCCAATTGATGTCTCTCTCATCGATGTTCCTACCTCTTTCTCCCTCTCCCTTTCTTTCTCTCTAAAATCAATAAAGAAAAAAATTTTTTTTTAAATGCTGAGGGTCCCAGATTTAAGGACGACTCAAAGCTTTGTGAGTTTTACTTCTAGAAGCCTACTCAGGTTCTTAAAATAAAAACAAAAGAAAATTCTCCTCTGGCACCAAGAAAGAAAAAAATAACCTTGTAAAATATATCTAGAGCTTTATCTTTCCTTAACAAAGGTCTAATATCAAAGAAAGCTATTTTACCAGGGCTACCCAATATCAATGCCCAATGCCAGTACCCAGTGCCAATACACAACTCCAGGAGAGAACATACTCAGCTCAGATGCTCTGAAAGACTGGGACTTAGTTGTAGGATCTCAGACACACACACACACACACCTTGCTACCGCATCAGCAGACTCCCTGGGATCATTTCAAGTCTCAGAACCTATTTAAGGAGAACTTTCTGGGTAAACCCAAAATCAGCACAGAAGACAAAAATAGGACAGCAGGACAATTTCAGCTACAGCAAACCATCGGCACAGCCGAACCCTTGCCAAGTAAACATAAAACCTCCGCCAGAGTCCTGTTTAACCCAGCTCTTTAAACTCCATGTATCTTGTCTAGTTTATAAAACATATATATGTTACATGATAAAATGGAAAAAAAAGAAAAGAAAGAAAAACACAGTCTGAAGCGGCAAAGCAAGAACCAGAACCAGACCAGGGTGTGGCCCAGTCACGGGGGTCACCGGACCGGGCATTCACAGGGACTGTGATGGACACGCCACCGTACCCAGCAGAAAAGTGGGCAGTGGGGAAGAACAGATGGTAACACAAGCTCAAGGATGGAAACTCTAAGAAGGCAAGCCGTGCACGCCCAGAAATAACCTGCGGGGCGTGACGTGAGAAACGGTCTTGCTGCCTCCCAGTCTCCGCCTGGATGTCAGGTGCAGCCGTGCCGGCCCAGTGGAACCCGGACCTGCAGGTGCACCGCCTCCCTGGAGGGAGGAAGTCCGCTCCCCACGGCAGATGAAGGAAATCTAGAATGTACTGGTTAAGAATCCGATGCCTCTGGTGAGGGACGAAGGACTTTTGCGCAGTTGCAAGTTCAGCAGGCAGCCCGCAGCCGTGCGCATGCCCCCTGCCTGTCTGGAGAGGGAAGGGCAGACTTGGGCCACGGAGCTGGAAAAGCCCACCCTCCCGCAGATCAACAAGGCTTCTATTTTTTAATATATATATTTTTAATCCTTATCTGAGGACATTTATCCATTTATCTTCAGATATAATGGGAGGGAGAGAGGGAGAGAGAGAAACATGGATATGAGAGGGACACATTGACTGGCTGCCTCCCGCACAACCCCATCCAGGGCTGGGGACCAAACCGCAAGTGACGTACATGCCCTTGCCCTTGACCAAATTTGAACCCGGGACTCTTTGGTCTACAGGTCGATGCTCATTGGTCCGCAGGCTGACATTCTAACTGCTGAGCCAAACCAGCCAGGGCAAGACAAAGCTTCTTATGGACCCTGTGGCTCAAAGTGTTGGTCCATCATAGATGTTAGGTAGACTTGAGCCGACTTCCCCCAGAGATGTCAGGACATAGGGCAGAGGTGGGCTGGGAGATGCCTAGCAGACTGCACCGCCCGCATCAGGAGGTGTGTGGTGTAGCAGCCACGCTTAGGAATTTACTCAGGAACCCCCTTAGTTGCCTGACACAGAGGACACCTGCAGTCCATCAGTGGGAGTCCGAGGCAGCAATAACCAACATGAACACCACCAAGGAAGTCAGCGTGTTACAGGTGCAGGGGACAGCTCTACGTGTGTGGGAGGGGTGGGGAGAGGTCCCAGGGAGAGGTCGCAGCATACTCTAAGCAGCTCAGCTTGATCTTGGCATTTGAGTTGAGGAACAGTTAAATTAAATTTCAAACTAAAGTTTTAAATTAAACAGTTTTTTGATACCCAAAGTAATCTAAAAGTTAAGAAAGCCACCCAAGGGCCTACGAGTCGAGATCCAAGTCAATGTTGGAAATATTGATTGAAAAAGATCAATTATTTTCACATCTGCTCCTAGCACAGAAGGGACCATAAACCATTTACAAACGTTATGGAATTCACTTACTCTGTGGTGCACGCATTCTCGTCTGGACCCGAAAAACACGTGAGCGGAGCCCTGGTTGGGTAAGCAGCAGGCCAGGCCCCCAGCCCGCCGGGTGCGCCCTGTGGAACGCAGACCCGGCACCGCCGGGAGGGGCCTTGGGCGCTGGCAGCGCTCTGGACAGCCTTGCTGTGCAGTGTGTGAAGGACAGTGTCCCTCTGTGTTGATAAGCCAGCACGACAGGTTAATAATGTATACTTTCTAAGCTTCCCAAATGCTTTAGTTATTCTCAAGAAGAAATCAATTTCATATTACACTATCTTTAATAATTTTTTTCCTAAATAATGTTACCAACTGTCATTCAATATCCTGTAGTTTAACATCACGTGCAATGAAGGACCCAGTAAATGTTGGGGTCATTTCCGCTGCCCGCACTGCTTCTGGGCCTTTGGCCACTGACGACCAGGAGCCCGCAGAACAGGCAGCTTAGATGTCCCACGTTTATGGTCCCCTTTTCATTCATTTGCATAATCTTCTAGATCATTGCAACATCTACTGTTACTACCATTTAAAATTAGTTATTTTGCTATCGTTATTATCTCTCAGTAGAATGCCACTCAGTTCCTATTTTTTTTAAGCTTCTCACAAATACTCCAGAATACTCTTTTCCCAAACACCAGGAAATCGGGTCCCCACTGCTGCCCTCACTCCCGCACTGTCTCCCCACGTATCTTTCTCTCATCAGGGCCATTTCCGTCCCTCGGGGGACCAGGGGTCTGATCCACAAAGCCGCGTGCTGAAGGGGCGGAAGCGGGGACGCGGCCCTCGGAGGCCGGTCAGCCTCTGAGGAGCACACACAGTTTCTTTTTCCTTTTGCTCACGAACTTTCGAAAACGTCCTCACCCAGCTGCAGTTCTCTGAGCTGTCCAGGACTCGGTGGAGATCGGGTGGCTGTTCTTCCCTGTACCTGTGCTTTGCCTGGCTCGGCCGCGGGCCATGCAGGCTGTGGCTCGGAGCGTCCCCGCCAGGGCAGTACAAACAGCAGTCTGTCCTCTCTGTCCCCGACGGCCGCCGGAGGTGACTCTCAGGCCCCTGTAGTGCTACCTGCTCCCATTTTGTTCCCGATGCGGATACCTGTGTCTGCAGCTCTGTCCTCCGGGCCGCCCTCCTGCATGGCTCAGGCAGCGTCTGTTCTTGTCTCAGAACTGGTCCGAGAGGACAAGAGGAGGCCTGTGTGCTGAATGTGGGGGCCAGGGAGAGAAGAGGAAGTGTTTTGAACCCGAGTTGAGGACAGACGGACTTCTCAGAACCCCAAGTCGGTCTGCTGGGCCTAAGCCAAAGTTTAGGTAAACACCCGAAGTCAGGCGGGAACACCTTTCTCTGGGTCCTGAGCGCAGGAAGCTGGCTGTGCATCTCAACACCGAACTGAGAAAAATGTCAGCCTTGCTTATCCTGCTTTGGGCTGCATCTCAGTGATCCAGTTGTACTGGCCAAATGTTTTTTTGTTTGTTTTTTTGTGGTATGTGCCCCTAGCAGGAACCGAACCTGGGACTCTGGTCTGCAGGCTGATGCTCAACTGCTGAGCCAAACTGGCCAGGGCTGGCCAAATGTTTCTAAGGATACCCTAACTTTTAAAGACAGCGTGCTCAGTCTGCTGTTGAACACCTTGCTTACAGACCGCACGTTTGTCACGAGGATTGCTGACACACGGGTGGGCCGCTCCACAGTCACGCGGCAGGGAGATGCGGAGGAAACCGTGGCTTTGCTGAGACTGAAGGAAGCCAGCCTCCACCCCACTCCCATGTTCAAGTGGCACCAGCAAATGAAAGTGATCAGCATAGACCAGAAAAAACTAAGTGAATATGGTTTTCAGTTCCCACCGGAGTCGTTTCCGAAACATTTGGCAGAGGACCTGAGACCTGGAGGCTATTATTCGGTTTCACCCTTCTGAAAATTACAGGCGAAAATCACAGGCTGGTATCAGGTGTCTACGTCTTCATCTCAAAGGGTGAATTATAAAACTATTATAAAAAATGCATCCTGCTGCAGTGACAGCTGTCATCCTGACGTCCCCCCGTGTGGAGGACCCTGGCGACAGTCATCAATGACTTAAGTGTGAGATTAGTTTGTGGCATTTAACAGCATGAACAAGAAACTTTAAAAAAAGTTCTTGGAAGTAAAAAACCATCCTGTTGATAATGAATACACCAGCCAAAGGATATGAGATCATTTAAATAATTATGTAAAGCAGTGATTTGCAACACCAGCGTGCTGCAGGGATGTTCCAACCCTGCAGTACCTGACTATGGAGTCAGGGCACTGACCTCTTCTTCCTGAGATTGTCAAGTAAAAAAACCATGCCAAGGGCCAGCACGACAATAGCCATCCTCTGTGAACGAATCAAAATTATACCTATTTTGTTTTTCTGGTCAGGTTGGCAAAAATATATTTTTTTGGTGTGCCACAGATTTTTAGTAATTAGTTTACATGTGCCATTGGATGAAAAGGCTGAAAATCACTGATGTGAATAAAGTATTGTATACTGATATCACTGTGCAGTTTTTGTGTGGGTTCCCACACACGGTGAGGTTTAAACAGACGTCTCTCTCTGTTTTGCTACTGTTACTTAGGATGTTGCCAATCTGTCCTTATTTGCTGTTCTAAACAACATGCTAAATTGCATTATGACAAACAAAAAATCACAAACTTATTGAGCAGAAGAATCTATTTTATAGGAAAGGAAACTGAGGTTCAGAGAGAAGGCAAATGTTTAATTTGCATTTATTTCTACAACCAATCTATATAGCAGAGGAAGGACTATAAACATTTCATTTGGTAGTGAGTCAAATATTATTTTGGTAACTGAAGCAAAAAACCGAGACTTAAAAGTTTTTGTTCTTAGGCTTTGCTTCAGTGATTTTTACTCTGTTAACTTTTACCTGAAAATGTTTGGTGCCCCTTGAGTTATGGCAGGAAACCAAGAATTATGTTGGTAGCAGCCTGGTCTCTAAAGTCAAAAAGGTAAGAAACTGCAAAACTGGATCTCCGAATAGACTCCCAAAAAGTCAGTCACAAAGAAAAATAAAACCGGACTTAGGGGAAGTTCTTCTTGTATCAAAGTGAATCCATAGAGCACCATGGGTGCGGGGAACTCAGGAGAATACCATGGAGTAAAATCCCAGCAAAATATCTCAGAGTAAAAACACAAAAGCAACTGGCTGCATCTCTCACTCCCCCACCCCAGTGACACCCCAGAAATGCTTCCTCATCTCACCAGTGCTTTGTGATATCATTTAGAACCACCATGGTGACTGAAATCCTAAGATAATTTATTTTTCCCAACCACTGTGCTGGACCCTCTGGAAAACACACCTGGGCATAGCACTCACCTTCCTGTCTTTGGTCAGGCTGCTGATCCAACTTCTGCTAAAAAGCAGAAGAGCTGAATCCAATTGCAACCTTGTGACACCAAAAGAGAAAAGAAAGATAAGTTTCTTGGAGCTAGGATTTCTGCACACAAATAGATATTCTCATTCTTTTACTTCCCCCTTCTAGAAGCCTAGGTTTCACCGCATCCACGCTGGTGTCCTGAGAGCGCAGTTCCACAGAACAACAAGCAAGAACAGAACGAGAGACTGCTTGTTATCTACTCTGAGACCTTGGAGTTAACCCATTTGAACATGCGAGATGTGAGATCTGATTCCTCGAGTTTATTAAAGTAAAATTTCCTCGCAAAAAAAATGCCTGTTCCATTTGATTTTGAAGAGTAATTGGTTAATGAGAGAATGATTACTTTGTTCAGACATGATTACTAAAAAAATGTTTCATCCATATGTTGCTGAATAATGGGAAATTCTCCAGTGAAGGGGACAATGATTAGAAGAAATAAGATAGCTCAAGAAAATATTCCCCAATGTGTTACCAAATTTTTTTTAAACAGGCCAACTCTAAGTATAGAGTTTCTTCGTATAAGCCTAGAAGTTCAAAATGCCTAATAGGATGAAACTATTTGTTGAAAAAGGACTCGGTAGGTTTCTTTGTATTTTGAATCAAAGAACCGCGGCTTCTTCTGATACATTATGTGACCATAATAGCTGTTTGCTATCCCAGCATCCTTTGTGCAGCTAATGTTATTCAGATTGTGACATTAAAGAACTAAGACATATATTGATACTTTTCTAAATGTTCTCCAACACGGCCGGCTAAGGCCTCTTCACAGGACTGGCCACGAGCTTGCCAGGGCAGCTCCCTCCGAGCGACCTTTGAACTGAGAGGCTCCGAGGTGGAGAAGTGACCCGCTGGCACATTCCATATTTCTCAAAAATCAGCGAAAGTCAAATAGGAAAACAGTAAGTGTGTCTTGATAAATCTGTTTTGGCCATCTCAGTGGCTAAATGCAAGGACACAGTATTCTTGTCTAAAGAATAGAGTTTGGCTCTGGTCAGTTTGGCTCAGCGGTTGAGCGTTGACCTGCGGACCAGAGAGTCCCAGGTTTGGTTCCCGCTAAGGGCACGTACAACAACAACAAAAAATAGAGTTTGGCCCCTGGCCGGTTTGGCTCAGCGGTTAGAGCATTGGCCTGTGGACCAAAGAGTTGAGGGTTCAATTCTAGTCAAGGGCACATACCTCACTTGTGGTTTGATCCCCAGCCCTAGGGTCATGGGGAAGGCAACCAATCAATGTGTCTCTCTCATGTCGATTATCCCCCCTACCCCCCCAGTCTATCTGAAGATAAATGGGAAAAAAGGTATCCTTGGGTGAGGATTAAGAAAAAAGAATAGCGTTTGCCCTTCGTCTTGAAGGTTAACTCATCCCCACTCCCTAATCAAATAAAACATAAATTAAACTCCAGTTTTAATTTTACACAAGTAAGGAAATACCAAATAAATTAACTCTGTTTCATATCTAGATATTTCTGAAAATGAATAATCCACCATTGTTAAGGTAAAGGCATATTTTATTTCTTTAATTATGCTGCATGAGTGACAAATGAGCAGGGACCTGGCATCTGTGAAGAGAGCTGAAGGTTATATTCAAATAAAATTACCACTAAGATTATCTCTCACATGTTCAGAACACCAAGTACTGAGGACACCCATTCAGAGCAGTTTAGTCTGGGACCCAGGGGGCTTTCCCGGGACACAGTGGGGCAGTGGAGTCAGTATCACTACCCACGCCTGAGTTTGAGCCTTATCGCCCGAACACACAGAAGCCTGGACCCCCAGCCAGTGCTGGGCTGCGGCCGAGGGAGGAGCCCACAGGTGCAAGTGACAAAGATGACTAGACACCTCCGCGGATGTTGCCAAATTTCTGGTTTGGGACTTGGAGTACTAATCTCGGAGACCACACGCAAATCTAACGAGAGCAGACGAAGGGAGACACCTCTCCAAGAAGGTGAAGGTGAAACCATAACAGTGGCAACAGCTGTTCGCCCTCCTGCGAATGAGCCACACTGACAGCTCGCGTGTCTGGCTTGGTGGCCGTTGGCGATTCCGGGGCCTCACTATCCCGGGCTGGTCCAGCAGTCTTCCTTGCAAGACGTGGACCCCCTGGACCCTGAGGCTTCTGTGACTCTGAGTGACCATGACCACTGCTCTGGAGGGCATCTGGGACTCACGGACGTTCGGTTCATTAACCCCCAGTCCTTGTGTGCTCGGATGTGTTTGTGGTTTGGACTGAAGCTGCAGTGGTAAAGGCAGAGTGGACAGCGCAGGCTTCTGTGTTGGCTCACCGCTGCTACTTGCGGTCAGGATCCCAGAGGGCTCAGTGGCCACCAAGGGTCTCAGACACCCCTGATACTCTCCGGAGTCAAGACGTTGAGTGACTTAGAGGAAAGACTAGACTCACAGCCAGAGTGCTCGGGACAACATGCTGCTTCAGCTGAGTTTGGAGAATGAGTAGGAGTTCATCAAGTGAGCAGGAGCAGTCTGGGAATGGAACGCTGCCGAAGCCAGAGCAGAGTCGTGCAGGGAGGGGGACCGAACAGAGGCGGAGCTCAGCGGAGCCCACGTAGCTCTGGGGGCTCATCAGAGCCAACGTGAGCACGTGGAAAGGCACTCCGGAGGGACTCGGGTGGGACAGCCTGCTCGATAGCAACAGAATGCACACAGCGACACAGGCCGGAGGCCTCAGTCAGAGCAGCTGGAGGGAAGAGAGCACGGGAGGCCGAACCCAGGAGAATTCCAGTACTTAAGGGGAGCAAGAAAAGACAGTAAAATCGACAGGTAGAAAAACAAAGGGTAAAAGAAGATGGAGAGTATCCCCTATTTTCACCTCCCCCCGTGCTAAAGGAAGTGAGAACGAGGAGTAAGGGACGTATCAGTCAGAAGTCACGTAGAAGAATGTGGAAGAGAAGCCACTGCATCTGGTAACTTGGATAGTAATAGTATTATCATTATTACAGTTTAAGGAGAGGTTTTAAAATATGACTCCCAAGTTATTTGACACTTACTTCTCCCATCACAGGTTGGGATTTATGTCCCCGTTCTTGTTCTGTGGCTGTATGTCCTTGTTCTGTGCCTTGTTGACCAATAGACCACGCAGCATTAAGATCTGCTGGCCCTAAGAACCTGGAAGTCCCCCTCCCGGCCCAGGCTGGTCCCTGGTGGTCCGGGGCTACTGTCGGTGCTTTCCCTTCTTCTAACGGGGGCCTGAGTTTGGGCACCAAGAAGCCCAAGGGGTGTGTAGCTCCGACGTGCAGGCCACGTGGAAGCCCGTAGAGAGAGATCGTCCAGTCCCCACTCCAGTCATCCAAAGAAACAAAGAGGTGTCCCTGGAGCCTGCCTGGCCTGCCAGTTCAGGAACAAGCAGGTCACTGTTGCTTTGAGACAGAAGGTTTTTAGGAGGCTTGTTATGCAGCGATAGCAACGGGAAGAGCTAGTGGCAAAATGTCGCAGAACGTCATTTTAAGTAGGATGAAAATGAAGGGAAGGAGCCAAATAGGACCATGGCTTGAGGAAGGCAGGATGAAGAGGAAGGTGTGTCAGGACGTGGAGAGGAAGACACAGGAGAGGCGAAGTCTGCGGCAGGACAGCGTGGCCCTTATTCGGTCAGTGGAAAGGAGTCCCCACAGCAGAGAGGGGCCCTAGAACACAGCTGCTACATTTATCCTGGGGAGACGAGGGGCAACTTCCTCTTGGAGAGATAGCTATGATGATCAGTAACTGACCGATTTTTTAAATTCTTTTTTTTTTTTTTTGAGAGAGAGAAAAAGTGAAACATTGATGTGAGAGAGAAACATTAACCTGTTGCCTCCTGTACACATCCAGTCTGGGGATCAACCCACAACAACCTAGGTATGTGCCCTGACCAGGAGTCCCACCCGCCACCCATGGGTGCAGGGGACAGGGTTCCGGCTGAGCCACCTGGCCAGTGCGAACTGACACTTTTTTTTTTTTTTTATCCTCACCCGAGGATATTTTTCCATTTTTTTTGTGCAGATAGAGTGGGAGGGAGAGAGAGGAAGGGAGAAAGAGAGAGAAACATCGACGTGAAGGGACACATCGAGTGGCTGCCACCCACACGACCAACCAGGGCCGGGGACAAACTGCAACCGAAGTACGTGCCCTTAGCGGGAATCTAACCCGGGTCTCTCCGGACCACAGGCCGACGCTCTAACCGCTGAGCCAAACTGGCCAGGGCCGAACTGACACTTTTTTAAAGAAGAAACTCTAGTAGGTAATATTATTGCAAGTGTTCTCTGAGAGAAAACAAATGAAATATAGGTGTTTATTCTGTATGTTTTAAATTCCTGCATCTAACTTCCAACTGAATGAACTAAATCACAGCAGAGACAGGCAGACAGAGAGGGCAGGAGAGTCTCCGGTTAATTTCACGCAATCAGAGAGAGAGGGGAGCGTCTCTTCCCTGTCCCAAGGGCACGGAGCACAGGTGATATTCTTGCTCTTCCTGTCCACTGTCCAGCCCCTCGCCTGCAGCTGGGCGGAGAGGGACGTGCCTGCAGAGTAGGGTAGGTAAGAACGTATACAGGTCAGTATGACTTGTGGAAATTATCTTCTGAAAACAGACGCCACCCACTGAGAAATAGGGGACATAAAGGGGCGCAGTCCCCATTCCCACACGTGAGATTTTCTGGGGGTATCAAGAAATAAAGTCATTATAGCTTTAAAGGAAGTAATGACTTTGACAAAGAGGATTCTTAGCAACAAAGTCAAAAATGCAAACGCCTCCCCAAGATCCAGACTCGACACACATGAGAGCCCCCTAGACACTCGGCTCCGGCAGCCCAGTTCCTAGCAAGCCGAGTGGAGGGAGGACGGCACCGCTCCGGAGAGGAAGGCTGCACCGCGCCTCCAGCCAGATCGGGCCCGTAAACAAGAGTGCTTTCCACATTTCACATGGTTGAAGGAAATAAAAATAAGGGTATTTCATGACGTTTGAAAATTATGTGAGATCCAGGTCTCAGTGTGAACACTGCACGCAGTTTAGCGGTGCGGCCTCACGTCGGCACCTGCTCTGCTGTCCCTCGCGGGGCTGCGCCTGCGCGGACTGCAGCACGTGCTGCTTCCGGCCTCTGTGCGATGAGGGGCAGCCCGAGCCGGCAGATTTTAATTTTTTTTTTTTTTTATTCTTTCTTTAAAATACATTGATTTTCCTATCGGTGTTCCCATGGAGTCAAATTTGATTGATATAGACTTGCATTAAAAATGAATTTATTTTTTTAGAAAAAAGTCTTTTGGGGAGCTTATTGATTTCTCCTGAGAACACTTGGACAAGACACAGACTCTCAGCTTGTATCTACCACGGGGCTAGTATGGCCTCAGCGGGTGCACAGAGTGCAAGCGTATGCTCTTAGCGTAATCCATTTTTTTTTTTTTTTTTTCATTTCACAAGTATTTATTGAGAATTGTCCTGGGCATTGGAGGTGTGGCTGGAAGAAGCACAGTCGAAGTCCCTGTCCTCACAGAGGTTACAATTTTGTCGTGGGGGACAAGCAATGAAACACCCACAGCTGAGCCAGATAAGGTGAGACGTGATGCAGTAAGGGAGGGTGGGGAGTGACTGAATGGGACGGGGCTTACGAAGACAGGAGCAGGCCCTCTGAGGAGATGGTCCTGGAGCTGAAGCCTGGGGATAGAGAAGTCGGCTATGCACAAGGCCCAGGGGTGTGTGCCAGGCACAGGGGACAGCGAACCGACCTCTGCAGCCGGACAGCTTGCAGGGAGATACAGTGTGTGAGCAGGGGGAGGGGGAAGGTACAGAGATAGAGGCAAAGGAGAGGTGAATCTGGACAGACCTTGCTTCTGTCTTTACATCACAGTGAAAAGTGTGAATTTCATTCTAAACACAATGGGAAACAACTGATACATTTTTACGTATCTGGGGAAAGGGACACAGGATTATTTTCACAAGAGTGTCTGATGTTTGTGCACGGATCCTATGACTGCCAGAGTGGAAGCCACCAGAAGACAAGGCTCCTGCCCAAGTGGAGGCAGAAATGACGGGAGCTGAGACCACCGACCAGGAGACCTGGGGAATAGGAGTTCCGATTTGGAGGGAAAGCAGGAAGTATCAGATGGAAGATATGAAAATAAAAGGAGTCAAGTTGGGAGGAATCGATGTTTTAAAATTATTTTAAGCCAGTTCATCCCAAACCCCAAGCCAATGTAATGAGATCAAAGCCGAGGGGGGCGGGGCAGGTCCGGCCACTGGCTGTGCTGGAGGCTGCAGTGAGAGCCTGAGGCTGCAGGTTCCGCAGGACTGGCCCGACCTCAGCATCCGACAGAAGAGGATGCGGAACAAAGCCTGCAGCCGGGAAACACACACAAGGTAATATAAGGTCGCTATGTAACACCTGGAAGTAAAAAAGAGAGTAAAACCAAGCACGTTTGGGTTTAAGGAGACCCCCGAATAAGAAAAGCAACCATCAGCCTGTCCAGTGTTGTTCAGTGGTGGAGCACCGACCCGTGCACCAAGAGGTGGCCGGTTCGATTCCTGGTCAGAACACACGCCCAGGTTGTGAGCCAAATCCCCAGTGAGGGGCATGTAGGAGGCAGCCGATCTATGTTCTCTCTCATCAATGTTTCTTTCTCTCCCCCTCCCTTTCTCTCTCTGTAAAATCAATAAAGAAAAAGAAAAGAAAAGCAACCATCAGAAGAGAAACCCAGGATCCAAGACATACATAGGTACAAGCTTTTGAGTTAATGATGACTGGTGGCCACTAGCTGTTATTCTATCCTATTACATGAAAAAGCAAGAAATTTTAGATACATTTACTAATAACAAGGTTCAGTTTGCAAGTGAGAGTTTGCTAGGGCAATAAGCTATTGGAGCACAGTGCCCCTTTCAAAGTTGAGCTCCTGACGCTGGCCCTAGGGCTGTCCCCAAGACTAGGCCCCCATTGGCAGCCAGGAACACTTGGGGCCTGGATGGCCTTTGTTTCTGTTTTGCAACTTCTCCGAAGCTCAGGAGCGGTTGAGGTTTGCAAATAGTTCCATTTTTTGTATAACTTTGATTTGAGATTTCTTTAAATCATTCTACATATATTTTTCTATAAACTTGAAAAATTTTAAAGGAAAGCCAGGGGTTTTACTTTGGTCAAAAGAGGCACGATATAAAAAGGTTCCGAAACCCTAATGGTATGGCATCCTCTTTAGACAGGTTAAGGAAGTGAAGTTGAATGGTTATGTAACTTGCCTGAGCTCACAGACCTAAGTGCATATCCAGTACCAAAATCCAAGGTGTTGTTTTTTTTTAATTATTATTATTCATGAAGAGTCCTATTTGGTAGCATGATCAGAAAAGGGAACTACCACCCACAGTGGACCTTTGGCAACCGACACAGCTTGAGAACAACATGGTAAGAAGAATCTGATTCGGGTAAGAGTCTGGATGAAGAATCACACATCTCTGGTAGATTATGCACTGAACACACCTTTGTGGAGGAGGAACACTAGTAAATTAGAATGAAAATGTTTTAAAAATATATTTAATTATTTTTTTCTAAATTTCTTAAACTATTTCTCTTCATGTGGATAGCCACAGCCGTGAACGCTCTCTCTCCCATGATTTCACAATGTTTTCGCTTCACCTGTATAGTTAAGGGGTTGAAAAATGTAAAAAGTTTTAATGTTTTCCAAGATGATTTGCTTTGAAGTTCTAGATGGGAAAATCATGGCAATATTCATTTTATCCACATCTTTTTTCTATCCATTCTCATCACAGTATGACAAACATAACTCTTTTACTGCGACAGCCTATTTTTGGTATAAAGATATGCTTAATGTTCTGTTTGTAGTAAAAGGCTTACACTGCTATTTTTCTTTCCTTCATTTAGCAGCAGTCGGCCTCCCTCTCACTGAGCTGCTGCTGCAGGCACCGGACCCAGAACGGCACCGCACCAGCCGTGAGAAACCCGCACGCATTGTTCCTTCTTCCTAAGCGAAGGCGTACTTGCCAGTGAAATCCCCAGGTACTTGGCTTTCAAAGAGTCAGATATAAAATTAGCAAATGCAACATCTGTTCCTCACTATTATTTTATAATCACATTAATTGGCAGATGTCTTTAGGTAGCAGAGAAAAGCATACCAGCCATTACCTGTGTTTCCATGGGGTCATGCCTGGGACCACGGATATTTATCACACACCTACAAGGTCGTCTCAGCAGGAGACGAAGTTACGCTGGACTCTGAGGGCAGCAGCTGTCTCCCTGTGAAGCGCCTCCTGGCGGGAGGGCCCACTGCCCACTGCCCACAGGAAACAGGAAGCCCCGCCCCGCCCATCTGGAGAGGCCACCTCCTGCTGCCAGGCCTGGTTTCCCGTTATCATGTAGTTCGCTCAACAGCGCTGTGCCAGTTCAATTACTGCCTGATTATTGGGGTGCTGTGGGTTTATTTCAGCTGTCTAGCTATCCATTAATTAGCATATTGGGGTCTACACTCCTCTGTTTTGTCTTGATGTGCTTTGAAAAGTCCCCAGTGTAACTTTAAAAAATTCTAATATGCTTTAAATAGTTATTTGAGAAAACACATCTAGACTTTTTGAAACTCCTGAGGGATATTTTAAGCACATCCAGATTTGTTATAAGGTGTCTGGGGCCCCCGAGAGGGCACTTGCCTCCCCTTGCTGGGGTTCCGGAGCCCCTCCAGATCACAGGGCTGGGGTTCCGGAGCCCCTCCAGATCACAGGGCTGGGGTTCCGGAGCCCCTCCAGATCACAGGGCTGGGGTTCCGGAGCCCCTCCCGATCACAGGGCTGGGGTTCCGGAGCCCCTCCAGGTCACAGGGCTGGGGTTCCGGAGCCCCTCCCGATCACAGGGCTGGGGTTCCGGAGCCCCTCCAGGTCACAGGGCTGGGGTTCCGGAGCCCCTCCAGATCACAGGGCTGGGGTTCCGGAGCCCCTCCAGGTCACAGGGCTGGGGTTCCGGAGCCCCTCAGGTCACAGGGCTGGGGTTCCGGAGCCCCTCCAGGTTACAGGGCTGGGGTTCCGGAGCCCCTCCAGGTCACAGGGCTGGGGTTCCGGAGCCCCTCCAGATCACAGGGCTGGGGTTCCGGAACCCCTCCAGGTCACAGGGCTGGGTTCCGGAGCCCCTCCAGGTCACAGGGCTGGGGTTCCGGAGCCCCTCCAGGTCACAGGGCTGGGGTTCCGGAGCCCCTCCAGATCACAGGGCTGGGGTTCCGGAGCCCCTCCAGATCACGGGGCAGTTCCGTGCTGGGCGAGCCCCTCTCGGGAGCTGGGGCGGGTCCTCCGAGGAGACCAGGCCTGAGAACGTCACCAGGGATTTGCTTCGCAGGAGCTTCTCCGTCTGCTTCGGAGCATAGACTGCGCTGGGCACTGGTTCTGGCCGGAGCCTCTCCAAGCATCTGGGTGAGTTCTGTCAGCATTCAATGCAGAGAGGAAACCATTAGGCAGACTGATGAACAACACTGAATTTCTTTGGTCTTTTATTTTTTAAATTTTTTTGACTGGAAAATATCGTTAAGACTGGATGCGTCTTAGTGGGAAAATAAAGATCCCATCTTAGTAGCTGATGTATTGGCTGCTTTGACGTATGGCCACCTTTATGTCAGATGGGCTGGGAAAGATAATCGATTCTGACATTAGTCTTCGCAAATGCACCTGCAAACTCAAGATGATGGAGGGAGTAAGTAGACACACTTGCTTGCAACATAGAATTCCTGCCAAAGGGGGTGGGACAGCGTTGGGACAGAGAGTGTGGCTACATTGTTCGGATCCAGGTTGACAACGTGACCTACCTTCAGTTCAACTATAGTTATGAACAATTATTTAAGTATGTATGTAACATATTAAGTAATACTTGAGTGTCAAACATTTGTAATATATGTAAAATACGTAATGCATATTTAACTATATGTAACATATGAAATACAAACAACACTTGAAGACTCTGGGTCTCATGTCCCCAGGTGAGGAAGCCAGGAGTTAGAAAGAGCAGGGAAGGACAGAGCCAGTTCACAGGTCATTGCAAGTTCAACAATGATGTGATGGAGCCTAAACGTCATGAAGCCAGGGGACAGGTTTTCCACTTAAGAGACAACATATTGAGATGCTGACCAACAGCTTTCTCACTTACTATCCAAAGGCCTCTGTGTGACAACAACAAGATGGGAACGTGGGCTGCAGACTGGATACTTTGTAAAAATAATGGAATGTTGACCATAGTGTCCTTCTTGGTAGGAATAATGCTACACTACATGCACCCAGTAAGGAACCAATATTTCATGGTAATAATTGTAATATCCCACACATAGATCTTCAATTACTTTTGAAGTGAATAAAATATTCAACACCAATAGTCCAGCTAACTGTGTCCAGCACCAGGCTAGAGTAAATACAACACAATGTTACAGCTACAGTCCCCTCAGTACTGTGGGCCCACACAGTGGCTGCCCCAGCCATCTCTGTGACAGGCACCACACAAGGCCCCAGGATACAGAAGGGACAACACCCTGACATTGCTCACTTCCCCAGAAGCATTGTGCCTCAGAAATATTTCCAGAAGACTAATAGGCGAAGTGGTCACCTGTCTTTCCCCAAATCAATACCGCGTCTGTGCATTTATTTAGTCATTCCTGCATCCATACACATCCCAACGCTGTCCTCACCTGGCATGGTGCTGTCTTCCTCTGCATCAGCTCCCTGTGAAAGGCATCAACACCCACCGCTGTCCTGAGAGATGGAGTCAACCAGTAGCTTTCAGAAGCCGCTTATATCATAAGGTATAGAAGGACAGGTAGAAAAAATAAATGACTTTATTTTCTATCATTTAGAGCATATTGCTTATGTTAAACAAATCTTTCCCTCGCCAAAATGCTTTCTGACTACCAGTAGAGGAATAAACCTTCCAGACACCATCTACTTCTGCTGTAAACTTGGGAGTATGTGATGCCGAGTTTGGAGTCATTTGCATCCATAAAACGCCACCTTGGAGAAAGAAAAAGAAAATGTTTATGTCCCAAGAAAAACAGTAGGACTGTCAAATGTAAATTTCATAGAGCCGGATGTAAAGTCTAGGTCTGTAATTTGGAATAATACCCACTTTCTGCCAGATATGCTATCGTTGGCTTTCCTGGTTCAGACCCACTGCCAGCGATCCCATTCGAATGGTGAGTGACTCTCTGAGCCAGTCCACGGGGAATGATGACTAAAGCACTCGCTATGAGGCAGTGAAATGCCTCGGCGGGGAGTGGTGACGGATGTGGAATGAACTCAGTCATACCTGTTGCAGGCTCCAGGTCAGCGGAGCACACGGAACTTCACAGCTCCTGGGAGAGTGGAGCAGCGGCAGTGGGGAAACAAGAAAACGGCATCTTTGGGGATGCGGTGCATAGCTTAACAACACCTGAGCAAGGGGCCAGGTGAGTCTTTCCAACCCTGGAGAGCAATAGTGAGTCCATCCCCCGTGCCCACGCGGTAGGAGTCTCCCCAGAGCTCAGAAGAACACTGTAGGGCCCCTACATATCTTGACCAATTCTTCAGATCCAGTGTGCAAACCCCCCAAATATTTTCCAATGTGAACTTTACAGTGTGTACCATGAGAAAAATGTATTCCATATGCTTCACAGCTAATTGTGAATAAACATGTGCCCGGCATTCCACGAAATACACATTTTTCTCACTCCCAAATTTTAAAAAAAGTAAGGGAAAGTTCTTCTGAGAAAGTTGGAAAGTATTGAGAAATGACTTAAAGATGTTCATAAGTTTTAAGGCAAACTTTATGTGATTTAAAAAACATTTGCCAGCGATTTAACCCATTGTTGCTGCAGAGAGATTTCATGTTTAAAACATGTTGTTCTAATAAATGAAATCAAGATCTACGCCAACAAACAAGCAAGTTGGTTAAAAGAATGTGTCCAGAACCATCAGGAAAATATCGAGAATTCCAATAACGTACAGGAAATAATCCAACCAGTAAATAAACTGGACTTTTGAACTTTTTTATTTTTGTTTCTAATGTATTAATCTTTTGAAAAATTTATTTCAAAGCAGAATATTGAACTCATTCCATTTTAGTAAACACCCTTACTAAATTTGATGAACTATTTTTTACTAAAATCACATTTTAAAACATTTAGATGTGGATACAGATTTTAACAGTGTTGCGATCTTGTTAACACCATTTTGAAAGCGACTTTAAGTCAGTTACAACACAGATATTATCTGTTCAAAAGCTATGTAGATTGCTTCTGTTATTTTGTATGTTTTCAAAAACTTGTTTAATTTGAAAGGTATTAATATCCTTAGTAAAAAGATATAACAAATTTAAAAAGTGTAATTAGATTAAAACATGTATTCCATTCTCTATAATGTAGAAAATATAAACTGTTCAATTTCTGTTTTGAATCACTTGTAGGAATTTTAACCTAACCATTTTTATAGGTCATTTTAGCTCTGACTGGTTTGGTTCAGTGGTTAGAGTGTCAGCCTGCGGTTCAGAGAGGCCCAGGTTTGGTTTCCGCTAAGGGCACGTACCTCCGTTGCAGTTTGTCCCCGGCCCTGGTTGGTCATGCGGGTGGCTGCCACTCGATGTGTCCCTTTCACGTCAATGTTTCTCTCTCTTTCTCTCTCTCTCTCTCTGTCTCTCTCTCTCTCTCTCTCTCTTTCTCTCTCTCTCCCTCCCACTCTACCTGAACAAAAAATGGAAAAATGTCCTCGGGTGAGGATTAAAAAAATAATAATAAAAATAAATAAATAAAAATGTTTTACTAGGTTAACAACAACAAAAGAAAAGAAATGTTTAAAGAGATCTCAGACTTCCTGCGAAACTCGCCTAGTGTTTGGGACATCGCTGAACACACGTCTCGTTTTGTACTACACGCCAAGTCCCAGCCCAGAGACAATGTTTATGGTTCAGACATAAAACCTCAGAAATATAAATGTGAAGACAACCTTAACTACAGTGTTGCAAATGCAATGTTGTAATTTTATATGTTAATCTATCAATACACAGCATGTGCAAACATATGTTTATAGACAGGAAGCAAGAACATACAAACAGGGAGATAAAATTCTTGTATCTCATTTGATGCTTTATGATTTCTATCAATTTATGAATATTTTGTTTTTGTGTTATGATTTCATTTGAAGTTGACATAATGCAACTTGTGCTTATTTGCACAGGCCTCATTACTAAGGCTCAAAGCTGGAGCTGCCAGCCTGCTCGGAAGACGGGGAACAAACTCCGCCTGCTGGGACCGTTGCAGGCAGCAGGAGAAATCAGAACATTGTGCAATGGGAAACTTTTGGGGGTGTTTTGCAAGGCAGCTCAGGTATGCATTCAATTTTATGAACACATCTGGTTTATCACATTTCTAAATTTGGTCCTTAGGGTTGAGCAGAAAATTGTGGCAAAGGGAAGATAAAATGTTGTTTTAACAGTCTTCCTCTGACCCACCAAAGGAGCCCAGCTCATTTGCTAACCATTATGAAACCGAAACAAAATTTCGGGACAAACAAGACGATTTATTCTGTGAGGAAGCCCCCTGTGCAAAAGGCATTTCTCTGTGGACGGCCTGGTCCCCACTGCGTGGTTCAAACCAAAGATTAAAGAAGATCTGAGGCGTGTTTGCGTCTTTTCTTGTTTTACTCAAGTTACAGCAAACTTTTGTGAAATGCTAGGTGCAGCATGCTATGGAATTAGCAGATGGCTTTAATTTTCATTTGAGAGAGTAAGGCATATCCCAACTTTTCCTATTAATGTGATGGATAAATTTGGGAAGGTTTAAAATTGTAATTCCAATGTTGATAGTTGCATGAAGAATGAAAATTATATTATTAAAAGTTAGTATCAGGATTTTTTTTATTTAAAAAAACTCTAGATACAATATATTAGCGAAGATACATTTTTGAAATATATATATTTACTTGGGGGCAGATACTTGGGGGCTAAAATTTCTAAAATATATTTTCTTTTTCTGGAAAATATCTAAGATATTTTAAAGTTAATTTTTTTTAAATTATTTATCCAAAATAACCAAGCTTTTTTTTATTATAAAAGCAATCAATATACATCATAAACAATTTAGACCAGTGCATATAGCTTATGCAATAATAGAATTCCATCATCCCAGCATAATCACCACACTAACATGTTTTCGTCTGACCCATTTTTGTTGACATGTACACATCAGGCAGTTTCACAAAAAGAGCATCATAACCTCCAGATTCTGTAACCTTCCTTTTTCCACTTAATATGTGAAAAATTTATGTGTAGGTGTGTGCTTACACATGTGCCTCCTTATTAACACATAATATAGATTTATATTCTCAATTGTATTCTCAGATTAAAAATTTATTTTAAGATGATATAGTTTCTTAAATAGTCTGTGTTGCTTATATAGGTTGTTTCCAATTTTTTGTGTTATAAAACAGATTGTACTTTTTTTATTCAAATAGTATTTATTATTCATTTCTATTTTTGTATACTTGCTTTTTCCATTATTTTCAATATATTATTTGCCTTTTCTTATTAATTTTGTAAGAACTCTTTATCATAATAATACTTTATCATATATTTGTCAGTTTTCTTAAATTTTAATTATGGTATCATTTTCAGCCACAGAAAATTTTTAATGTGCTCAAATATATGTGCTTTTTTTTAAAACGATAATTTCTAGGGGGAAAAGCATTTTTATCTACACTTATAAAATTGAAGTATTTTGACACTTTTCAAAATAAAAGTTCGTTCTATTTTTATATCGCTATTCATGTCAGGCATCATTTACCAGTGCTTCATTAACTCTAATACCAGCTTTATAGTTCATTGCTCAGTCACATTCTTGTCTCTCAGAGACAGT
Source organism: Molossus molossus (assembly GCF_014108415.1). Lineage (NCBI taxonomy): Eukaryota > Metazoa > Chordata > Mammalia > Chiroptera > Molossidae > Molossus > Molossus molossus. Next base: position 77,787,402 of record NW_023425350.1, on the reverse strand, counting down.
GCGGCTTGCCCCTGAAGTCTTAGCATACGTTTCCCAGATTACACAAATGGGGATGTTTGTACAAAGGAATTATAAAGATGCTTGCCCTGGCCCGTGCTGCTGAGTCGTTACAGTGTCAGCCCGCAACCGAAGGGGCACAGGTTCGATTCCCGGTCAAAAGCACATACCCGGGCACATTTCGGAGCAGCTAATCGCGTGTCTCTATCACATCGATATTTTTCTCTCTTTCTGTCCCACCCCTTCTTCCCTTCCACTCTCTCTAAAAATCAATAGAAAAAATATCCTTGGGTGATGATGTCAAACAAAATTTTTCAAAAATTTAAAAGACGTTCTAATGGGTCATCCCCAGACTTCGGTAGCATGAATAGTAAAATTCCGAAAGACTCCTGGTTTGTTCATTTAGCCATTTATTTTTTAAATCAACAGATACTTTCTGAGTGTGTTTTCGTGAACTCTGACCAAGGTGTAAGTCATGTGGAGGCAAAGGAACAGAGACATGGTACACTCGTTAATGAAGCTAAATTAATGTGATGGGAGGAACACTAACATTTCAAAATTAATTCTAATTTTTAAGAAAAAGAAACAGACATTGCCTGAGATTATAACTGAGGAACTAATCCTTGTCTGAGACAATCATGGAGGGCTTCCTTGAAGAAGTGGCATTTAAGCTGAGATTTGAGTGATGGTTTAGAATTGGAAGAGGACAAGGAAAGCAGATTCTATCACAGGCTAAAGGGGCATGTGCAAAGGCAATGGCATCGGAAAGAGACTCAGCACAGGTGCTCTGAAAACAACTCCGTGACTCGAGGGCAGTGACGAAAGGACAGAGCTGTCTGAGATGAAGGCAGGAGGACAGCTAAGTGACAGAATGAACACGACCTCGGTGTCCGTGGTGGATACCTTGCTCCTCAGGCACCGAGCGCCCGGCAGATTGGGTATCACCTAGTGAAAGAGACACGCACGGTGACCCGGTTTCCAGCAACCAGTGGGAGAACATCTGAGGTCGTGATTTTAAACTTGAACATGTAGGGGGGGGGGCTGCCTAGGAGACCAGCTGTACGTGGACAGGTGGCTAAACGTGCAGAGCCGAATCTGCGCAGAGGGTTGGGAGCGCGAGCCTCGGCTGCACCACTGGTCGCCCCAGCGCCGGGGTAGGGGCCACATCTGGAGACACGTTCGATTTTCAGTGCTGGAGAAGGGAGGGTGTTCCCGGAGCACAGAGACCAGGGATGCTGCTGAACAGCACAGGACGCACTGGACGGCCCCTCACAGCAAGGGACTGTCCTACCCAGTGTGACAGAAGTGCCAAGGCTGAAAAGCCCTGGTCAAGAAATTGGAACATATAGCCCTGGCCGGTTTGGCTCAGCGGTTAGAGTGTCCACCTGCGGTCCGGAGAGACCCGGGTTCGGTTCCCACTAAGGGCACGTACTTCGGTTGCAGTTTGTCCCCGGCCCTGGTTGGTTGTGCGGGTGGCAGCCACTCGATGTGTCCTTTTCGCATCGATGTTTCCCTCTCTCTCTCTCTCTCTTCCTCTCTCTCCCTCCCACTCTGTCTGTGCAAAAAGTGGAAAAGTGTCCTCGGATGAGGATTAAAAAAAAAAAAGAAATTGGAACATATAAATGTAAGCTTTTGATTGGTTTTTGAGGTAAATACAGGCAGATAAGATCACCTAAGATTACAGGTAAAAGGAGGAGAGAACCAAGAACAATCTTAAGAGATTCTCATCGCTAACGTCGGGGAGGAGTGGGCTTGCCTTGGGGGGACTCCGATGGAGCAGCTGCGCGAAGGTCACGCCCCTGCAGTCGGTCACTGAAACTGACTGCAGCTATCCGCTGCTGTGTGACAGATCGCCCCAAACCTTAGCTTAGCATCTCGAAGCAGCAGTCACGTGCGACCTCACAACCCAGGGGCCCCTGTTGGAGCGGTTCCCGCCCGGACTCTCACAAAGATCGGGCTGACTTCGCACCTGGGGAAGCAGCTCGACTAGCGCTGGGCAGTCGGCTTCCAGGCTCACAGCGGTGGCTGTTGGCAGACTCAGGTGGCCACTGGCTGCCGGGCAGAGGCCCCAGGACCGCTCCAGGGGCCTCACACTGGGCTGCTAACATGACCGTTGGCTCCCTCCCCAAATGAGATATGAGAGCGAGACAGAGGGAGAAAGGGAATATTCAAGACAGAAGTCACAGGCTTTGTTAACCTAGTCTCATTTATGTCACGTACTACATTTGCCGATCGTTACTGACCGTCGTGAAATCCAGCCCACGCAGTTCCTGCCCGAGAGGATCCGATGGACCCCTGACCCGCCAGTGGACTCCACCCTAGTGAGTTCTGTCTCCGCTCACATCGCGAAGGAGCGCGAAGTCCTTGGTCCAGACACACGGCGGTGCTCGCTCAGGGGAGACGCGGTTGGCTCTGCCTCGGACCGCAGCGGTTGTTCTCTTGGAAGGCGGTGCTCTGGAGGGAGGCAGCTTGGCGGAAGCAGACAACCAGCCCAATGGGCAGAGAGGGCTCGACTCCATTTACCTGTGGATCTTCGCCCTCTGTGGTTAGCCACAACCACATTTTCATTAATAAGTTGCTTTAAATGCTTTGTGAATGTTCTGCAAGAAAAAATGAATATGCTTGACTTTTCTAGTGAAAGTGAGTGTACTAAGATAGGTGAAGCCCAATATTTCAGTGAAAACGTGAACATTTCCAAAGTACCAACTGACTTTATCTCCTGGGGGAAAACATGCACTGCCAAATATTTAGATTATATTTTTCTCAAATATTCTTAGAAAATAATATTATAATACACACACGTGTAAATATTGTCCCAGGCCAGGATTTTAAAAACATTGATCTTTGGTGAGCTTGAGTACTAGAAACCAGCTTCTGTTAAAATTCAAGATAAGATAATGTGACCTATGACACTCACAGGCTGTGACAATTTATCCAACACCATTATCATTAGTTAATTATGTGCCAACTGCCTGCCACATGCACTGTTTTCCATCCTCACCCCAAAGCCAAGGACATGTTTACTGATTTCAGAGAAAGAAGAAGGGAGAGAGAAGCATCAATGTGAAGAAAACACTGATCAGTTGCCTCCCACACTCTCCCAGACCAGGATCCCACCTGAAACCCAGGTCTGTGCCCCCTGACTGGGATTCAAACTGTTGACTTTTTTGATGTAGGGGACAAAGGTCCAGCCAGCGACTACCTGCCAGGGCCCCACCACACACGTGTGTCCTTTCCTTCCCCTGACTTCTGAGGATATGGGAAACTGAACCACAGTCTTGGGGGAAACTTACAGAGCTGAAGTCTGGTTAGATGGGGGCACTTTTATTCTATCCAGTTTTATTGGAGAGGGTTTATAGAAATAGTTGTTTTAATAGGAAGTAGGTCTATCACTTTGTCACCCGTTGTAATAAAAATGTGTCCAGTGCCCTGGCCGGTTTGGCTCAACGGTTAGAGCGTCGGCCTGCGGTCCAGAGAGACCCGGGTTTGGTTCCCGCTAAGGGTGCGTACCTCGGTTGCAGTTTGTCCCTGGCCCTGGTTGGTCGTGCAGGTGGCAGCCACTCGATGTGTCCCTTTCATGTAGATGTTTCTCTCTCTCTCTGTTCCTCTTTCTCCCTCCCACTCTACCTGAACAAAAAATGGAAAAATGTCCTCAGGTGAGGGTAAAAAACAAAACAAAACAAACAAACAAAATGTGTCCAGTGAGTCACAGCCTCCCACAGAGACAACCTGGACCACGCACGGTCCCGAGGAGCTCTGGCACAGGCTCCTCTGAGGCTGGCACGGGCCCGGGGCATCTCACACATTGGCAGCGAAGGCTGGTTGGAACCATAAGTGCTGACCATAGGCAACTTATTCATGGAAACCCACAGCTAACATTGGCTCTGTGTCTGCCTCCCGGATTCTCAGCAGACCACAGAACCAGCACCGCTGGCTGCTCGGCCCTCATGGCCCCAGGTGATGGGCTGCCCCCGACGCCACGCAGCCCCGGCTGGATGGACGGCTGCGGCTGCCGCCTTGTGCTACCGGGCTATTCTGAATACCACTCACTCCGGGAAATACTGTCAGGGTATTTGAAGGTAGCCAAAGCTATTCCAAAATTATATGTTAACAAACTAAAATGAAATGACACATTTCGGCCAACAGCTAAGTCTCTATTACCAGTATTACATTGTGTAGAGAGAAGCAGACTACACTGAAGTAGTCACCACAGTAATCAGTGCAGAAGAAATACAGGACTCATGACCTCCTGCTTTTCTGGAATGTGATGCAGTTTCTTTGAAAGGAGCTATTCTCGACTCATTATTATCTTATCATTTTATAACTTAAGGGCCTAAAATAGACACTCAGGTTATAGACCAAAAATATATTAAAATACTGACATCTAAATGTATTCACCTTTACTAACTTCAGTTATTTAGTATATGAAAGCCTCATTATCTTCAGAACTCTGGACCTAAGAGAGCAGGAACATCACTCAGACTAGAAACAAGTGCCTGGATGAACACATATTGAACGATAGATAACCATAAGTTATGGACTTTGCCACTGGCTGCCTCTAATTGATTTTACCAAAACATGTGTTTGCATCTGATTTCGCATCCCTTGTCCACTTATATTTAATATGGTTGAAGTAAAACAGAATTACCTAATGATAAGGTGACCACGTGAGGCCAATTAGATGTCAGGTCATTTTAACCCCACCAAGAATACACTTTCACCAAATCAAATTTTAATTTCTTAACAGTTCTGTTACAGCCCTCCCTGCTTTGCACTTCATGAATGTTGATCCAGAGGCATCTTTTTGGCCATTGATTTTAAAGAGAACCTGTGACTTCAAGGATTTCAAAGCTTTGCAAATCACAACTGCAGCCACAAAGATGCTGAGAAAGTGTTTTGGTCCCAACACTAATGCTGGAAAACCCAGGAAGGGCAACAGGAAAATGAGTTGGCAAGGTCTCTCAAGGTCAGTGAGCAAGACTTGAAACCTAATACTCCTGGCACCTCCTGCAATTGTCACCAGTGTTCCATCTTGCGTGTCTCTTTCTGATCTGCCTAATGAGCAGCTGTCGAGCATTAAGCACAATCATCCCGTCCCCTCCATGCTAAAAATACACTGTACGTGCCCACTCTCCAAAAGGAAGCGGAGGAGATGATGTGTGGTTTTCTGGTCCAGGTGCTTTGTTCAGCCCCCGTCTTTATTTAGTTCTTGACACATTACAATAGTCATCATGTTTGCTGACACTTCGTGACAGCTCCGGGAGTCCCCACTGCTGGGAGCGGTGGACGAGATCATTTCCACATTCAAGCTTGAGGGACAGGAAGTAGAAAGCTGCACCAGGAGTCGCTTGGTGTCCTAAGTGACAGCAGCGGACTCGGTCCAACACTCTGCTTCTTCAGTTACATTTTCCTGGACAATTCCCTAACGAAACAACATGGATGAGTGTGTCATTCATTTCATAAAGTAAGATGTTCTCCCCTAAAATTTACTTGGATATTTTTTATTTTGTTTAATTGCAGTTAGCATCTAATTAACCTATTCAATGAAATACAGTTCTTAAAAATAGATACAATTCCAACCAAGCATTTCAACAATGATAGTAAATCAATTGACTTAATTATCACCATAAATTTTTGGCATATTTAAAAACTACATTTTGGGATTTACTTTTAAATTATTTTACAAATGTGTTTACATGTATGTAGTATAGTAAAAAATAATCTAGAAAACCTGGGTTTAGCCTATATAGCCATCAAAGTACATTTATGCAGTTTTCCATAAATATAATGCATATAATGAAATACCTTTAACTGAATTCAATATATATTAAAATTACAAAGTGCATTGCACTTTAAATATAGATTTATGATTTTTTTTATGTTTTATATTTTATAAATGATCTATGACAATTTTAGAGTTTAGACTGGTGATTACAATGACAGATACATGATATAGAAATTAATTTAAATTAGGACACATGATATGAATGATCACAATTGCAACCAGGAGACCGGTTGAAGACATTCATTAAATGAGCACTGAGGTGGGGTTGTGAACAGACAGCTGCTGCAGAGATGGCATCAATAGAAGGGCTGTAGGAAGGAGGGGACCAGAGTAAGAATGTGTGTGCGTGCGCACGCTGATGTGTGTATGTGTGTGCACTGGTGTGTTTATATGTGTGTGCTGGTGTGTGTTTGTGTGTGTGTGTACTGGTGTGTGTGCTGGTGTGTATGTGTGTGCTGGTGTGTATGTGTGTGCTGGTGTGTGTATGTGTGTGCACTGGTGTGTTTATATGTGTGTGCTGGTGTGCGTTTGTGCGTGTGTGTGTGCCGGTGTGTATGTGTGTGTGCTGGTGTGTGTATGTGTGTGCACTGGTGTGTTTATATGTGTGTGCTGGTGTGTGTTTGTGTGTACTGGTGTGTGTGCTGGTGTGTATGTGTGTGCTGGTGTGTGTATGTGTGTGCACTGGTGTGTTTATATGTGTGTGCTGGTGTGTATGTGTGTGCTGGTGTGTATGTGTGTGTGCTGGTGTGCATTTGTGTGTGTGTGCTGATGTATATGTGTGTGCTAGTGTGTGTGCATGTTGGGGTGTGTGTTTGTGTGTTCTAAGAACAGTAGAGCCAAAATGTTTGGCCAGGAGAGCAGAAATGTAAGGAAGAAGCAGCTCTTTAAGTAAAAAGAAGTAAAAAATGTCTTTAATAGAAGCTGGTGGAAGAAAATAAAACTAAAATGCATTGGAATTTGTATTGTACTTTGTAGAAAGGCCACAGAGAAACAGCGGAGTTAATTTTGAATGACCTCACTTTTAAGTTCATGACAATGATTTCCGCGGTTGATTCTTTGACCATTCTATTTCAAAAATAAAGTGAGAATTAAGGAGGCATTTCCATCAAACAGTGTGTAATTTGGATGAAAACTCCGACTGCTGAGAAGCAGCACTTACAGAGAACACTGACCATTACCAAACTTACACAGTGAGGCTAACTGCCCGATGAATTGCAACGAAAAGTTGGGTTTGATACGTAAAAAATACATCGTGAGTGTGTCTAGGTGGGAGTATATAGGGATGTGTTATTTCTGAGAGTAAAAATTGGAGAATCAATTCAAATTAAATTTTAAAAAATTATCTTGTGAATTCTACCATGTTAATTTTGGAGGGTGTAACAACAAAATCAAAGCAGTCTTCAAACAATCAAATAAGGAATTTGATAGCCGAGGACTGATGACTGCAAGGGAAATTAGGTTATCAATGATCAAGACTGAGATGCTCAGTTATTAAAAATTGCCCCCAACCTAAAACTTCATCATATCCCAAACATCTGTTGGTCCCTTATCTGTTTTGCATCAAAAAATCTGTTTAGGGTTTTTTCTCTCTCTCTCTTCGTTTTTTTTTTTTTTCTTCTTCTTCTTCTTACTTTCTATAGTACCTATAATTGACTGTAAAATAATTTGTATTAAAAAGTGGTCCTTGGGGGGGGGGGGGAGAAACATCTGTGTGTTTATTTATTTATAAATAAATAAATAAAGAAAGAATGGTTCTTGCATTTTAAGCTATACCAGTGGTTCCCAAAGTTCTCTACATATTGCAATCACCTAGGGAGCTTGGAAAAATGCACTTACCTGTGTATCAAGTCCACAGATTCTAATTTAATTGGTCAGGATTGTGGTTTGGATTTAGGAATATATATATATATATATATATATATATATATATATATATATATATTCCTGAAAGAAGTCCTTTGTTATTATGTGATTTGCAAATATTATCCAGTTATAATGCTAATCTTGTCCATCTTATCCTAGTGTCTTTAACAGAGAAGAAAAGTATTTTTATGTTGATGAAGTCCAATGTATCAAATTTATATCTTCTGGAAATACGTCTGATATCATATTTAAGTGCTCTCTGCCAAACAAGAGGTTCCAAAAATTTTCTTCTAAAATTTTTATAGTCTTACATTTTACATTTAGATTTAAATGTTTGCTCACCATATGAGGTTTAGCAAAAGATTTAGTTTCTGAAATATGGATTTACATTTTTCTCAGTGCCATTTTTGAAAAGAATATCTTTCTGTATTGAATTATTTTGTACCCTTTTCAGATAGGGAGGATGGAGTAGAAATATTTTGTTTACATTCCAACTAAGCATAAATAAAAATCCTGGATATTAAGTAGAAAACAAAAATAGAAATACTCTTAAATGCAGAGAGAATAATCCAAGGAGTAAGAACTTTGGGACTCAAGGAATAACAAAATGGTAAATTTCCTGGATTTTTTATTTTTCTTCTCATCTCAAATATCCCAGAATAGGTGTTGGAAAAGTTGGCAAAATTAATCCCAAGGAAAGCCTCCTTTTTTTCTAGTTAAAGGATGAACAAAGGATCACGTTTACATGACAGAAATTTACAGACAATGGCCATGCTGGTACTGCAGATCATCATCTTGGAAAGAGACTACAGCCTCCCGCCCTGCCAGCCCAGGTTGAGTAGAGCCCAGCCGTGACCCGTCTGTGAGGTGCTCCCCCGCCCCCGTCCACTGTTACCTGACCCATCCGGGACGTGCTCCCGCCCTGTCCACTGTGACCCGTCTGGGACATGCTCCCACCTGTCCACTGTGACCCGTCTGGGACATGCTCCCGCCCTGTCCACTGTGACCTGACCCGTCTGGGACGTGCTCCCGCCTGTCCACTGTGACCCGTCTGGGACATGCTCCCGACCTGTCCACTGTGACCTGACCCGTCTGGGACGTGCTCCCGCCTGTCCACTGTGACCCGTCTGGGACATGCTCCCGACCTGTCCACTGTGACCTGACCCGTCTGGGACATGCTCCCGCCTGTCCACTGTGACCCGTCTGGGACGTGCTCCCGCCTGTCCACTGTGACCCGTCTGGGACGTGCTCCGGCCCTGTCCACTGTGACCCGTCTGGGACGTGCTCCCGCCTGTCCACTGTGACCCGTCTGGGACGTGCTCCGGCCCTGTCCACTGTGACCCGTCCGGGACGTGCTCCGGCCCTGTCCACTGTGACCCGTCCGGGACGTGCTCCCGCCTGTCCACTGTGACCCGTCTGGGACGTGCTCCCGCCCTGTCCACTGTGACCCGTCTGGGACGTGCTCCGGCCCTGTCCACTGTGACCTGACCCGTCTGGGACGTGCTCCCGCCCTGTCCACTGTGACCTGACCCGTCTGGGACGTGCTCCCGCCTGTCCACTGTGACCCGTCTGGGACGTGCTCCCGCCTGTCCACTGTGACCCGTCTGGGACGTGCTCCGGCCCTGTCCACTGTGACCCGTCTGGGACGTGCTCCCCGGCTGTCCGCTCTGACACATCTGGGACTTGGACCCCAGCTCCTTGGCAGAGCGACAAAGGGCCATGTGGGGAGCTGGGGTTTCCACCTCTGCCAGGTGGCAATGAACCTGAACTTCCACTCCTCCTGGACGTCACAGGGTGGTGCCAAACCCTGTCCCCCAGTTCTTTTTGCCAAACACACACGCCATACAAGGTCTTTAAAACAGAAAATTTAAAGATGTGCAATTTTATTATATACAAAATGTCCAGGTTTTAACTGAAAATAACTCATCCCAAGAAACAGAAATATCTCAAACTGAATGAAAGAAGATAATCACCAACACAAACAAAGAGATGACAAGAATGTTCGAATCATCTTACAAGGATTTTAAACCAGGCATCATAAAAACACTTTAAAATAAAATACAACCATGCTTCAAAGAAATACAAATAGATGTCTAAACACATAAATAGTGAATACAAAGAAGCAAAGAAACCTTCCGAATGAAGTACAATAACAGAATTCTTTAAAATCATGTGTGAGATGGTGGAACCGCATGATGGAGTAATCAGAGGAACAGTCAGGGAACCTGATGATAAAAATATAAATTAGCCAATATGAACAAAACAGAAAAAAAAAAATTAGCAGAGCCTGAGAAGCATGTGGAACATTTTTATCAATCAAGTCTCAGTAGAGGAAAACTGGGTGAAACTGAAAAAATATTTAAAAAATATGTTCTTTTGTAGAAATAATGCCTTTTCTAAGTTTAGCAAAAGAAAAAATAACATACAAATTCCAAACTATAAGAAAACCAGACAGGATAAACTCCCAAAACACTATACATGGCATAATTAAATATGTCATAATTAATACATATCAGAACTAAATTTTGAAAACTAAAGACCAAAATAAAAGATTTCAAGCATAAAGAGATAAAAGGTGTGTAACTTATATGGAAACACCAATTCAAATGACAGTGATTTCTTATCTGAAACCATAAAGGTAAAACAGAAGGTGACTTAACATATTTCAGGTGTTGAAAAAAAGAACCGTTCATCACAAATTCCATGGCTGTGAAAATGAACTCAGACATTGGCAGGGGAAGGAAACTCAGGCAATTTGTCCCCAGCAGAGCTGCCCTTAACGAATGGCTAAAAGAAAATGATTATAAAGATGATTGGATTGTCAAAAAGGAAAGAGTTACATTAAAATGTATAAATAGAAGCATAAAGATATAAAAGACTGCTCTTCTTCCTATTTTAAATATTTGATAATAAAAGCAAAAATTATAAAACAATCTGATGTGGTACTCAATATATGTAGAGAGATACTTAAGGTAATTATATATAAAAGTGGAGAAGGTAAGATAATGTTTCTACTCTTTACGCAAAGTGGTAAATATTGATGCCAACAGACTGTCATAAAGTGCATATGTATATTTTAATACCTAAAGCATTGTAGCAGTACTGAGTGTGATGGCTAATTTTGTGAGTGAATTTGGCTGGACCATGGTACCCAGATACGTGATCAGATATAGATAATACTATTAAGGCTTTTAAAAATGAGATTAACATTCATCAGTAGATTTTGAGTAAATCAGAGTATCCTCCATAATGTGGATGAACCTCAGCCAATCAGTAAATGACTTTAAGTAAAAGACGGATCTCCTCTAAAAAGATGAAATTTGGCCAGCAGACAGCCTTCAGACTCAAGCTGCAACATCAACTCTCCCTTGGGTCACCGGCCTGCTGCTAACACAATTGCAGATTTTGGACTTCAAGCCTTCACAGTCATTGTGTGAGCCAGGCTCTCTCTGTCTCTCTCTGTCTCTCTCTCTTCCTGTTTTCAATTTTAGGGGAAATGCATTCCATCTTTTACTCTTAAGGATAATGTTAATTGTGTATTTTTTGTAGATGTTCTTTCTCTCTCTCTCTCTTTCTCTCTCTCTCTCTCTTCACACACACGCGCGCGCGCTTATTGGTCCTGTTTCTCTAGAGGATCTGACTAATATAACCAATAAGAAAACTTATTCAGTAAGTGATATAATCAAAACACTGTAAATGAATTAAGATGTAATTATAAAAAATGTTCAAGCAACCAACAAATAGACAAATACTTAAGAAAAAGGAAACAGAAAAGTAAGAAACAGAGGAAATAAATAAAAAAATAAGTAATTAAATGACAGCACAACACTAAATGTCAATAATTGTGCTAAAACAATTAATCTACCAGAAGCAGTTGTGTGACAGTAATAGACAGAGATGATAAAAAACAAATTATCCAAGTTTATATCCCTACAAAAAACTCACTTTAAAACCAATAGCATATGTATATTGAAAGTAAAAGGATAGAAGGTATTTCATAAAATTAGGTATAAAAAATCATAAAAAGATTGGTCTACTAATATTAGATAAAAAGTGAACTTCAGAAGAAGAAAATTACTGGATTAAAAAAGACCATTATGTATCATAAAAGAATACAACAGAAAAGGAATAATCTAAAATATGCACATACTTTCAAACACAAAAACACCTTTAAAACACATGAAACAAAATCTAATACAGCAAAAAAAATAGAAGTAGATCAATTTCCCACTACATTTAGATATTTCTTTTCTTTTCTTTTCTTTTTTTATGTGCCCCTAGCAGGAACCAAACCTGGGACTCTCTGGACCGCAGGTCAATGCTCCAACCGCTGAGCCAAACTGGTCAGGGCTGTAGTTAGATATTTCAACATCCAATTCTCAATAATTGATAGAAATATCAGAGATAAAATAAGTAAGGGAATAACATAATTAACAAAATTAAGCAATAAGATCTAATTCAAATATATAGAACACTTCACCAAACAACATAATAAAACACATTTTTTTCAAGGACATTGGAATGCTCAATAAGATGGGCCAAATCCTGAATCATAAAACAACTCTGAACAAATTTTTAAAAATTGAAATTATGTATAATATATTCTCTGATCATAAAGGAATTAGCTAGAAGTAAGTAACAGAAGAAAAAATGGAACATCTCAAGCACATGGAAAATAAGTAACAGACTTCCAAATATACCATAAGTAAAATACAAATTTTCAAATACAAAATATAGATAATACATATAATTGAATAACAATAAAAACACATATCAAAATATGTGAGATGTATTTAAAAAAATACTGAGAAAAAAATAATAGCACCAATGTTGCCATTAGAAAAGAAGAAAAGGTCTCAAACCAGTAATCTAACTTTCTACCTCATGAAACTAGAAACAGAACAGAAAAATAAACCTAAAACAGCTAGAAGGCAGACAATAATAAAGACATGTAATAATTAATAAAATTGAAAATAGAACTAGAACTACCATATGATCTAGCAATTCTACCTTTGGTTATTTAAAAAAAGAAGAAGAAATTAATTCAATAAGATATATGCAGCATTATTCATAATGGCAAAGACATAGAAAGAACCTAAATGGACACTAATGAATGAATGGGAAAAGAATATATATATATATATATATATATATATATATATACACACACACACACACACACACATATATATATATGTATGTATGTATATATATTATTCGGCCATAAAAAATGAAATCTTGTCGTTAATGAGAACATGGATGTACCTTGAGGGCATTATGCTAAGTGAAACAAATCAAACAAAAAATGATAAATACCGGACAATTTTACTTATATGTGGAATCTGAAAAGCAAAAACAAAAGCTCATGAATAAAGAGAACAGATCTGTTGTTGCCTGAGGTTGGGGCTGGGGTAAGTAAATTAGGATAAATGAGCCAAGGATACAAATTTCCAGTTTAATGATTAAGTCATGAGGATATAATATGTAGCATGGTGACCATAGTTAATAACACTTGCATATTTAAAAGTAGCTATGAAAGTGAATCTTGAAAGTTCTCATCACAAGAAAAGAATTGTAACTATGTACAGTGACCAATGTTAACCAGACTTATTGTGCTGATCATTTTGTAATGTATACACATTTTTAAACTTTTACACCCATTCTGTCAATTATACCTCAAATTAAAAAAAAAAAAAAAATGAAAGTAGGAAATTAATGGTGAAAATCAATGAATCAAAAGCTAATTCTTTAGTAGTCTGGACATTTTAATTATGTTAATTATTTCTATCCATGAACACAGTATATACTTCCACTTATTTGTATATTCTTTAATATCTTCCTTCAATGTCTTACAATTTTTTTCAATATAGGTCTTTTACATACTTGGTTTAATTTGTTCCAAAGTATTTTATTCTTTGTGAAGCACTTGTGATTGTGTTCTTAGTTTCCCTTGCTGATAGTTCATTATTAGTACATAAAAATGAAACTGATGCCCTAGCTGGTTTTGCTTAGTGTTTAGAGCATCAGTCTCCAGACTAAAGGGTCACAGGTTCAATTTTGATCAAGAGCACATACCTGGGTTGGGTTGCAGGTTTAATCCCTGACTCCAGTCAGGGTCATGCAGGAGGCAACCAATAGATGTGTCTCTTTCACATCAATGTTTCTCCCTCCCTCCCTCCCTTCCTCCCTTCCTCCCTCCCTCCCTCCCTCCCTCCCTCCCTCCCTCCCACTCTCTTTCTAAATTCAATGGAAAAATATCCTCAGGTGAGGATTAACAACAACAACAACAAATGCAACTAATTTCTGAACATTTATTTTTTTTCCTGCTTTTTTACTGAATTCATTTATCTGTTATAGTATTTGGGGTGGGGGGATAGTTAGGGTTTTTTTATATACAGTATAATGTCATCTGAAAAAGCGACAGTTTTAATTCTTCCTTTCCAATTTGGATGCCTTTTATTTGTTCTTATTGTCTGACCCAAAGCAATCAATAGACTCAATAAAATTCTTATAATAATACCAATGCATATTTCACAGAATTAGAACAAATGTTCCAAAAATGTATATGAAACCACAAAAAAACTGAATAGCCACTGCAATCTTGAGAAAGAAGAACAAAGTTAAATGAATCATGCTACTCGTGATCAAATTATACTACAAGGTCATAATAATCAAAACAGCATGGTACTGGCATAAAAATAGACATATAGATTAATGGAGCAGACTAGAAAGCCCAAAAATAAACCCATGCCTTTATGGTTCATTAATATTTGGTAAAGAAGCCAAGAACATACAATGGGGTAAATTAAAGCTAGTCAATTCAATAAATGGTGTTGGGAAAATTAGATAAGTGCAAAAAAAAAATGTAATGATACCTCCTTGTAATATCATACACAAGAATAAACTCAAAGTGGATTAAAGACTTAAATATTAGACTTTAAGCCATAAAAATCCTAGAAGAAAACACAGGCAGTAAAATCTCAGACATTTCTCATAGGAAAATGGAAACAAAAGAAAATATAAACAAATTGGAATACGTCAAATTAAAACGTTTTTGGACAGCAAAGGAAACCATCGACAAAATGAAAGATGGCCCATTTATTGAGAGAACATATTCACCAAAGATACATGTGATACGAATTTATAAAGAACTTTTAAAACTCAACATCAAAAAACAAAATAACAATTCTAATATGGGCAAAAGACCTGAATAGCCACTTCTCCAAAGAAAACATACACATGACCAATAGCATATGAAAAGATGCTCATCATCAATCATCAGAGAAATGCAAATGAAAAACACAATGAGATATCACCTCACATATGTTGGAATGGTTATCATCAATAAGTCAAGAAACAACAAGTGTTGGTGAGGATGTTGGAGAACAGGGAACCTTTATGCACTGTTGGTGGGAATGCATATTGCTGCAGCCACTATAAAAAGAATTATGGAGTTACCTCAAAAAATTCAAAATGGAACTCACTTAACAGCTCAATAATTCCACTTCTAGAAACATCTAAAAAAACTTGAAACACTAATTCGAAAGCATATATGCACTCCTATATTCAATGCAGTGTTATTTACAATAGCCAAGATTCAGAAGAAGCCCAATTGCCCATAAGTAGATTAGTGAATAAAAAAGCTGTGATACATTTACACAATGGAATATTACTCAGTAATAAAGAAAGAAATCTTATCGTTTGCAATTGCATGGATGAACCTGGAAAGCATTATGCTAAGTAAAATAAGCCAGTCAGAGAAACACAAGTACCATATGATTTCACATATATGTGGAATCTAATGAACATAATAAACTAACAAAACAGAAATAGACTCATAGATATAGAGAACAAATCAACAGCTTTTAGAGGGGTGAGGGTTTGAGGGGGATGGTGAAAAAGATGAAAGGATTAAGAAAAAACAACTCATAGACACAAACAATAATTTGGTTATTACCAGAGGGAAAAGGGGCTGGGGAAGGTTAGAAGAGGGTAAAGGGTAGATAAATGATGATGGAATGAAACTTGCCTTGGGGTGATGAACACACAGTACAATATGCAGAAGTTATATTACAGAATTTTACTCTTAAACCTATATACTAATATTATTAGCTAATGTCACTCCAATAAATTCAATACAATTTTTTTAAAGTTTAGGAAATAAATAAATAAATAAAATTGACAAACCTCTTGCAATATGAGAAATATAAAAACATAAAAATAAATATCAACATTGAAATACTGGATATAACCACAGGCATTAAGGATAGCAAGAAAAATGCAAACAATTTTATATTCATTAATTTGACAGCTTAGAAGAAATGAACCAGTTTCTTTACACACACACAAATTACAAAAATTCAACCAAGATAAAATAGACAATTTGAATCATCCTATATATAGTTCAAATTCAAAACTTAATTTTCAACTAAAAGCTCCAGAAAAACAAATATTGAGACCCATAGTTGTTCGGTAAAAAATTCTACTCAGCAATTAATAAACAAAGAAGTTTAGACTCCACTCTAGAAAATCAGGCAGGAGGAAACACTTTTCTAACTTACTCAATGAAGCTAATATTACCCTGATATTAAAACCAGGCAAAGACCATTCTGAAAAGAAAACTATAAACCAATATGTATCATGAAATTAGACACAGAAGTCCTAAGAATAATACCAGTGAAATGATTTCAGCAATGTAATAAAATAACTACCAAGTAGAATTTCTTCTAGGTATGCACAACTATTTCAACTCTACCCTATTAATAGGCTAAAGAAGAGTAATCATATGATAGCAAATGATTCAGAAATAGTATTTGTAAAATTCAATATCCATGTATGATAAAATCTAACCAAGAACATTACCTCAGGGGATAAAGAACACCTACTAAAAATATATGGCTAACATTACATTTAATAGTAAAACACACACACACACACACACACATACACACACACACACACACACATTTCTCCTAAGACTGAAAATAAGGCAAGGATATCCATATGCAACATAGTATTTATATCTTCAACATAGCATTAGAAGTTCTAGCAATTACTATAAAGCAAATTTATATATTTATATTTTATTATTATCATTATTATTAAATTGAAAAGACAATTTATACTATCCCTTTTGCACATGATATGATTGTCTATGTAGAAAATCTCAAGAAAATTATTTAAAAAATAATAATAAACCCACAGAAGAGACTCCTAAAATGAGTAAGTGAGTTCAGCAGAGTTGCAGGATACAAGATAAATGTTGAAAACTCATTTGCATTTCTTTATAATAAAAATGAACATGTGAAAACAAGTGGAATGAGATATTTAAAATCGCCCACAAGAGAAGAAAATACTTAGATTTAAATTTAGCAAAACATGAATAGGGTTTGCTTTCTAAAAATTATAAAATTCTGATAAGATAAATCAAAGGAAATCTAAATAAATGGAGAGACAAAATATATACAGGATTGTGACACTCAACCTAGTGAAAACATTAACTTTCTCCAAGTTTATCAAGATGTTTGTAGCAATTCCTATCAAAATCTCTGAAACACATATGGGAGACAAAGACAAGCTTATTCTAAAATTTAGATAAAATGTCATGGCTATACAATAGCTAAAACAGTTTTTGCAAAGAAGCATATAGTGGGAGAAATCAGACGATCTCATATTAAATTTTGTCGTATAGTTTCAGTAATCATGACTGTACTGCATTGGCAAAGGGATAGACATATGAATCAATTGAACAGAACAACTCAGAAATAGATATACATAAGTATGTTCACAAATTTCTGAAAATTTTGCAGAAGTATTTTAAGGGACAAAGGATAGACTTTTCAAAAAATGGTTTCTTATCAACTGAAAATTTATTAAAAAATACAAATAAACATCTACCTAAATTTTATATCTTACATAAGAATTTATTCCAGCCTAAATTATAAAATATAAAACTATAAAGATTTTAGAAAAAAAAAACTCTTCAGATAAAAGGTTAGAGTTTTAGATTTGACACAAAAAGCAGAATTAATTTAAAAGAAACGATAAATTAGACTTCAGCAAAATTTTAAATTTTAAAAATGTTAAATATTTCAGCCCTAGTGAGCAGGCCTCCTGGGGCCTCCAAGACCACCTTGTTTGTGCCCACTGCAGCCCTGGGTAGCCAACCCATGAAAGGCCTTGTGTTCAGCTGGCCTGCCAAAACCCCCTGGCACAGAGAGGTCATACCTACACGAGCCCACTTCTTTAAAACCAGGAGAGAAAACTATTTCATCTAATTCAGAGAAACAAACACTGAAAGTAAAATAAAATGAGATAACAGAAAAGTATGTTTCAAATGAGAGAGCAAAAGAAATAAAATCAAACTCCCCCCACTATGAAACAGAAATAAGTAACTTCTTGATAAAGAATTCAAAGTAATAGTCATAAGGATTCTCAATTTCTAAGAACAAAGAATGTCAGTGAGAACTTCAGTTAGAGCAAGAACATGTAATAAAGAACCAATCGGAGTTGAAATATACAGTACTTGAAATGAAAAAAAATAGACTAGAGGAAATTAATAGCAAACTGTGTAATATAGAAACACAAATATGTGACCTAGAAGAAAGAAGAGTGAAAATCACCCAATTAGAACAGAAAAAAATTAAATAAAAGAATATAGTTTAAGGACCTTTGGGACAACATCAAGCACATTGACATTCACATTATAGAAATCCTAGAAGAAGAGAGAGAAAGGAGCAGAAAAGATATTCAAAGAAATAATGGCTATACACTTTCCCAACCTGGAGATGGAAACAGATATCCAGCTCTACAAAGTGCAGTGTCTCGAACAAAATAAACCCAAAGGGACACACATCAAGATTTAATTCAATTAAAATGACATAAAGTTAAAAATAATGAGAGAATATTGAATGCAGAAGGTAAATAACTAATCACATTTAAAGGCAACCCTATAAGGCTGGTTTTTCAGCAGAAACTTTGCAGGTTCAGAAGGGAGAGGCAGGATATACATAAAGTGCTGAAGGAAGGGACCTATAACCTACAATAGTCTATATGTCAAAATTATTGTTTAGAGTTGAAGGACAAATAAAAAAATTTTAAGACAAGCAAAAAATTTAAAAGTTCATAACCTCTAAACTAGATTTACAAGAAATGTTACAGGGAGCTTTGTAAGCAGAAGAAAAAAGATCATAATCAGAAATAAAAAATATATCAAAGAAAAACCTCACAGATAAAGGCAAATATATGATAAAGGCAGTGGATCAACCACTTTAAAAAGCTAGCACAACAGTTAAAAGACAAAAGTAGAAAAATAAAATACAAATTTAATATTAAACAAAAAAATAAAAAGTCAAAAATCTAAACATAACACTAAAGAAAATCAGTCAACCACAAAAGAAGAAACAAAAAAATTAACCAAGTAGAACTACAGAAGCAACTAAAAAACAATGAACAAAATAGCAATAATTACAACCTACCAGTAAATATTTTAATTGTTAAAAGGATTAAGGGATCAAATCAAAGACATGTGGTGCATGAATTGACTTAAAAACCCTGTCCATGTAAAGTCTAAAAAATACTCACTTCAAAACAAAAGACATACACAGACTACAAGTAAGAGTGAAAAATAATTCCATGCAAATATAAATAAAATAAGAACCTAGGGTGGCAATACTCATATCAGACAAAATGGACTTTGAATAAAGAGTATAAAAGGTGACAAAGAGGGCATTACATTATAACAAAGGGGTCAATCCAACTAAAGAATATAATTGTCATAAATATTTACCTGCCCAACACAGGAGCACCTAAACATATTCAGCAAGTATTAACAGACATAAAGGGAGAAATTGATAGAAATATAATAGTAGCCGTAGGACTTTAATACCTCAGTTACATCAATGCATTTATCATCCAGACTGAAAAATCAATAAGCAGACATTGGTCTTAAACAACAGATTCAACAAGATGAACTTGACAGATGTTTACAGAACATTTTATCCCCAAACTGTGGATACACAGAAAATTATTAATTCACAAAGTAAAACAGAGAGGAACAAAAGAACTATAAAACAGCCCCAAAACAATAAGACAGCATCACCTATCAATAATTTATTAAATATAAATAGACTAAATTCTCCAATCAAATGGCATAGAATGGTTGAATGGATTAAAAATGAGCAAGACCCACTGACATGCAGCCTATAAGATACTCACGTCAGATGTAAGGACATGCACAGATACGAAGTGAAGGGAATGAAAATGTGTTTCATGGAAATGGAAACCAAAGAAATCTGGTTAACTATGCTTACATGAGACAAACAGAACTTAAAACAAAGCTTGTACAAAACAACATTCAGGAGGGGGGTGGGAGCGAAGAGGAGAGGGTCAATGGGGGAAAATGGGAGGACATCTCTAATATTTTCAACAAAAAAAGAAATTTAAAAAGCAATGATCATGGGCCTTACATAATGATAAAGGTATCAATCTAACAAGAGCATGTAACATTTGTAAACATTTATGGACCCAACAGAGGAAAACCTAAATATATAATTTGAGTATTCAAAAATACCTAAAATAAAAAATACGCAGCAATTCATCAGTAGTAGGTGACTTCCATGCTCCAATAACATCATCAACTTATACCAGAGAAATGCAAAGGATTGTAAGAGACAACTATGAAAAATCTGCAACAAATTGGACAACCTAGAATATTCGGATAAATTAATAATCACTAGTGAAAATATACTAACACCAACTATCAGAAAGAAAAATTAAGAAAACAATCCCATTTATAATTGTATCAACAAAGAATAAAACACCTAGAAATAAATTTAACCAAGGAAGTGAGTCACCTAAACATCAAAACCTGTAGGACATTGATAAAAGGAATTGAAAAAAACACAATTAAACAAAAATATATTCCATGATCATGAACTAGAAAAAATAATATTATCAAAATGTCCAGACTACTCCATGACACATACAGATTCAATGTAATACCAATGGCATTTTTTTTTATTAATTAATTTTTATTGCAGATGTTTCTCCTTTTTCCCCCAATAATACCCTCCTCCCCTTGCGCCCTGCCCTGTTCCCAGCTTTGTAGTCTACGTCCATTGTTTATGCATACATGCATATAAGTTCTATGGTTTATCTCGCACCCTCACCTCTTCTTCTGGGGATTGTCAGTTTGTACTCCACGTCCATGTCTCTGGGACTACCCCATTCCTCAGATTGTTATGTTCAATATATTCCCAAATGAGTGAGATCATGTGAAATTTGTCTTTCTCTGCTTGGTTTGTTTCACTTAGGATAATACTCTCCAGGTCCCCCCATGTCGTCTACAAGAATAAGAAATCTTTCTTTCTTATAGCTGCATAGTACTCCATTGTGTATATGTACCACGGCTTTTTTATCCATTCATCTACTGATGGACACTTGGGTGGTTTCCAGATGTTAGCTATTGTAAATAGTGCTGCTATGAACATGGGGGTACACATATTCTTTCTGATTGGTGTTTCAGGCTTCTTAGGGTATATTCCTAGAAGTGGGATCACTGGGTCAAATGGTAGTTCAATTTTTAATTTTTTGAGGTAACACTATATTGTTTTCCATAGTGGCTGCACCAGTCTGCATTCCCACCAGCAGTGTATTAGAGTCCTCTTTTCTCCACACCCTCGCCAACACTTGTTGTTTCATGATTTGTTGATGGCGGCCATTCTGACAGGTGTGAGGTGATACCTCATTGTTGTTTTAATTTGCATCTCTCTGATGATTAGTGATGATGAGCATTTCTTCATATGTCACTTGGCCATTTGTATGTCCTGTTTGGAGATGTGTCTATTTAGTCCCTCTGCCCATTTTTTAATTGGATTCTTTTTCTTCCTTTTGTTGAGCTCAATGAGCACTCTATATATATTGGAAATTAACCCTTTATCTGGTGTATCATTGGCAATTATGCTCTCCAATAGAGTGGGGTGCCTTTCCATTTTGGTGGTTGTTTCTTTTGCTGTGCAGAAACTTTTGAGTTTGATGTAGTACCGTGTGTTCATTTTCTCCTTTGTTTCTGCTGCCTCAGGTGATGTATCAGTGAAAATTCTGCTGTGTATGATGTCTGCAATTTTGTTGCCTACAGTTTCTTCTAGGATTTTTCTGGATTCATGAGTAACACTTAAGTCTTTTATCCATTTTGACTTTATTCTTGTGTAGGGTGTAAGTTGATGGTCTAGTTTCAATTTTTTGCTTGTACCTGTCCAATTTTCTCAACATCATTTATGAAAGAGGCTGTCCTTACGCCACTGTATGCTCTTGCCCCCTTTGTCAAATATTAATTGAGCATATTGCCTTGCGTCCATTTCTGGGTTCTCTGTTCTGATCCACTGGTCTATAGGCCTGTTCTTGTGCCAGTACCAGGCTGTTTTGATTACAGTGTCTTTGTAGTATAACCTGAAATCTGGTAATGTTATTCCCCCCCACTTTGTTCTTCTTTTTCAAGATTGCTCTGGCTATCCGAGGTCTTTTTTAGTTTCATATAAACTTTTGAAGTATTTGTTCTAGTTCTGTGAAGTATGTCATTGTTATTTTGATGGGGGTTGCATTGAATCTATGGATTGCTTTGAATAGTATGGACATTTTAATGATGTTAATTCTTCCAATCCATGAACAAGGTATGTGCTTCTGCTTTTTTATATCTTCCTCTATTTCTGTTTTCAATGACCTGTAGTTTCCTGCAAATAGATCCTTTATTTCTTTGGTTAACTTTATTCCTAGGTATCTTAACTTTTTGCCGCAATGGTAAATGGGATTGTTTTCTTAGTTTCTCTTTCTGTGAGTTCACCATTGGTGTATAAGAATGCCATCAATTTCTTGATGTAAATTTTGTATCCTGCTACTTTGCCAAATTCATTTATTAAGTCTAGTAAATTTTTGATGGAGTCTTTGGGGTTTTCTACGTATACTACCATGTCATCTTTGAATGATGACAGTTATACTTCCTCCTTTCCAATTTGGATCCCTTTTATTTTTTCTCCCTGTCTGATTGCTGAGGATAAGACTTCCAGTACTATGTTAATTAAGAGTGGAGAAAGTGGGCATCCTTAACTTGTTCCTGTTCTTAAGGAAAATGTTTTTAGTTTTTGCCCATTGAGTATAATATTGGCTGTAAGTCTTTCATGTATGGCCTTTATTGAGTAAAGATATGATCCCTCTTTTCCCAGATTACTGAGGATTTTTATCAGAAATGGGTGCTGGATTTTGTTCAATGCTTTTTCAGCATCTATTGATATGATCATATGATTTTTATCTTTCATTTTGTTTATGTGGTGTATCACATTTACTTATTTGTGAATATTGTACCAGCCTTGCATCCCTGGGATGTATTCCACTTGGTCATGGTGAATAATTTTTTTGATGTATTGCTGGATACAATTTGCTAGTATTTTGTTCAGGATATTGGTGTCTATGTTCACCAGGTATATTGGCCTGTAGTTTTCCTTTTTTATAGTGTCTTTTTCTGGTGTGGGAATCAGAATTATGCTGGCCTCATAAAATTAGTTTGGAAGTCTTCCTTCCTCTTGAGTTTTTGAAATAGTTGAGGAGAATGGGTATTAATTCTTTGAATGTTCGGGAAAACTCCCCCATAAAGCCATCCGGGCCTGGGCTTTTGTTTGCTGGAAGAGTCTTGATTACATCTTCAATTTCTTTTGTTGTTATTGGTCTGTTCAAGTTTTCTATCTCTTCCTGGTTCAGTTTTGGGAGACTATGTTTCTAGGAATTTCTCCATTTTGCTTAGATTGTCAAATTTTTTGCCATATAATTGTTCATAATATTTGTTGACAATCCTTTGTATTTCTGTGGTGTCAGTTTTTATTTCTCCTATTTCATTTCTGATTTTGTGTATTTGGGTTCTCTTTCTTTGTTTCTTGGTGAGTCTAGGTAAGGGTCCATCAATGTTGTTTATCTTTTCAAAGAACCAGCTCTTTGTTTTATTGATCCTTTGAATTGTTTTTTTTTTTTTTGGTCTCCATGTCAATTTATCTGCTCTGATCTTTACTATTTTCTTCCTTCTACTTGTTCTGGGGTTTCCTTTTGTTTGCTTTCTAGTTCTTTAGGTTGTGAGGTTAAAAAGTCTATTAGAAATTTTTCTTGCTTTTTGAGGTAGGCCTTTTGAGGTAGTGCTATGAAACTTCTGTGGATGCATCCCATAGACTTTGTCTTGTTGTGTGTTCATTTTCATTGTTTTCCAGGAAGTTTTTAATGTCTTTCTTGATCTCCATGGTAACCCATTCATTGTTCAATAACATGCTATTTAGCATCCAAGTTTTCAAATGCCTGTGCATGTTCTTGTTGCAATTGATTTCTAGTTTCATGCCATTATTATTTGAGAAGATATTGATATGATTTCAATCTTCTTGAACTTGTAGAGACTTAGTCTGTGCCCTAACATGTGGTCTATCTTTGAGAATGTCCCATGTGCACATGAGAAGAATGTGAATTCTGCAGTTTTGGGGAGTCATTTTCTGTAGATATCTATTAAACCCATTTGATCTAGCACTTCATTTAGAGTCTGTGTTTTCTTGTTAATTTTTTTGTATAGATGATCTATCCAGTGATGTCAGTGGGGTGTTGATGTCCCCTGCTATGATTGTATTGCTATTGATTTCTCTTTGAAGTCCTCCAGAAGATTTTTAATATATGTTGGTGCTCCTATATTGGGTGCATATGTTTACCAAAGTTATACCTTCCCGTTGGATAGATCTTTTCAATACTATGTAGTGGCCTTCTTTGTCTCTAGTCATGGTCTTCATTTTGAAATCTACTATATCAGATGTGAGTATTGCTACCGCAGTTTTTTTTTCCTTTCCATTAGGTTGAAAGATTTTTTCCATCTCTTCACTTTCAACCTATGTGAGTCTTTTGTTGTGAGGTGGGTCTCTTGTAAACAACATATATGTGAGTCATGCTTTCTTATCCAATCAGCTACTCTGTGTGTTTTTATGGGAGCATTCAATCCATTTACATTTAAGATGATTATTGATATGTATTTATTTATTGCCATTTTTGTTTAGTGTGGTTCTATTTTTCTTCCCATTTCTTCTACTAATTACAGCAATCCTTTTAGCATATCTTGCAGTGCTGGTTTGGTGTTAATATATTCCCTTAGCCTTTTTATTTTATTTTTTTTTTGTCAGAGCAGCTCTTTATTTGACCTTCTATTTTGAATGATAGCCTTCCTGGATATAGTAGTCTTGGGTTCAGATCCTTGTTCTTCATGACTTTGATTACCTCATGCATTTCCCTTCTGGCCTGTAGTGTTTCTGTTGAGAAGTCAGCTAAGAGCCTTATGGGGTTCCTTTGTTGGTAACCTGTTGCTCATCTCTTGTTGCCTTTAAGATTATCACTTTGTCTTTAATTTTTGACATTTTTATTATTATGTGTGTTGGTGTGGGCCTGTTTGGATTCTTCCTACTTGGGGCTCTCTGTGCTTCTTGAATGTGAATACCTTCTTCCTTCACCAAGTTAGGAAAATTTTCTGTTACTATTTCTTCAAATATATTCTCTAACCCTTGCCTATTTTCTTCCTCTTCGTGGACTCCTATGATGTGAATGTTATTACGTTTCCAGTTGTCTCACCGTTCTATTAAGCTATCTTCCTATTTTTTTAATTGTTTTTCCTTTTGGTTTTCTGATTGGTTGTTTTTTTCTACCCTGTCTTTTAATTCACTGATCCAGTCCTTTGGTTCTTCTACTCTGCTGATTAGTCCTTCCAATGTGTTCTTTGTTTCTGCTATGTCATATTCATTTCCACTTGTTTGGTTTCATTGTTTCTATATCTTTACTCATGGTGCTGATGTCCTTACTCATGCTGCTGAGCTTCCTCAAGATCAGGGCTCTGAACCCTACCTCTGCTAATTTGCTTAACTGCATTTCATTGATCTCATGTTCAATAGAGTTCTCTTGTTCCTTCATTTGGGATTTGTTTCTTTGTTTCATCATTTTGGCTTTCTCAGTGAGTTTTGGAGCCTGCCAAATTTTCCCTGTGGGTGTTGGTGTTCTGCTGTTTGTGGCTCCCTCTACTGGGTTTGGGCGGGCCTGCTTGTGCCCACATTAAACACTACTGTCAAGTCTCACTTTCCTGGTTAGATTTTCAAGCCCAGGAAAGGTTTAGTTATCCTCTAGTTTTTTCCTGGAGGCTATTAGTCTCAGTTACTCAGTGCCTTGGAATGTAGCCCTGGTGTTCTGCATAAGAGGATTTCCAGAGGGTGGGATAGAGGCTAGTTAATAAGTCTCAATTAATTTCTTTGCCTCACCTGGGAAAGGCAGATCCTACCAGTATCCCTGGTTATATGGTCTTGTCCTGCTGCTTTTCTGTTGCTTTTTTTCTGAGGATTTGTCTTTATTTTAGTTGTAATTCCCATTTGGTCCTATGAGATCATCTGTGTAGCTTCCATTCACTCTGCCTCCATTTTCACATCCTCTACGCCTATCTTGTGTGCAGCTGGGTCACACAGGCCTATCTGCTGCCTCTGCACCCTGCAGGTCCCAAGGGTAACTGGATCACACAGTCTCTTTGGGGACCTGGCTCTATGCCTATGTTATGGGCTGTTGGGTTGCACATGCCTCTCTGGTACTTCAGCACCCCACAGGTCCCAAGGGTAACTGGATGGCGCAGTCCCTGCTGGTTGCACAGGGCTCTCTGGTGCTTCAGCACCCCGCAGGTCCTGAGGGTGGGCAGCTGTATGGCAGCAGTCTCTCTGGGGCTCTGGCTTCCCACTGTTCTTGTGAGCTACTCGCCGGCACAGGCCTCTGTGGAGCCCCAAGTCCCGCCGTTGGCAGCTGAGGAGTGCTGCTGTTCCGTGGGGCTCAACTCCTGCTTAGCTTTTGCAGTAGATTTTGGGGATGGATCTCAGCTGCTGGTCTGTGCTTCTGTTGTGTGGAGATGGATGTCTGCTCCCGAGCCTCTGTTGCTGGGGGTATATCTTCACTCTGATCGGGCTGCTACTATGGGGGATGGTACTGGTCTCTGGGCTGTCCACGGCTTCTGAGACCGGCACCTTGGGAACTCCGCTACTGTGCACTGGTCTGTGTTGACACAAGGTGTCCACTGGTCTGATGGTGCCATTGGTGCTGGTGGGCTCAAGTTTCTGGGCCCTAACTGCTCCCACTGCCTCCTCCCAGGGAAGACCCGGGACCTTCCAAAGTGGTGGGACCTCCCTGTGGCACAGGGAGAAGCGTCCTGAAGGTCCGCTCACCGTGGTAGCATACTGCTCTGTCCACAGCACAGGGACCTTCTGCTCTGCGGTTCTGCACTGCTTGGGTTCAGACGTCCACCTTCATGTCCACTCACAAACTCTCACACACTCACTCTGTGTCTCATGCACTCACACTCCCTCCGGTCCTGCCCACCACCATCTTCTCCCCCAACCTCCAATGGCATTATTTTACAAAAATAAAAAATCAATCAAAAATGTCTATGGAACCACAATGTATCTGGAATAACCAAAGCAATCTTGAGAAAGAGCAAATCTGGAGGCATCATACTTGCTTATTTTAAACAATATCACAAAGTTTTAGTAATCTAAACTCTATGTTATTGCCATGATAACAGACATGTAGATGCATGCAACAGAATAGGGAACCCAGAATAGACCCATGTATATATGGTCAATTAATTTTGGCCAGGATTTGGAAGAAGTCCAAGTGCCCATCAGTAGATGGGTGGATAAAAGAGTTGTGGTACCTCTTGGCCGGTTTTCTCAGTGGTTTGAGCATTGGCCTGCAGTCCAGAGAGACCCGGGTTCAGTTCCCGCTAAGGGCGCGAACCTTGGTTGCAGTTTGTCCCCGGCCCTGGTTGGTCATGCGGGTGAAAGCCACTCGATGTGTCCCTTTCATGTCGATGTTTCTCTCTCTCTCTCTCTTCATCTCACTCCCTCCCACTGTTTCTGAACAAAAAATGGAAAGATGTCCTCGGGTGAGGATAAAAAAAATAGATTTTTCTTCTCTGGAATACCATTTATTTCTCCTTCAATATTAAATGATAGCCTTGCTGGGTAAACTAGCCATAGATATAGGTAATTGCTTTTCATCAATTTGAATATTCCATGCCAATCCCTTCTGGCCAGAAATATTTCTGTTGAGAAATCAGCTGACAGTCTTACTGAAGCTCCCTTGTAGGTAACTAACTGTCTATCTTTTTTTTGCTTTGAAGATTTTCTGTCTTTAACTTTTGTCACTTCTATTATGATGTGTCTTGTTGTAGGCCTCTTTGGTTTTATGTTATTTGGGTCTCTCTGTGCTTCCTGGACTTGCAGGTCTTTTTTCATCACCAGATTAAGAAATGTTTCCATCATTCTTTTTTCAAATAGGTTCTCAATTTCTTTCTCTATTTTTCCTTTTTCTGGTACCCCTGTGATACAGATGTTGTTACATTTTATATTGTCCAAATTTTTCTTAAACTATCCTCATTTTGTAAAATTTGTTTTTTTTTTTTTTTTGCTATTCTGATTTGGTTGCTTTTTTTTTTTTTTTTTTTTTTTTTTTTTTGCTATCTTGTCTTCCAAATCACTGATTTAATCCTCTGCTTTATATAACCTACTGTTTATTTCTTCTAGTATATTCTTCATTTAAGATGTTGCAGTCTTCATATCTGACATATTGTTTTACTTTTTGATGCTGTTGAAGTTCTCACTACATTCCTTGAGTGTGTTTATAAGCATTCTTTTGAACTCTGTATCTGGTAAATTTCTTGCCTCCATTTTATTTAGCTCTTTTTCTAAAGATTTTTCCTGTTCTTTCATTTGGGGCATATTTTGTTTGTTTGTTTGTTTGTTTCTTCTTATTTTGACTACCTATTGTGTTTGTTTCTGTGCTTTAGGTAGATCTGCTATTCTTCTAGTGTTGGTAGGGTATCCTAATGTAGTGGATGTCCTGTGAGACTCTGTGGTGCAGACTTTTTGATCACCTGAACTGGATGATCCAGAAATGTCGCTTGGTTAGTTATGTGAGTCCTATTCTTATAATTGAGTCTTGATTGTTACTAGCCCATTTGTGTGTGGTTTTGACCCTCAATCTGCTGACTGTTGAAGATTGACCTGACCACAGTTTTTGAGTTGTAGTGCTGGTGCTAACCTCCCAAAACAAACTTGCCTTAGCAGGTTCTTGTGTCTGCCAAGACCATTTGGGATGCTCACTGGATCATGCTCTGAAGTTCATCACTGGGTGTGCTGATTCTGGAGCCTCTTGGAATGGACTCTGGTGCAGGTCAATGTCAGATGTTGCTTGTAACTGTCTCTGAGCAACCTGTTTGGAGCTACAAAGTGATCCACTGTTTGTGGCTGCCTCTGCTTCTTGGCTGTGCATGGGAAGAACCAAGCTGAGCACCATACCCAGCTTTTACCAGCACCAAGCTCCAGCTCAAATCAACAACTGTTTCAAGGTATCCTGAGATCCACCTTCATTTGTCTCCACCTGCCTGCTGCCTGTTAGGCTCAATCGCTGAAAGAGACTCTGATGTTATTTGGTTCTCAGCGAGTCATTAGGTAGGAGTGAGTGGTGTTCAAACTTGGTGTCAGTGCTTGGCCTCAGTCCACTCAACTAGAAGTTTTAGGGTACACCATGTTTAGCTTCCACCCACTGGGTTCCCACATCCCTATTTTGAGGGTGGGGGTCCCAGGGAATTTCAGGATAAGGTGAGCAGAGTTTAATCAGGCCCAAACAGACCAAAATTTGGCTGTGTGCAAAGAGGGCTCAATACTGGTATGGTGCGTGAGGGTAAATGGCCCTGTCATACAGCCACACAACTCAGTCTGTCCTGGATTCTGCCCAGACTTTTGGAGAGCCACTGGTCTGCATGGCTTGCTGCCAGAGGTCAGTAGGGTGAGGCCCCTGGGAGTCCACAGGGTAGGGCTAGGGGGATCAGTGGTGTAGGGCTAGGGGGATCAGTGGTGAACAGGTGAAGTCAGTCAGGCTCACGGGAAGGCTGAGGAAATGGTTCCCACGCCAAAGCCACACAACTCAGTCACTGACACCCCGAGTCTGCCTGGGAATCTACACCTTAGGCTGAGGCAGCTGACTCCTCTTCTGGGTGTGAGCTCTGCAAGGTGAGATGACAGTGAGTTCTGAATATAGGGACATTCCATTCCCAGAGGCTGAAGCCATATTGAGGGGGGTGCTCCACACAAGAAAAATAATGTATGTCGTGGGTAAGAGAAATACTAAGCATAGGGTGCTTGGCAATGGTCCAGACAGCTGTCTCCCTGGACCCATAAACCCTAGTCTCTTTTCAATTAATTCTAGTCCAGTTCACTCTCCCTTGAGAGGAGCCCAGGGTGAGTGGTCTCAAACAAGATTTTGTGTGTTGGCCCACTAGGAGTGTGCCTGGGTCTCTAACAGACTCTTGTCTCTTTTCTGATAGACAGAATCCCCACTGATTTTCACAGTCAGATATTATGTGGGTGCTTCTTCCCGGCTCTGGTGGTCTGGGCTGGAAAGCCTGACATGGGTTTGAGACCTTTCACTCCTCAGCAGTAACTTTTGCAGCTGAGATGTTCTTCTGGATTCTCAGCCACCAACCACGGAAGCAGGGCTAGCCCTTCTCATGTCTTGTCTCAACGTGGCATCTTCTGTAAATCCCGGACTAGAGGATTTTTGTTCAGCTAGTCTTCAGTTGGTTATTCAGATTGATTGTCTTATAATTTAATTGTAATTCTGGTTGGTCCTGGAAAAAAGTGAGACAATATCCATCTACCCCACCGCCATCTCGGATGCAGATGCCTTCTGATGCCCACTCTTCTATTTATGATGTTATTTGTTTGAGTCTTATCCTTTTTCTTAGTCTAGCTAAAGTTTTGTTAATTTTGTAAAACATCAAAAAGGCAACTTTGTTATTGTTTAATTGTTTTTCTGATTTCTGTTATATGTGTTTTTGCTCTGATTATTGTTGTCTCCTTTATCTGCTAACTTTTGTGTTAGTGTGCTTTTCTTTTTATAGTTTCTTAAAATGTAAAGTTAGACTGTTTATTTGAGATCTTTTTTATAATATAGTCATTTATTACTATAAACTTCCCCCTGAAAACCATTTTTGCAGCATTTTACATTAGAATGTTGTGTCTTCCTTTTTATTTCTCTCAGGATATTTTCCAATTTCCCGTTTGATTTTTCCTTTGATTCCTTGGTTGTTTAAGACTGTATTAATTTCTACACATCTGCAAAATTTTAAATTTTCTTTCTGATGTTGATTTCTGGTTTCATACTATTGTAGTTGGAAAAATGCTTGGTAAGATTTCCATCTTCTAAACTTTGTTAGGACTCTTCTTTTACCTTACAAAAAAATCTATACTTCAAAACATTCTGTGTATACTTGAGAAAAATGTGAATTTATCTGTGATTGAGTGTTCTGTCTATATCTGTTAGAGCTATTTGTTTTATAGTATTCCTTATTTTCTCTGTTTCCTTATTTATTTTCTGTCTGTATGTTCTATCCATTATTGAATACAGAGTATTGAAGTCTTCTGTTGTTATTGTGTTGTCTAGTTCTCACAATGTTTGTTTTGTATTTGTAGGGGATCTGAAGTTGGATGCATACATACTTAAAATTGATGTGACTTTCTTGTGTTGACCTTTGTCTTATTATTTAATGCTTTTCTTTGTTTTTTAGTGTGTGTAAGTTTGACCTTAAGTCAATTTTATCTGATATGATTATGGTTACCCTGTCCTCTTGGTTTCCATTTATATGGAATATCTTTTTTACCCCATTCACTTTTAGTCTATGTGTGTCCTTAAATTAACTGAGCCACTTCTAGACAGCATATAGTAGGGTCGTCATTTTTAAAATTTATTCACTTACTGTATGTCTTTTGATTGGGTAGTTTAATTTATTTATATTTAAAGTAATTATTGATATGGAAGGACTTACTATTGTGATTTTGTTGTTTCATTTCTATCATGTAATTCTTTCATCTCTTTATGTTTCATTGATATTTGTATTGTTACATTCTCTGATTTATTTATTGATGGCATCTTCTATAGTTATTTTGTTAGTAGTTGCAATGGGATTTTATAAAATATATTAGTTATGCCATGGCTGGTTTGGCTCAGCAGTTGGAGCGTCGGCCTATGGACCAGAGAGTCCTGGGTTCGGTTCCTGCTAGGGGCACATACCAAAAAAAAAAAAAAGTGAACAGGATGGTTTTAAAAAACAGAATACCAGACTTTAATTTAAAAAAAAAAGAAAAAAGTAAAAAATAAAATATATTAGTTATAACAGTCTAATTTGAGCTGAGAAATTAAGTTCAATCACATATAAAAAGTCTATCTTCTACCATCCCCCACACATATTTATTTTATTGTTCAAAATTTACATATTTTATACAGTGCACTCAATAATATATTTCATAGGTATATTTTTGTCCTTTAGTTGTGAATCACTGTTGCAGAGTTACATATTCTATATTTATCTATATGTTTACCTTTCCCTGAAAGTTTTATACTTCCATATGTTTTTGTGTTGCTGTTTATCATCCTTTTATTTCAACCTAAAGAAGACCAGCATTTCTTTCAAGGCAGGTCTATGGGTGATACATTCTCTCAGATTTGTTTGTCTAAAAATGTCTTTTTCTTTCATTTTTAAAGGAAAATTTTGCTAGAAATAATAGTCTTAGCTGCTAATTTCTTTTAGTACTTTAAATATTTCAACACACTGCTTTTTGCCTGCAAATTTTCTATTGAGAAATCTGCTGATAGCCTTATGAGGATTCCTTTGTATATTATAAGTCAATGTTCTATTGTTATTTACAATATTCTCTCTCTTTCTTTGACTTTTGACATTTTGATTACAATGTATCTTTTTATAGAGTTTCATAAATTTATATTTTATATACCATGATATTTCTTAAATCCGGATGTTTTTTATTTTCTTCCCCAGATTTGGAAAGTTTTCAGCTATTATTTCTTCAAATAAGTAGTCTCTTTTTTTTTTTTTTTTTTGCTCTCCTTTCTTCTGGGACTCTCATAATGCATGTATTAATTCTATTGGTGACATCTCACAGATCTCTTAAACTTACTTTACTATTATTTTTGCTCCTATAACTTGATTATTTCAAACAAGCTATCTTTGAGTTGTCTGGTTATTTCTTTGGCTTGATCTAGTTTGCTGTTTAATGCTTTTGTGAAAAATTTGGTTCCATTATTATATTTCTCATTTTCACAATTTTTGTTTGATTTTTTAAAAAATTATCTTCTTTCTTCAGTTGAATTTTTACTTTGTTCATGCATTTTTTTTCACCTGAGGTTGTTAATTATCCTTATGGTGGGTGTTTTGAATTCTCTATCAGGGAATTTATCTATTTTACTTTCAGTAAGGTCCATTCTGGGGCATATTTTCCTGTTTTCTCACTTTGTGCTGTTATGCAAGAACTGGACAAAACTCCGCCTCTCCAATTCGTTATGCTGGCCTCATACGAGAAGACTTGAACCAATAAGCCTGGCCCCGGATCTGGGCAGCCTTTCAAATTTTTTTTCTGTATGCAACATCACTGGAATTGTGAGTGAAAACTCCTGATCAGAGGTATTTTCTAGTTAATTTTCTCAGTAATTCAGAGTCTCTCGTTCTCTCTGGTATCTGTCTGCTTCCCCATGGGTGTTCTCAAGCAGCAGCGACGTCCTGCACGGTTTCCTTGTTGTTGCTCTCAGTGGCGCCCAGGTATTGGAACGTGCTGTGTCCCAACTGTGCTGTGAGACAGGAAGGACAAAAATAAGTCTCCCAGCAACCATTCAAGAAGTCTGAATGTTAGATTTATGTTTCTGTCTTTTCTTTTTTCTTTCCATTAAAAAAGTCACATGCTGAAAGTCTTCTTGATCATACTGGGTTGAGATAGGAGGACAGGCTCTCATGCTGAGTGCACATCAGTCCAAGCCTTCACCTTGTTCTCAGCAGCCCTCAGACACCCAGAGCACGCTGGACCTCACCACTCTGTCACCGGCAGAACAGAAGACACCCAGAGCACACGGGACCTCACAGCACTCTGTCACCAGTGAAACAGAAGACACCCAGAGCACACGGGACCTCACAGCACTCTGTCACCGGCGGAACAGAAGACGTACAGAGCATGCAGGACCTCACAGCACTCTGTCATAAGCGGAACAGAAGACACCCAGAGCTGGACCTCACAGCACTCTGTCACCGGCGGAACAGAAGACACCCAGAGCACACGGGACCTCACAGCACTCTGTCACCGGCAGAACAGAAGACACCCAGAGCACACGGGACCTCACAGCACTCTGTCACAAGCGGAACAGAAGACACCCAGAGCACACGGGACCTCACAGCACTCTGTCACCGGCGGAACAGAAGACACCCAGAGCTGGACCTCACAGCACTCTGTCACAAGTGAAACAGAAGACACCCAGAGCACATCGGACCTCACAGCACTCTGTCACAAGTGGAACAGAAGACACCCAGAGCACACGGGACCTCACAGCACTCTGTCACCGGCAGAACAGAAGACGTACAGAGCATGCAGGACCTCACAGCACTCTGTCACCGGCGGAACAGAAGCCACTTCCTTGGAATTCATGATGTATGTTTGAATTCTTTACCTCTCTAGAAGGAAGCTTGTGTTTTGGTTATTTGTCTTGCTCATTCTTTGCTGAGCTGACAGTAAAGAGTATGGTGAGTATTTGTGTGACAGTCCAAACCATCACCCTTATTGTCAGTGTTCCCCAACCTGGGGTCTTTTGGTGTAGTACTTAGGTTCAGTCAAGACAGAAACCCCTCAGCTCCCCCAAAAGCCTGAATGTTAGATGTGTATCAGTCTTCTCCTTCCCTCCACAGGGAGAGACCAAGGGACGGCAGTCATCCCGACTGTGCTGCACCGGGGAGGGGAAGGTGCTGTCCCAGGCCACCGTGCGGGAGTCGCCTCGCCCGTCGCAGTTCTCCCTTCTCAGCAGTCCTGGGCGTCTCCAGCACGGCAGTCCCATCAGCACTCGGAGACAGGTGCTGAAGCCGAGCCCGAGGCCAGCTCTGGAAAAGACGAAGCAGGGATGTCTGGTTCAGCTGGTTCCTTCCCCAGAGAAGCTGGGGTGGGACGTCTGGCTAACTCTCCCTGTGTTGAACTGAGTGGAAGGGCTGTGGTGTGCGGGATGCATGCTAGTCCAAGCTGCCATCTTCCTTGTCAGAGGCTTTCAACCTAGGTCCTTTCAGATTCAGGCAGGGACAAACCATTTGCTCAGGCAGCTCCCTGGAAAAGGCAGACAACTGGAAATACAGTCCACTACTTTGTTTTCTTTTCGAGGGAAAAGCTGAAAGTGTCCTCCTGATAGTGTAGCACTGTGCCAAGGGGAGAGATTATGATAAAAGGGCAGTCTGGAATTTTCCTATCAGCTTTAATGTGGTTGCTTTTGCATTTCCTTGGTGTGCAGGAGTTTTTAACTGGTGTCTGGATTTCACACAAATGGAATTGGTCTGTGTATTGTTTAATCAGTGTGTCTGTAGGCAGAAGAAAAGTAGAGGGCTTTCGATTCCATCTTGCTGATGTCATCTCTAAATAATTTTAATACCCTTAAATTTCTTAAATTTCTGTCCCATGATATATACTATGTTGGTGAATGTTCTAAGTTCATTTCAAAAGGATGGGTATTATTATGTTATTTGGTGGATAATTCTATAAATGTCAAGTAGAATAAATTATTTGATGGTGAATTTTAGTTCTTCTAATCATTGAGTTTTCTTTCTAGTCATTCAATCTATTATTTAGAGAGGTTTGTTCATTTCACCAACTATAATCTGTCCGTTGTTTTCTTTGACTATGTTAGATTTTACTTCTGATTTGTATTCTGAAGCTCTGATGTTTAGAATAAACATATTTGTGACTGGTATGTCTTCTTGCTGAGATACCCTTTTATAATTATAAAATAAAATTTTTGCTCTTAGGTTTATTTTATCTTATTGATGTAGCCATTGTAGCTTTTTTGATAAGTGTTTTTATGCTGTATATTTAATCTCTGTACTTTTTTCCTATTTATGTCACATTTCACACTGATTTCTTATGAACAGCATATAATTAAAGAACCTTTAAACCCACTGTGACATTTTTTGACTTAATCAGTGTTTTTAAACATTGATAATTACTAGGT
Organism: Molossus molossus; assembly: GCF_014108415.1. Classification (NCBI taxonomy): domain Eukaryota; kingdom Metazoa; phylum Chordata; class Mammalia; order Chiroptera; family Molossidae; genus Molossus; species Molossus molossus. The sequence continues at coordinate 77,751,626 of NW_023425350.1, read as the reverse complement.
TATTATTATATTTAGATTTAAATCAAAGATATTTTAATTTTCTCTTTATTTTATGTAATTTTATTAATCTATTCCCTTTTTCTGTCTTTTTTTTTTCCCCTTTTGTATTATGTGAACATTTTCAGCATTTTATTTTAGTTTTTGTTTTCTACTATACTATTCTTTTAGTTTTATAAGTAAGTGTTCCAGGTATTATGGTATACATACATAACCTTTTTATGTTCTACTTTGAATTGATACTTCGTTAGTACTTGTCAAATGTAGAAAGTTGACCATCACACAGGTCCTTTTGCCCTCAACCCTCCATGTAGTAATTTCATATTATATCACCTATAGCAAAATTTCCAATGTTATAATTTTTTAACCATCAATCACATTTTAAAAAACGAATAGGAAAATGTTGTATTACATTTATCCAAACAGTATTCATTTCTCTTGTTCTTTCTTTATTTCAGATATACAAAATTACCTTCTGCTATCATTTCTACTCTTTTTATTTCATTTTATTTTTTGCATCACTATTTATCCCCTGTGAGCCCTCTTCTACCTCCACCCACCCCTCACCCCATCGCAGTTACCACACTGTTGTCCACGTGCGTGAATTCTCTCTCTCTTTGGATGAAGAAGTTTATTTAGTAATTACTTTAGAGCAGATCTAATGAAATCTAAGAATTTATTGATTGATTGATTTTTGAGAGAGAGGAAGGGAGAAGGAGAGAGAGATAGAAACATCGAAGAGAGAGAACATTGACTGTCCACCTTCTGCATGTCCCCCACCTGTGATGGGCCCACAGCCTGGGCATGTGCCCTGACCAGGAATCACACCAGTGACCTCTTGGTGCAGGGTCGATGCTCAACCGCTGAGCCACACCAGCCGGACTAAGAATTTATTTAAATGTATATTATCTGAGAATATATATTTACTATGCCATTATTTCTAAAGCATATTTTCATTGGCCCTAATTTTCTGGGTTGAGAGTGCTTTTTATTTATTTTTATTTTCTCCCTGCACCTAAAAATGCCACTTTCTTCTCACTTACATGGTTTCTACAAGAAATCTAATTGCTTAAATTGTTCAAATTATTACCCCCTACAGGTAATGAAGTTAATTTCTTTCTCTGTAGTTTGTTTCAAGTATTCTTATTTTTGTCGTGAGATTTCAGCTGTTGGACTGTGACAGATGTGCCTGGGTAGGGACTCTTTGATGCCAGTTTTGGGGTTTGCCGAAATACTTGTCTGTAAATTATGTCTTTCACCAAATCTGCGCATTTTTAAGCAAGGTATCGTCCGTTGTTGTTTTGTTTCTGGCTCTATGTCCTTGTCCCCCTCTCCTCTCCTGGAACTCCGACACGGTGGATGCCGCACCTTCTGTTCTTGTCCCAGATTAATGCAAATGTTCTTCTTTTATTATTTTTCTCAGTTCTTATTATACGATTTTTATTTCCTATGGAAACAAGTTTTTTCTTGTCACCTTCATTATGTTACTAAGCCCATTCTCTTAGTTTATCATTTTGCATTATTTTACTTTTATTTTTTGTTCTAAAGTTTTTTTTTGTTTTTCTTTACATTTTTTATTATTTTTGTTGTTGTTGAGACTTTTTATTTTTCCATGTATTAAAGAGTATTCACACTTAGCTTGCTATGCTATTGTTACTTAAACTGTTTTAAAGTTGTATTTATTTCACATAATTCCAACACAATGCCGTTTCAGCATTGGCCTTTCCTTATACATGTTGAGATTTTTCTGGTACTTTATATGCTGAGTAATATTGGATTTTATCTAGTATTTTGAATATTATGTTATGAGACTAGGTAATGTTAAAATGCTATGGTGAATTTTGACAGGATCATTTTAGCAAGCAATCAGCCTGTTAGAATGAAGGCTGTATGTTCCAACCCACCTTTTTGGCCTGTGGTCCCAATATCAGTTCAGTTTTCAAAGATTTTTCAGGGTTACACAAATCTGTTTATGTACTTGCCACAAAGAGGCAATTCTGAAGCGTGGGTGGCAGGCTGTTTTAATTCTTCATGTCCTTGATGTGTGTTTAGGTTTGGTTTCCTTTATGCACAACTCTGGCGGAAGTTGGCAAAGCAACTCCATGTAGTGGACTATGCATGCTTGGACTCATTCTTGAGTGGAAACACAGCCACAGGTGTAATACCAGAGGATAAAGGTCATGGCGGGAAAATTTTACCTAGCACGGTCTTAAAATAGTTGTTCTGTGCATTCTGTTTCAGTTTAGCATTTGTATTAATGGGAGAGGCAGAGTGAAATGTGCTTACTCAATCTTACTCATGAAATAAACTGTCCAACACAGTATTTCTAATCTCAGACATCACTTTTATGTCTAGAAACCTGATTCCAATTTTTATATTTCGTATTTCCCTAAAACCCACACCATTTCCTTTATAGTTTCTATTTCCCTAACTTCTGCACAATTTTTTTGTGTAATTTATTGAACATATATAATACAGTTACTTTTTGTCTACAGATTTTATCACCTGTACCATTTCTGGGTCTATTCCTATTGATTTTTCTTACTCCTCTTCCTGAGTCAGATTCTCCCAATTATTTGCATGCCTGGTAATTTTATACTGAATGACCACTATTGGTAAGTTTATACTGTTGAATGTTAGAAATTCTAGTATACCTGCAGTTGAACTTGATCATTGCCTTGGGTTTCAGTAAGTTTTTGAGGTGTGTGTGTCTTTAAGCTTTGATTGAGAGAAATAGAGAAACCTTTGGTTTTAATGTTGTCTCAGTACTAAGGCAATACTTTTCAGGTATTCTACTCAAGACCCTTTTACTTGCAAGATTTTCTTTCCTTACTTACGATGGTACAAATATTCTCAGCCCTGCGAGCTCCGGCGGCTGCTGCTGGGCGCTCTCTGCAGGTTCACGTGGTTGCTCACATGCCTGTGTTCATGACTAATCAGCTGAAGGCCTTGCAGGAATCTTCTGAGGGTTTCTAGAGACTTCACTTTGGGAAGCTCTCTCTATTTCTGTACTCTGCCGTGTAAACTCGAGCTGCTTCAAACTTATTGTCCTTCCAGCTTTGCCTTATTAATTCAAGTAGTCTTCAAGGCCCTGGTTGGCTTCCTTGTACTTGTACTGAATTCTGGGAATTCTATCAAGGAGGTTAATTAGGTCAATTACAGGGCTTATGTCATCTAAGCTCAGCCCATTATCTCAAAAACCTGAATTGTATTGCCTGATTTTCAGTGTCTCAAAATCATTGTTACATTTATTTGATCCTGTTCTTCAGTTGCTTCAGGTAGAAGGTAAACACAGTCTCCATTACTCCATGTTGGCTGAAAAATAAAATTCCTATACAATGGTCTTTAAAAAATTTTTTTCGATTAAAAAAAAAAGGATGCTGAAGATGGCAGCAGGCAGGACCAGAGGGAAGGTGAGTTTGTGAGTGAGCGAGTGTGTGAGAGAGTGTGAGTGGACGCGAAGGTGGACGACCAAACCCCAGCAGTGCAGAGCCGTGGAGCAGAAGGTCCCTGTGCTGTGGACAGAGCACCGGCTACCGCGGTGAGCGGCCCTTCAGGGTGCTTCTCCCTGCACCGCGGGGAGGTCCCACCACTTTGGAAGATCCCAGGTCTTCCCTGGGAGGAGGCAGTGGGAGGGGCTAGGGCCCAGCAACCTGAGCTACCAGCGCACCTGGCACCATCGGACCAGTGGACACCTTGTGTCAACACAGACCAGTGCACAGTAGTGGAGCTGCCAAGGTGCCAGTAACGGAAGCTACAGCCAGCCAGGAGCCCAGCACAATCCCCCATAGTAGCAGCCCAATCAGAGTCCAGATGTACCCCAGCAACAGAGGCTGGGGAGCAGACATCCATCCCCAGGCAACAGAAGCACAGACCATCAGATGAAACCCATCCCCAAAATGTATAGCAAAAGCTGAGCAGGAGGTGACCCCACAAGGCAGCAGCACTCCCCAGCCACCAGCAGCGGGACCTGGGGCTCCACAGAGGCCTGTGTGGTCCAGTAGCCCACAAGAGCAGTGGGAAGCCTAAGCCTCAGAGAGACCGGTGCGATCCAGCTGCACAACCACGGGAACTACAGGGTGCAGGGGCAACAGACAAGCCTGTGCAACCCAGCAGGTCCTGTGCCATCCAGTTACCCATGGGGCCTACAGGATGCTGAAGCACCAGAGAGGCCTGTGCCACCCAGCAGCCCATAACATAGGCATACAGCCAGATCCCCAAAGGGACTCTGCAATCCAGTTACCAGTGGGACATGCAGGGTGCGGGGGCACCAGAAAGGCCTGTGTGACCCAGCTACACACAAGATAGGAAGCATAGAGGATGTGAAAATGGAGGCAGAGTGAATGGAAGCTACACAGATGATCTCATAGGACCAAATGGGAATTACAACTAAAATAAAGACAAATCCTCAGAAAAAAGCAACAGAAAAGCAGCAGGACAAGACCACATAACCAGGGACACTGGTAGGATCTGCAGACGCACGAGAGGGTGACAGGCTGGGAGTCCACAGACAGCAGCAGTCTTAGCTGTGAGTAGTGACTTTGGGGAATAAAGACCAAGCCTGCTCCACAGCCCAGAAAGCCAGGACAGAGCACTAAAATACCCACAGCCACTCACCTGGGGGTTATGGCAGAGAGAGGGAACACTAGACTGGAACTCTGTGGGGACAATCGGGATTTGGAGGGTACTCAGAGTTTTTGCCGAGTTTCAGTCACAGAGGACGGGGCCAGTGTGCTCCTGCCCAGAGCTGTGGGGAAAAGCAGCAGCCCTGCCTCAGAGATTCATCCTTTCCCAGATGAGACAAAAAATGCAAATTGAGGCTCACTAACAACCAGCATCTGTCCCACCCTCTGAAAATCCTCTTATGCAAAACACCAGGGCTACATACCAAGGCACTGAGTAACTGAGACTACTAGCCACCAGGAAAATGCTAGAGGATAAGTGAACCTTTTCTGGGCTTACAAATCTACCCAGCAAAGTAAGAGTTGACAGTGGTGTTTAACGTGGGCACAAGCAGGCCCCTCCAAACCCAGTAGAGGAAGCCAAAAACAGCAGAACACCAACACCCACAGAAAAAATTTGGCAGGTTCCAAAACCCACTGAGAAAGCCAAAGTGGTGAAACAAAGAAACAAATCCAAAATGAAAGAACAAGAGAACTCTATCAAAGATGAGATCAAGCAAATTATCAGAGGTAGAGTTCAGAGTCATGATCTTGAGGAAGCTCAACAGCATGAGTAAAGACATCAGCACCATAACTAAAAATATAGAAACATTGAAAACCAACCAAGTGGAAATGAAGAATGTCAAAGAAGAAATGAACACATTGGGCCCTGGCCGGTTTGGCTCAGTGGTTGGAGCATCGGCCTGCAGTCCAGAGAGACCTGGGTTCGGTTCCCGCTAAGGGCACATACCTCGGTTACAGTTTGTCCCCGGCCCTGATTGGTTGTTTGGGTTGTGACCACTCGATGTGTCCCTTTCACATTGATGTTTCTCTCTCTCTCTGTTCCTCTCTCTCCCTCTCACTCTGCCTGAACAAAAAATGGAAAAATGTCCTCGGGTGAGGATGATTTAAAAAAAAAGAACACATTGGAAGGACTAACCAGCAGAGTAGAGTAAAGGAAGCTGAGGACCAGATCAGTAAATGAGAAGACAGGGTAGAAAAAAAACAACCAATCAGAAAACCAAAAGGAAAAACAATTAAAAAAAACAGGAAGATAGCTTAATAGAACGGTGGCAAAATTGGAAACGTAATAACATTCGCATCATAGGAGTCCATGAAGAGGAAGAAAATGGGCAAGGGTTAGAGAATATATTTGAAGAAATAGTGACAGAAAATTTTCCTATCTTTGTGAAGGAAGAAGGTATTCAAGTTCAAGAAGTACAGAGAGCTCCAAGTAAGAAAAACCCAAACAGGCCCACACCAACACACATAATAATTAAAAAACCAAAAATTAAAGACAAAGAGAGAATTCTAATGGCAGCAAGAGATAAGCAACATGTTACCTACAAAGGAACCCCGATAAGGCTCTCAGCTGACATCTCAACAGAAATACTGCAGGCCAGACACGAATGGCATGAAGTAATCAAGGTCATGAAAAACAAGGATCTGAATCCAAGACTACTCTACCCATCAAGGCTGTCATTCAAAATAGAAGTTCAAATAAAGAGCTTCGCAGACAAAAAAAAAGGCTAAGGAAATATATTAACACCAAACCAGCACTGCAAGTTATGCTAAAAGGACTGCTGTAATTAGTAGAAGGAACAGGAAGAAAAATATAACCTCAGCAAACAAAAATGTCAGTCAATAATTACCTATCAATTATCACCTTAAATGTGAATGGGTTGAATGATCCGATAAAAAGATACAGAGTAGCTGACAGGATAAGAAAGTATGACTCACATATATGTTGTTTACAAGAGACCAACCTGACAACAAAAGACTCACATAGGTTGAAAGTGAAGGGATGGAAAAAAATCTTCCAAGCAAATGGAAAGCAAAAAAAAGCTGGCGTAGCAATTCTCATATCTGATAAAATAGATTTCAAAATGAAGACCATAACTAGAGACAAAGACGGCCACTACATAATATTGAAAGGATCTATCCAACAGGAAGATATAACCTTGATAAACATATATGCACCCAATATAGGAGCACCAACATATATTAAAAATCTGGAGGACTTCAAAAGAGAAATCAACACCAATACAATCATAGCAGGGGACTTCAACACCCCACTGACATCACTGGATAGATCATCTAGACAAAAAATTAACAAAAAAACACGGACTCTAAATGAAGCGCTAGATCAAATGGATTTAATAGATATCTACAGAAAATGACACCCCAAAATTGCAGAATTCACATTCTTCTCAAGTGCTCCTGGGACATTCTAAAAGATAGACCACATGTTAGGTCACAGACTAAGTCTCTATATGTTCAAAAAGATTGAAATCATATCAAGCATCTTCTCAGATCACAATGGCATGACATTAGAAATCAATTGCAACAAGAATATGCACAAACATTTGAAAACCTGAAGGCTAAATACAATGTTATTCAACAATGAATGGGTTACCATGGAGATCAAGGAAGAAATTTAAAACTTTCTGGAAACCAATGAAAATGAACACACAAAAATATAAAATCTATGGGATGCAGTGAAAGCATTTCTGAGGGGAAGTTCATAGTACTACAGGCCTACCTCAAGAAGCAAGAAAAATTTCTAATAGACTATTTAATCTCACCATTTAAGGAACTAGAAAGCAAACCAAAAGAAAACCCTGGAGCAAGTAGAAGGAAGGAAATAGTAAAGATCAGAGCAGAAATAAATGACATGGAGACCAAAAAAACAATTCAAAGGATCAATGAAATGAAGAGCCATTTTTTGAAAAGATAAACAAGAAGATGAACCCTTAGCTAGACCACCCAGAAACAAAGAGAGAGAACCCAAATACACAAAATCAGAAATAAAAGAGGAGAAATAATAACTGACACTACAGAAATACAAAGGATTGTCAACAAATATTATAAACAATTATATGGCAACAAATTTCACAATCTAAGTGAAGTAGACAAATTCCTTGAAAGACAGTCTCCAAAAACTGAACTGGGAAGAGATAGAAAATTTGAATAGACCAATAACAAAAAAAAAAAATTGAAGATGTAATCAAGACTCTCCCAGCAAACAAAAGTCCAGGCCCAGACATTCAAAGAACTAATACCCATTCTTCTCAAACTATTTCAAAAAAGTCAAAAAGAAGGAAGACTTCCAAACTCATTTTATGAGGCCAGCATAATTCTAATTCCGAAACCAGAAAAAGACACTAAAAAGATAAGAAAAATAAGGCCAATATCCCTGATGAAAATAGATGCCAAAATCCTGAACAAAATACTAGCAAATCGGATCCAGCAATACATAAAAAATATTATTCATCATGACCAAGTGGGATTCATCCCAGTCATGCAAGCTTGGCTGGTACAATATTCACATATCAATAAATGTGATACACCACATAAACAAAATGAAAGATAAAAATCATATGCTCATATCAATAGATGCTGAAAAAGCATTCCACAAAATCCAGCACCCATTATTGACAAAAAAGGTCAGCAATGTGGAAATAGAGGGATCATATCTCAACATAATAAAGGCCATATATGAAAGACCTACAGCCAACATCATACTCAATGGGCAAAAATTAAAAGCATTTTAATTAAGAACAGGAAAAAGACAAGGCTGCCCACTTTTGCCACTCTTATTTAACATAGTACTAAAAGTCTTAGCCACAGCAATCAGACAAGAAGAAAAAATAGAAGGTATCCACATTGGAAAGGAGGAAGTGAAACTGTCATTATTCGCAGATGACATGATACTATATGTAGAAAACTCCAAAGACTCCATCAAAATTTTACTAGACTTAATATATAAGTTTGGCAAAGAGCAGGATACAAAATTAACATCAATAAATCTATGGCATTCTTATACACCAATGATGAACTCACAAAAAGAGAAACTAAAACCAATCCCATTTGCCATCGCAGCAAAAAAAAAAAAAAAAAAAAATTAAGATACCTAGGAATAAACTTAACCAAAGAAATAAAGGACCTATTCGCTGAAAACTGCAGGTCATTGAAAAAAGAAATATAGGAAGATATTTAAAAAATGGAAGCACATACCTTGTTCATTGATTGGAAGAATTAACATCATTAAAATGTCCATATTACCCAAAGCAATCTATAGATTCAATGCAATCCTGATCAAAATACCAATGAGATACTTCACAGAACTAGAACTAATACTTCAAAAGTTCATATGGAACCAAAAAGGACCCTAATAGCCACAGCAATCTTGAAAAAGAAGTACATAGTTAGAGGGAGCACATTACCAGATTTCAAGTTATACTACAAAGCCACTGCAATCAAAACAGCTTGATACTGGCACAAGAACAGGCAGATAGATCAATGGAACAGAATAGAGAACCCAGAAATGGACCCAAGACAATATGCTAAATTAATATTTGACGAAGGTCGCAAAAACATAAAGTGGAGTAAAGACAGCCTCTTTAATAAATGATGTGGGGTAAATTGGACAGCTACATGCAAAAAAATAAAAATAAAAAAAAATAAAACTAGACCATCAACTTACACCATATACAAAAATAAACTCAAAATGGATAAAAGACTTAAATGTGACTCATGAATCCATAAAAATCCTAGAAGAAAATGTAGGCAACAAAATTTCAGACATCATACACAGGCAACACTGATACTGACACATCATCTAAGGCAACAGAAACAAAGGAGAAAATAAACACATGGGCCTACATCAAACTAAAAAGCTTCTGCACTACAAAAGAAACAACCACCAAAATTGAAAGGGATCCTACTGTATGGAAGAGCATAACTGCCAATGAGACATCAGATAATGGGTTAATTTCCAATGTATATAGATGTCCTTACAGCTCAACAAAAGGAAGACAAAGAACCCAGTTAAAAATTGGGCAGAGGAACTAAATAGACACCTCTCCAAACAGGACATACAAATTGCTAAGAGACATATGAAGAAATGCTCAACGTCTCTAATCATCAGAGAAATGCAAATTAAAACAACAATGAGGTATCATCTCATACCTGTCAGAAGGCCGCCATCAACAAATCATCAAACAACTAGTGTCGGTGAGGGTGTGGAGAAAACGGGACTCTAGTACACTTCTGGTGGGAATGCAGACTGGTGCTGCCACTATGGAAAACCTCAAAATTTAAAAATTAAACCTGTTTGACCCAGTGATCCCACTTCTAGGAATATACCCTAAGAAGCCTGAAACACCAATCAGAAAGAATATATGTACCCCCATGTTCATAGCAGCACTATTTACAATAGCTAAGATCTGGAAACAGCCCAAGTGTCCATCAGTAGACGAATGGACAAAAAAGCTGTGTTACATATACAAAATGGATTCCTATGCAGCTGTAAGAAAGAAAGATCTTTTATCCTTTGAGATGACATGGAGGGACCTGGAGAGTATTATCCTAAGCAAAATACTCTTTTTTTGAAGTATCAATGGGGAAGGGGGAAGTATCAATGGGGGAAAAAAGGAGAAACATCTGTAACATAAATAAATAAATTAATTAAAAAGAAAATAACAATAATAATAATAATTTTTAAAATGACAGCAGATTGAATGGAAGGTACACTGACCTTCCAGGACCAAACTGGAATATCAACTAAAACGTAGAAATATCAGCTGTAATAATCAAATGATGAGCAGCTGGAAAGAACCAAGGATGTAAAGAGGAGACCACATCAAGTCTGGTAGAAACTGCATAATTATGGGAAGGCTGGCTGCTTTCCCATAGGTAGCAGCTGAAGTTCTGAAGGGGTATCTCAGCTGGGTATGTTTTCTTCTGAGATGTCTGGCGTCTAAACCACAAGCTGGGTGCCCCAGCCTATAGGGGCAGAACAGGAAAAGATGCTGGTTATGAAAAGCACCAGAGGTTCTGTGTGGCCTGGAGAGATGGCTAGAAACATGGGCACCCTCTTTTAGGCAGTACACTAAATTTGTCTACAGCTATTCACCTTGGGCTCCAGCAGAGGAAGAGCTGGGTAGATTAGAGCTTTTAAGAAGAGTCTGGGATTCAGGGCTCTGAAGAATGAGCTGGGAAGGCAGATACCAGGAGTCCTGTGCTGAGTCATTCCCCTAAACTGAAGAAGACATCTTCAACAGGCAGAGTGTTCCCATCAAAATAGCTATAGCTTTGGGGCAAAGCAATTGCCACACTCATTAGATTTTCTCTCACACCTCCCACTGGGTGGAGTTTACATCTCTGGGAGGACTACAACCTGAGGCTCATTAAGTTACTGAAATTAGCAACCAGCCTGCAAGCAGAAATGAACCTCTGAGTGCTTTGAATATTTGCCTGGCCTGTGACAGGACTCTGCCCCAGGAGAATAAAACCAGACCTCAGTGATCAGCTTGGTCCAGTCGATACACATCCAGCTTCAGCAGAGGAAGCTACAAACTGTGGATTGCTGGTATCCACAGGGAGATTATGGCAGGATCCAAACTCTTATAAGGTGAATTGCACTTCACATGATAAGCAACTGCACAGCAGCCTGCTTACTTTGTTGGGGGTTGAGCATCACTGTCAGCCAGCCAGAGAATTGAGTCCTTGCATGAATGTGCCAATAGCAATCAAGATTCTATCACAATAGGAGGGCCCACACAAAGCACACAAGAGACATTATTAGAGCATCCAGGTCTGGTGATCAGAAAGATTGTGCCACTGTGTCCCACAGGTCACCTATGACATAAAATCACCCTGCCCAGACTGGGAGTCATAGAAGATCTCCCTAATACATAGAAACAAACCCAAACATACAGCCAAAATGGTGAAACAAAGAAACAATCCTCAAATAAAAGAACAAGAGAATTCTCCAGAAGAAGGGCTAAATGAAATGGAGATAAGCAAGTTATCTGATAAAGAGTTCACAGAAATGATTATGGGAATGCTCACCAGCAAAGAAAAGATATAGAAACAATAAAAAACAAGCAATCAGAAATCAAGAATGATATAACAGAAATAAAGAACATATTGGAAGGAATAAACAGCAGATTAGAGGGAGACAAGAATCAGATTAGTGAATTAGAAGACAGGATAGGGAAAAAAAATCACTCAATCAGAGAATAGCAACAACAAAACAATTAAAAAGCAGGAGAACAGTTTAAGAGAGCCTTGGGACAATATAAAACATCACAACATCTGCATCACATGAGTACCAGAAGAAGGAGATAGTGAGCAAGGAGCAAGAGTTAATAAAGATATAGTGGCAGAAAACTTCTCTAACTTGGTGAAGGAAAAAGGCACACCGGTTCAGGATGCACAGTGAGTCCCAAGCAAGAAAACACAAAAAGGTCCATGCCAACACATCAAAATTAAAATGCCAGAAAAGAAAAAATGGCGGCGGGGTAAATGGAAGCTACACAGACCATCTCCCAGGACCAAACTGGAATTACAACGAAAATAAAGACAAATCGTCAGGAAGGGGCAACCTAAAGGCAGCTTGGAGGACCACATAACCAGGGACACTGACACAATCCTGGTAGGCTTGCGAGGACACGAAGGGGGCCGGGAGCCCATGGTCCGCAGCGGCCTGGGCTGGGACCTGTTGTGGACTCAGCTGGGACCAGCGAACTTGGCTTGGACCTGTGGCCCCTGCTGGGACCTGCTGCGGCCTCGGCTGAAACTTCTATGGCCTCGGCTAGGACCAGCAGCCTCAGCTGGAAGCTGTGCCATCGGATGGGTCCTGTGGCCTCGGCTGGGACCGGCAGCTGCCTCAGCTGGGACCTGTGGCTGACTCGGGTGGGTCCTGTGACCTAGGCTGGGTGCTAGGCCCTCATCTGAAACCAGCGGCCTTGGCTGGAAGATGCGCTCTTAGCTGGGTCCTGTGTCCTCGGCTGGGACCAGCAACTACCTCGACGGGGACCTGCGGCTGCCTAGGCTGGGTGCTGAGACATCGGCTGGGTGCTACGCCCACGACTGGGAGCTGCCACAGCCTCACCCCCCTTAGCTGGAAGCAGGACCCTTGGGTTAAAGTCCCAGGTAGCTCCACTGTGCCGAGCCCCGACAGAGGATACATTGGCAGCAACCAATCACCTTGGGCTCCAGCAGAGGGAAGGCAGATTGGACTGGAACCGTGTGGGGACACTCGGGATTTGGAGGGTGCTCAGAGCTTTTGCTGAGTACAGCCATGCAGGACTGTGATCATCTTACTCCTTCCCAGGGCCCTGGGGAGAGGCGGTGGCCCCTCCCTCAGAAATTCAACCCCACCTGTGGCCATTGAAATGCAAATTGAGGCCCATTACCAACCAGCATCTGCCCCACCCTCTGGAAATCCTCTTACACTGAGAACCTGAGGGAATTTTTCAGGCAACTAGAAACCAAGGTTCTTCAGGTGACCACTACTAATAGCCTCCAGGCAAAAGAGCTAGAGAAAGTACCATTCCCTGGGCTAGCAACTCTAACCAAAAAAGTTAAGACATGACAGTGGTGTTTAAAGTGGGTCCTCCCTGTCTCATCCAAACCCAGGAGAGGGAGCCACAAACAGCAGAACACCAACACCCACAGGGAAAATTTTGCAGACTCCAAAGCCCACTGTGATAGCCAAAATGATCAAAAACAGAAACAAAAGCCAAATGAAAGAACAAGAGACCTCCACCGAAGATGAGATAAATGAGGTGCAGTTAAGCAAGTTAACAGAATTAGAATTCAGAGCCATGATGTTGCGGAAGCTCAACAGCATGTGTAAGGACATGAGCACCATGAGTAAAGACATAGAAATGTTGAAAATCAACCAGTTGGAAATTAAAAACCACCAAGAAGAAATGAAGAATGACATATCAGAAATAAAAAACACATTGGAAAGTCTAAATAGCAGAGTAGAGGAAGCTGAGGACCGGATCAGTGAATTAGAAGATAGGGTACACAAAATCAACCAATCAGAAAACCAAAAGAAAAAAATAATTAAAAACAGGAAAACAGCTTGAGAGAACTGTGGGACAACTGGAAACATAATATTCACATCATAGAAGTCCCCAAAAGGAGGAAAATGGGCAAGGGTTAGAGAATATATTTGAAGAAATAATGACAGAAAACTTTCCTAACTTGGTGAAGGAAGAAGGCATTCAAGTTCAAGAAGCACAGAGAGCCCCTAGTAAGAAGAACCCAAACAGGCCCACACCAAGACACATAGTAATCAAACTGCCAAAAATTAAAGACAAAGAGAGAATCCTAAAAGCAGCAAGAGAAAAGCAACAGGTTACCAAAAAAAAAAAAAAACCCATAAGGCTCTCAGCTGACTTCTCAACAGAAACACTACAGGCCAGAAGGGAATGGCATTAAGTAATCAAGGTCATGAAAAACAAGGATCTGAATCCAAGACTACTCTACCCAGCAAGGCAATCATTCAAAATAGAAGGTCAAATAAAGAGCTTCTCAGACAAAAAAAGGCTAACGGAATACATTAGCACAAAACCAACACTGCAAGAAATGTTAAAAGGACTGCTGTAATTAGCAGGACAAATAGGAAGACAAATATAACCACACTAAACAAAAATGGCAAATAAGTACATATCAATAATCACCTTAAATGTAAATGGATTGAATGCTCCCATAAAACCACACAGAGTAGCTGATTGGATAAGAAAGCATGATTCATCTATATGTTGTTTACAAGAGATGCACCTCACAACAAAAGACTCACATAGGTTGAAAGTGAAGGGGTGGAAAAAAATTTACCAAGCAAACAGAAAGGAAAAAAAAGCTGGGGTAGCAATACTCATATCTAATAAAAAAGTTTTGAAAATGAAGGCCATTCTGACAGGTGTGAGGTGATACCTCATTGTTGTTTTAATATGAATCTCTTTGATGATTAGTGATGAGCATTTCTTCATATGTCTCTTAGCCATTTGTAAGTCCTGTTTGGAGAGGTGTCTATTTAGTTCCTCTGCCCATTTTTTTAATTGGGTTCTTTGTCTTTCTTTTGTGGAGTTGTATGAGCCCTCTATATGTATTGGAAATTAACACCTTATCTGATATATCATTGGCAATTATGCTCTCCCGTACAGTGGGTAGCCTTTCCGTTTTGATGATTGTATCTTTCGCTGTGCAGAAGCTTTTGAGTTTGATGTAGTCCCATGTGTTCATTTTCTCCTTTCTTTCTATTGCCTTAGGTGATGTATCAGTGAAAATTCTGCTGCATATGATGTCTGAAATTTTGTTGCCTACAGATTCTTCTAGGATTTTTATGGATTCATGAGTCATATTTAAGTCTTTTATCCATTTTGAGTTTATTCTTCTGTAGGGTGTAAGTTGATGGTCTAGTTTAATTTTTCTGCAAGTAGCTTTCCAATTTTCCCAGCACCATTTATTAAAGAGGCTGTCCTTACTCAACTGTATGCTCTTGCCAATTTTGTCAAATATTAATTGAGCATATTGCCTTGGGTCCATTTCTGGGTTCTCTGTTCTGTTCCACTGGTCTATATGCCCGTTCTTGTGCCAGTACCAGGCTGTTTTGATTACAGTGGCTTTGTAACATGAAATCTGGTCATGTGATCCCTCCAACTTTGTTCTTACTTTTCAAGACTGCTGTGGCTATTCCAGGTCTTTTTTGGTTCCATATAAACTTTTGAAGTATTTGTTCTAATTCTGCCATAGGTGTTTTGATGGGGATTGCGCTGAATCTATAGATTGCTTTGGGTATAATTAACATTTTAATGATGTTAATTCTCTCAATCCATGAACAAGGTATGTGCTTCCACTTTTTTATATCTTCCGCTATTTCTATTTTTAATGACCTGTAGTTTTCTGGGAATAGGTCCTATATTTCTTTGGTTAAGTTTATTCCTAGGTATCTTAATTTTTTTGCCGCAATGGTAAATGGGATTGTTTTCTTAGTTTCTCTTTCTGTGAGTTCAACATTGGTGTATAAGAATGCCATCAATTTCTTGATGTTAATTTTCTATCCTGCTACTTTGCCAAATTCATTTGTTAAGTCTAGTAAACTTCTGATGGAGTCTTTGGGGTTTTCTATGTATAGTATCATGTCATCTGCAAATAATGACAATTTCACTTCCTCCTTTCCAATTTGGATCCCTTTTATTTTTTCTTCATGTCTGATTGCTGTGGTTAAGACTTCCAGTACTATGTTAAATAAGAGTGGCAATAGTCAGCATCCTTGACTTGTTCCTGTTCTTAAGGGAGATGATTTTAGTTTTTGCCCTTTGAGTATGATATTGCCTGTAGGTCTTTCATATATGGCCTTTATTTTGTCTAGATATGATCCCTCTATTCCCACATTGCTGAGCGTTTTTATCAGAAATGGATGCTGGATTTTGTCGAAGACTTTTTCGGGATCTATTGATATGACCATGTGGTTTTTATTCTTCATTTCAGTTATGTCGTATATCACCTTTATTGATTTTGGAATATTGTACCAGCCTTGCATCCCTGGGATGAATCCCACTGGGTCACAGTGGAAAATTTTTTTGGTGTATTGCTGGATCTGATTTGCTAGTATTTTTTCAGGATTTGGGCGTCTATGTTCATCAGGGATATTGGCCTGTAGTTTTCTTTTTTTTGTTGTGTCTTTTTCTGGTTTTGAAATTAGAATTATGCTGGCCTCATAAAACAAGTTTGGGAGTCTTCCTTCTTCTTGAATTTTTTGAAAAAGTTTGAGGAAAATGGGTGTTAGTTCTTCTTTTAATGTTTGTTAAAACTCCCCCGTGAAGCCATCCGAGCCTGGGCTTTTGTTTGCTGGGAGAGTCTTGATTACATCTTCAATTACTTCTATTGTTATTGGCCTGTTCAAGTTTTGTATCTCTTCCTGGTCCAGTTTTGGGAGACTATGTGTTTCTAGAAATTTGTCCATTTTGCTTAGATTGTTGAATTTGTTGCCATATAATTGTTCATAGTAGTTGTTAACAATTTTTTGTATTTCTGTGGTGTCAGTTATTACCTCTCCTCTTCCATTTCTGACTTTGTGTATTTGACTTCTCTCTGTGTGTTTCTTGGTGGGTTTGGCTAAGAGTCCATCAAACTTGTTTATCTTTTAAAAAAACCAGCTCTTTGTTTCATTGATTCTTTGAATTGTTTTTTTTGGTCTCTATGTCATTTATTTCTGCTCCGATCTTTACTCTTTCCTTCCTTCTACTTGCTCTGGGGTTTTCTTTTTGTTTGCTCTCTGGTTCTTTAAGTTTTGAGGTTAGATAATCTATTAGAGATTTTTCTTTTTTTCTTTTTTTTGAGGTGGGCCGGTAGTACTATGAACTTCCCTCTCAGATCTGCTTTCACTGCATCTCACAGATTTTGTATTGTTGTGTCTTCATTTTCATTGGTTTCCAGGAATTTTTTGATTTCTTCCTTGATCTCCTCAGTGATCCATTCATTGTTTAATAACATGCTATTTAGCTTCCATGTGCTCAAATGTCTTTGTATGTTCTTCTTGCAATTGATTTCTAATGTCATGCCATTGTGATCTGAGAAGATGCTTGATATGATTTCAGTCTTCTTGAACTTGTAAAGACTTAGTTTTTGCCCTAACATGTGGTCTATCTTTGAGAATGCCCCATGTGCACTTGAGAAGTATGTGAATTCTGTAGTTTTGGGGTGTAATTCCCTGTAGATATTTATTAAATCCATTTGGTCTAGTGCTTCATTTAGAGTCTCTGTTTCCTTGCTAATTTTTTGTCTAGTGGATCTATCCAGTGATGTCAGCGGGGTGTTGAAGTCCCCTGCTATGATTTTATTGCTATCAATTTCTCCTTTGAAGTCCTCCAGAAGATTTTTAATATATGTTGGTGCTCCTATATTGGGTGCATATATGTTTATCAAGGTTATATCTTCCTGTTGGATAGATCATTTCAATGTTATGTAGTGGCCTTCTTTGTCTCTAGTTATGGCCTTCATTTTGAAATCTATTTTATCATATATGAGTATTGCTACCCCAGCTTTTTTTCCTTTCTGTTTGCTTGGAAGTTTTTTTCCCATCCCTTCACTTTCAACCTATGTGAGTCTTTTGTTGTGAGGTGGGTCTCTTATAAACAACATATAGATGAGTCATGCTTTCTTATCCATTCAGCTACTCTGTGTCTTTTTATGGGAGCATTCAATCCATTTACATTTAAGGTGATTATTGATATGTACTTATTTATTGCCATTTTTGTTTAGTGTTGTTCTATTTCTTCCCATTTCTCCTGCTAATTACAGCAGTCCTTTTAACATTTCTTGCTGTGCTGGTTTGGTGCTAATGTATTCCCTTAGCATTTTTTTTTTTTTTTTTTTTGTCTGGGAAGCTCTTTATTTGACCTTCTATTTTGAATGATAGCTTTGCTGGGTAGAGTAGTCTTTGATTCAGATCCTTGTTTTTCATGACCTTGATTACTTCATGCCATTCCGTTCTGGCCTGTGGTGTGTCTTGTGAGAAGTCAGCTGAGAGCCTCATGGAGTTTCCTTTGTAGGTAACCTGTTGCTTTTCTCTTGCTGCTTTTAGGATTCTCTCTTTGTCTTTAATTTTTGGCAGTTTGATTACTATGTGTCTTGGTGTGGGCCTGTTTGGGTTCTTCTTACTGGGGGCTCTCTGTGCTTCTTGAACTTGAATGCCTTCTTCCTTCACCAAATTAGGAAAGTTTTCTGTCACTATATCTTATAATATATTGTCTAAACCTTGCTCATTTTCTTCTTCTTCTTCAGGGACTCCTATGATGCTAATATTGTTACGTTTCTAGTTGTCCCACAGTTTTCTTAAGGTGCCTTCCTGTTATTTAATCATTTTTTCCTTTTGATTTTCTGATTGATTGATTTTTTCTACCCTGTCTTCTGATTCACTGATCCGGTCCTCAGCTTCCCCTACTCTACTTTTGTGACCTTCAAATGTGTTTTTCATTTCTGATATTTCATTCTTCATTTCTTCTTGGTGGTTTTTAATTTCCAACTGGTTGATTTTCAACATTTCTATGTCTTTACTCATGGTGCTCATGTCCTTACACATGCTGTTGAGCTTTCTCAAGATCATGGCTCTAAATTCTAGTACTGCTAACTTGCTTAACTGCACCTCATTTATCTCATCTTTGGTAGAGATCTCTTGTTCTTTCATTTGGCTTTTGTTTCTGTTTTTGATCATTTTGGCTATCACAGTGGGCTTTGGAGTCTGCAAAATTTTTCCTGTGGGTGTTGGCGTTCTGCTGTTTGTGGCTCTCTCTCCTGAGTTTGGATGAGACAGGGAGGACCCACTTTAAACACCATTGTCAAGTCATAGCTTTTCTGGTTTGTGTTGCTAGCCCAGGGAATGGTAGTTATCCTCTAGCTTTTTTTTCCTGGAGGCTATTAGTAGAGGTCAACTGAAGCACCTTGGTTTCTGAGTTGCCTGAAAAACCCCCTCAGGTGCTTAGTGTAAGAGGATTTTCAGAGGGTGAGGCAGCTTCTGGTTGTTAATGGCTCTCAATTAGCATTTCAATGGCCACCAGGTGGGGTTGAATCTCTGAGTGAGGGGCCTCCGCCTCTCCCCAAGGCCCTGGTAAGGAGTAAGATGACCACAGTCCTGCCTGGCTGCACTCAGCAAAAGCTCTGAGCTCCCTCCAAATTTTGAGTGTCCCCACACAGTTCCAGACCAGTCTTCCTTCCCTCTGGTGGAGGCCAAGGTGATTGGCTGCTGCCAATTTAGCCTCTATCTGGACTCTGCGTCGTGGAGCCGCCTGATACTTTTAATCCGAGGGCGCTGCTGCCAGCCAAGGGTGGCCGAAGCTGTGCCACCAGCAGAGAGCGTTGCACTCAGCAGAAGCCATAGGTCTAAGACACAGTAGCGGGACACTGCCGAGGTGACAGTAGCTTCCCACCGAGTCCGCTGGTCCCAGCCCGGGCCGCTGCAGACTGTGGGCTCCTGGCCCCCTCTCACGTCCTCGCAAACCTACCAGGATTGAGTCAGTGTCCCTGGTTATGTGCTCCTCCAAGGTGTCTTTGGTTGCCCCTTCCTGACGATTTGTCTTTATTTTCAGTGTAAATCCAGTTTGGTCCTGGGAGATGGTCTGTGTAGCTCCATTCACTCCGCCGCCATTTTTTTCTCCGCAGCAGAATTTTCACTGACACATCCCCTAAGGCAACAGAAACAAAGGAGAAAGTTAACACATGGGACTACATCAAACTCAAACGCTTTTCACAGCAAAAGATATAATCATCAAAATGGAAAGGCAACCCACTGTATAGGAGAGCATAATTGCCAATGATATATCAGATAAGGGGTTAATTTTCAATATATATAGAGTGCTCATACAACTCAACAAAAGGAAGACAAAGAACCCAATTAAAAAATGGGCAGAAGAACTAAATAGACACCTCTCCAAAAAGGACATACAAATGGCTAAGAGACATATGAAGAAAAGCTCATCATCACTAATCATCAAAGAGATTCATATTAAAACAACAATGAGGTATCACCTCATACCTGTCAGAATGGCCGCCGTCAAAAAATCATCAAACAACAAGTGTTGGCGAGAGTGTGGAGAAAAGAGACTCTAATACACTGCTGGTGGGAATGCAGACTGGTGCAGCCACTATGGAAAACAATATGGTGTTACCTTCAAAAAATTAAAAATTGAACTTCCATTTGACTCAGTGATCCCACTTCTAGGAATATACCCTAAGAAGCCTGAAACACCAAGCAGAAAGAATATATCTACCCCCATGTTTATAGCAGCACTGTTTACAATAGCTAAGATCTGGAAATAGCCAAAGTGTCCATCAGTAGACAAATGGATAAAAAAGCTGTGGTACACATACACAATGAAGTCCTACGCAGCTGTTATAAAGAAAGATCTCTTATCCTTTGAGACTACATGGAGGACCTGGAAAGTATCATCCTAAGTGAAACAAGCCAAACAGAGAGAGACAAGTATCATACGATCTCACTTATTTGTGAAATATAATGAACATAACAGTCTGAGGAATGGGGTAGTCCCTGAGACGTGGAAGTGGGGTACAGATTGACAATCCCCAGAAGAGGGGGTGGTGGGGGAGAGATAAACCACAGAACTTATTTTCATGTATGCATGAACAATGGACATGGACAACAAAGTTGGGGACAGGGCAGGGAGAGAGGGGGACGGGGGAATCTGTGGGGAAAAAAGGAGAAACATCTGTAACAATAATCAATTAATAAAAAAAATTAAAATGCCATAAATTAAAGACAGAGAAAATCTTAAAAGCATCAAGAAAAAAGCAACAGGTTACCTAAAAATGAGATCTTATTAAGGCTGTCAGCTGATTTCTCAATAGAAATTCTATGGGCCAGAAGGAAATGGCATGAAATATTCAAGGTAATGAAAAACATGAACCTGAAACCAAGACTACTCTATCCAACAAGGCTATAATTCAAAATAAAAGGTGAAATAAAGAGCTCCCTGGACAAAAAAAAAACCACAAACAACCACAAAGCAAGGCTAAAGGAATTTATTACTTCTAAGCCAGCATTGCAAGAAATGTTAAAGGGACTGCTGTAATAATAATAAGAAATATATAGAGAGAAACAAAGGAATAATGTATTAAAATGGAAATTAATAAGTACCTATTCATAATTACCTTAAATGTAAATGGATTAAATGCTCCAATCAAAAGACACAGGGTAGATAAATGGGTAAGAAAACATGACCCATATATATTCTGTCTATGAGAAACCCACCTCAGAACAAAAGATTCACACTGGATGAAAGTGAAGGGATGGAAAAATTTTCTCCATGCACATGGAAATTAAAAACAGTTGGGGTAGCAATACTCATATCTGATAAAATAGACTTCAAAATGAAGGCCATAAAAAGAGGCAAAGAAGGCCACTACATAATATTAAAAGGATTGATCCAACAAGAGGATGTCACCCTGGTAAATATATATGCACCCAATATAGGGACACCAAAATATATTTTAAAAATTCTGAAAGACTTTAAGAGAAAGATTGACAGCAATACAATCATATTAGGGTACTTCAATACTCCACTAATATCACTGAATAGATTAAAAAAATTAACAAGGTAACAGAGACCCTTAAAAGATGCACCAGATAAGATGGATTTAATTGGCATTTACAGAACATTCCACCCCAAAGATGAAGAATATACAATCTTTTCAAGTGCACATGGGTCATTCTCAAAATAGACCACATGTTAGTACACAAACTAAGTCTCTACAAGTTCAAGAAGATTGAAATTATATCAAACATATGCTCAGATCACAAACTAGAAATCAACTACAACAAAAACAATCTAAAACATTAAAACACATGGAGGCTACATAGCATGTTATTAAACAATGAATGGGTTAGCCATAAATTCAAGGAAGAAATTTAAAACTTCCTAGAAACAAGTGAAAATAAACACACAACCACCCAAAATCTATAGGACACTGCAAAAGTATTCCTGAGAGGGAAGTTCATAGCACTACAGGCCTACCTCAGGAAACAAGAAAAATTTCTAATAAACTATCTAACCCCACAACTATAAGAATCAGAAATACAACAACAAGAAAAGCCCAGAGTAAGTAGAAGGATGGAAATAATAGAAATCACAGAAGAAATAAATAACATAGAGACTAAAAAACAATACAAAATATATATGAAATCAAGTGCTGATTCTTTGAAAAGATAAACAATATTGATAAACTTTTAGCCAGATTCATCAAGAAACAAAGAGAACGGACCCAAATAAATAAAATTAGAAATAAAAGCGGTGAATTAGTTACTGACAACACAGAAATATAAATAATTGTAAGAAATACTGTGAACAACTATATGTTAACAAACTGAACAACCTTGAAAAAATGGACAAATTCCTAGACATATAAAATCTTCCAAAACTCATTCAGGAAGAACCAGAAAACCTGTACAGACCAATAACATCTAATAAAATTGAGGCAGTAATCAAAACACTCCCAGCAAACAAAAGTCTTGGACCAGATGTCTTCACAGGGGAATTTTGACAAACATTCAAAGAAGAACTAAAACCTATCTTTTGCAAACAATTTAAAAAAAAATGCAAGAGAAAGGATGACTTTCAAGCTCTTTTTACAAGGCCAGCATTATCCTAATTCCAAACCAGCTAAAGACACTACAAAGAACGAACATTATAAAGTCAATATCCTTGATGAACATAGATGGTAAAATCCTCAACAAAATATTAGCAAATAGGATCTAGCAATACATTGAAAGATCATACACCATGACCAAGTGGAATTTATTCTAGGATTCAAAGTTGGTACAATATTTGCAAATCAATAAAAGGGATACATCACATTAACAAAATGAAAGATATAAAACACATGATCATACCAATAGCTGGAGTAAAATCCTTGGAGAAAATCCAGCACCCATTTATAATAAAAACTCTCAGAAAAGTGGGACCAGAGAGATCATAAAGGCCATATATGACAAACCTACAACCAATACCATACTCAACGGGCAAAAACTGGGAGTTCCCTGAAGAATGGGGCAGGATATGGGGGTGCATCGCGCTGCTCTTACTCCACATACTACCAGAATTCCCGGCCAGAGCCATCAGAAAAGAAGAAAATATAAAAGGATTCGAAATTAGAAAGGAGAGAGTAAAACTGTCATTATTTGCAAATGACATAATATATTATACATAGAAAATCCTATGGATTCTACCAAAAAACTACTGGAGTTGATAAATAAATTCAGCAAAGTAGCAGGACAAATAATTAACATCCAGAAATTGATGGCATTTTTATAGACTAATGATGATCTTTCTGAAAGAAAAATTAAACAAACAAACAAACAAAATAAACCATCCCTTTACCATTGTAACAAAAAATAATAATATAGCTGTGAACAAATTTAACCAAGAAGGTAAAAGACCTATACTCAGAAAACTACAGTATGCTGAAGAAAGAGATAAAAGATGATACAAACAAATGGAAGAATATAGCATGTTTATAGATTGGAAGAATTCACATCATTGATATGTCCATACTACGCAAAGCAATCTATAGATTTATTGCAATCTTTATTAAAATACCAATAGCATATTTCACAGATCTAGAACAAATATTCCAAACATTTATATGGAACAATAACAACAAAAAAAGACCCCAAATAGCCACAGCAATCTTGAGAAAGAACAACACATTTGGAGGGATCACAATACAGGATATCAAGTTACACTACAGAGCCACTGTAATCAGAACAGCCTGGTACTGGCACATGAACAGGCCTATACTACAGCCTGGCCAGTGTGGCTCAGTGGATTGAGCATTGTCCCGTGGACTGAAAGGTCCTGGTTTGATTCCCAGTCAGAGCACATGCCTGGGTTTCAGGGATTGATCCCCAGTGGAGGGCATGTAGGAGGCAGCCAATTGATATTTCTCTCTCTCATCAATGTTTCTATTTCCCTTCTCTCTCTAAAAAATTAATGAAAAATATATTTTAGCTCTATCATTTCTATCTCTGTGATTTCAAGTTATCCTCAAACTCAGTTTCCTCATCTATAAAATTGAGAAAATAATAATACCTGTTGATATAGTGATACCATTGTAATGAACTAGTTATTAATAACAGGAAAGGAGAAAAGGGATGGCCAGACATTATAGGCATGTTCCATACAAAATATTGGGGGAATGGTACTGGACAAGGGGAAAATATATGCATGCCCAGTGAAGATGGGACAACATAGGTAAGGTACTTGCCTGTCAATGTCAATCACACCTGGAGACAGAGATGATTGGCCAGAATGGGTGTGGTTAAGGCAAGCACATGAAGATTTAGAATACCTAATTCCCTGAATAAAGAAGTTCACTCTCTTAGGCTCTCTTAGTTCCTCTCGACATGTTTGGCTCACACTTGGCTCCCTGGTATTTCCCCATGTGGCCAATGGCCACGCAGAAGCCCACACACAATGGACTGACCCCAGCCAGATGATGTACTGGACTCAGCAGCAACATGGGAAGGGCATTCTGGACACTGGCTTTGCTTCTAGCTTTACTGAAACCCCAGCTACACTTCTATGACTGGACTGAGGGACATGGAACTTGAGAAACTTAGGAATTTAATTCCACACAAGTAGAAGTCACTGATTCTCCCATGGGGGGAAAAGAAAAATTGAAAAATTTACAAATGAGGAAAATAAACATCATGTTCCTGAAGCCCAATGGCTAAAGAAGAAAAAATTTAAAAAAATGTAAAAAACTTGAAAACAAAGGAAAATGAAAACACATATATTAAATGTATGGAATACACAAAAGAAGTTTTATGGGAGAAGTTTACATTAATAAATGTCTACAATAAACAAACAAACAAAAAGATGTCAACAACCAACCTAAATTTATACCAGAAGGAAATAAAAAAGAAGAAAAAATAAACCAAATATAAGCAGAAAGGATACAATAAAGATCAGAACAGAAATAAATGAAATAGGACCAGAGAAAAAATAAAAATATCAGCAAAATTAATGGCTGATCTTTTAAAAAGATAGGTAAAATTAAAAATAACAAAAAAACAACAACAAAAAAAACTCAGCTTAACAAAGAAAAAGAGAGACTAAAATAAACAGAATAAGAAATGAGAGAGGAGACATTACAAAGGATCAGAACAGATTACTATGAACAAGTATATGTCAACAAATTGGATAACCTAAGATAAATGAATCAATTTTTAGAAACATACAACTTATTGTGATAGAATCATGAAGAAATAAAAAATATGAACAGATCAATATCAAATAGGAGATTGATCAGTAAATGAAAACATCCCAATAAATAAAATCCCAGGATCTCATGGCTTCACTTGTGAATTCTCCCAAACATTTAAAGAATTAATACCGCCCTGGCTGCTTTGGCTCAGCGGTTAGAGCGTTGGCCTGTGGTCCAGAGAGACCCGGGTTCGGTTCCTGCTAAGGGCCTGTACCTCGGTTGCAGTTTGTCCCCGGCCCTGGTTGGGTCATGCGGGTGGCAACCACACGATGTGTCCCTTTCACGTCAATGTTTCTCTCTGTCTCTCTCCCTCCCACTCTATCTGAACAAAAAAAATGGAAAAATGTCCTCTGGTGAGAATTAAAAAGAAAAAAAAAAGAATTAATACCAATCCTTCTTACATTTAAGTCTATTGTCCATTTTGAGTTTATTCTTGTGTATGGTATAAGTTGGTGCTCTAATTTCTTTCTTTCTTTCTTTCTTTCTTTCTTTCTTTCTTTCTTTCTTTCTTTCTTTCTTTCTTTCTTTCCTTCCTTCCTTCCTTCCTTCCTTCCTTCCTTCCTTCCTTCCTTCCTTCTCTCTCTCTCTTTCCTCTCTCTCTTTCTTCCTCCCTCCCTCCCTCTCTCTCTCTTTTCTTTCTTCCTTCCTTCCTTCCTTCCTTGCATGTACCTGTCTGATTTTCCCAACACAATAAAAATCCTAGAAGAAAACATAGGCAGCGAAATCTCAGACATCTCACATAGCAGAATTTCACTGATATTTGATATACCCCTAGGGCAAGAGAAACAATGAAAAAAAATAAACAAGTTAGACAACATCAAACTAAAATTTCTGCACAGCAAAAGAAACTATTATCAAAATGAAAAGGGAACCCACTATATGGGAGAACATATTTGCTAATGACACATCTGAAAAGAGGTTAATTTCCAAAATATATAAAGAACTTATACAGCCCAACAAAAAAGAAAGACAAATAACGCAATTAAAAAATGGGCACAAGGCCTGAATAAGCACTTCTCAGGACCGCAGGCCGACGCTCTAACCGCTGAGCCAAACCAGCCAGGGCGTGAATAAGCACTTCTCTAAAGAGGACACACAGATAGCCAAGAGACATGAAAAAAAAAAAAAATTAATGTCACTAATCATCAGAGAGATGCAAATTATTATAATGAGATATCACCTTACGCCTACAAGAATGGCTACCATTAATAAATCTACAAACAAATGCTTGCGATGATGTGGACAAAAAGGAGGAACCCTAGTACACCGCTGGTGGGGATGCAGACTGGTGCAGCCACTATGGAAAACTGTGGAGTTTTCTCAAAAAATTAAAAAACAGAAATGCTACTTGATCCTGTGATCCTACTTCTAGAACACATCTTAAGAAGTTGGAAACACCAATCGAAAAGAATACATACACCCTTATGTTCATAGCACCATTTTTTACAATAGCTAAGGTCTGGAAACAGCCCAAGTACCTGTCAGTAGATGAATGGATAAAAAAGCTGTGGTACATGCCCAGCTAGTGTGGCTCAGTGATTGAGTGTTGATCCATGCACCAAGAGGTCACCAGTTTGATTCCTGGTCAGGATATATGCCCAGGTTGTGGGCCAAATCCCCAGTGGGGGGCATGCAGGAGGCAGCCAATCAGTGTTCTCTCTCATCAATATTTCTATCTCTCTTCCCCTCTCCCTCTCCCTTCCTCTCTCTCTAACATGAATAGAGAAAAAAAAAAAAAAAAAGCTGTGGTATACTTACACAATGGAATACTATGCAGCTGTAAAAAGGAAGGATCTCATACCATTTGAGACACCACAGAGGGACCTGGAGATTATTATGCTAAGCCAAGCAGAGAAAGAGAACTATCACATGACCTCACTTATAAATGAAATCTAATGAACATAATAAACTGATGAACAAAATAGATCCAGAGGCATGGGCCAAACTGACATAGCTCAGAGGTGGAAGGGGGAAACTGGGAGAGATTAACCAAAGGATTTTTATACATAAATGCACAACCAATGGTCATAGACAACAGTGTGGTGAAGGCCTATAGTAGGGTAGTGGCTGGGAGGAGGGGGCTAGTGGAGGGGAACTGGGGGACATCTGTAATATTGTCAACAATACAATAAAATAAAAAATATTAATCCTTCTTACACTTCTCATATTGAGGTGGAGAGAATACTCCCAAACTCATTATATGAGGCAAGCATTATTGTGAAGCTAAAGCCAGGTACTTTCACTACAAGAAAACTATATAGGTTAATTTCCCTGATGAGTATAGATATAAAAATCCTCAACAAAATATTAGCAAACCAAACTCAACTGTATATTAAAGGGATCATAAACCATGCTCAGTTCAATTTATCCTGGGGTTACACAGATGTTTCAACATAGACAAATCTATAAATGTAATATTCAATATTAACAAAATAAAGGATAAAATCACATGATTATCTCAATAGATGCAGAAAAAGCATTTGATAAAATTCAACATCTTTTCATAATAAAAACTCTCAACAAATTATGTGTAGAAGCATTGTACCTCAACATGATAAAAGCTACATGTGACAATCCCATAGCTAACATTAAACTCAATGGTGAAAAGCTGAATGTTTTTCCTCTAGGATCACTAACAAGACAGGAATGCCCAGTCTCATCAATGTTATTCAACATAGAACTGAAGGACCTATCCAAAGCAGTCAGGCAAGAAAACGTGTAAAAGAAATTCCAGATGGAAAGCAGGAGGTAAAATTGTCTTTGTTTGAACATGGCATGGTCTTCTACTTATAAAACCTTGAAGTCTCCATTTAAAAACAAAAGAAAAAACTGTTAGGACTAATAAATCAATTCAGTAAAATTGCAGGATACAAAATTAATATTCAAAATTAGTTGCATTTCTATACATTAAGAAAAAAATATTGGAAAAAGAAATTAAGAAAATAATTCTCTTTACAATAGCATTAAAGCAATAAAATATTTAGAAATAAAACTACCAAATGTGATAAATTATCTATACATTGAAAAGTCTAAGGCACTGATAAAAAAAAATTGAGGAAGACACAAATAAATGGTAAGATATCTCATGTTGGTGAAATAAAACTTTAATATTGTTAAAATAGCCATACCACCCCAAAAGAACTACAGATTCAATGCCATCCCAATCCAAATTTTATTGGGTTTTTTTTAAAGAAATTGATAAAGCCTTCTTACAATTTATATAATACCACAAAAGACCTCGAATATCCAAAGCAATCTTGAGGAAGAGGAACACAGCTGAAAGTATCACGCTCCTGATTTCAAAACCATATTACAAAGCTGTAGTAATCAAAAGAGTATATTACTGGCACAAAAACAAACACATAGACCAATAAAACAGAAAAGAGAGCATAGTTATAACCTCACACATATATGATCAACTAATCTTTAACCAGGGAACTATACGATAGGAAAAAAGTAGTCTCTTTAATAAATAATATTTGGAAAATTAGATGTCCACATTCAAAAGAATAAAACTGGACCCGTATCTTGTACCACATACAAAAATTAATGCAAAATGAATAGAGACTTAAATATAAGACCTGGATCCATAAAACTCCTAGGGAAAAAGGGAAAAATCTCCTTGACATTGGTCTTGACACTGATTTTTGTGGACTATGGCACCAAGACATAGGCACAGAAACAAAAATGAACAAGTGAATATATGTCAAACTGAAAAGCTTTGCACAGCAAAGGACACTATAAAAAAAATTAAAGCCCTGGCCGGTTTGGCTCAGCGGTTAGAGCGTCGGCCTGCGGTCCTGAGAGACCCGGGTTCGGTTCCCGCTAAGGGCATGTACCTCTGTTGCAGTTTGTCCCCGGCCCTGGTCGGTTGTGTGGGTGGCAGCCACTCGATGTGTCTCTTTCACATAGATGTTTCTCTCTCTCTCTCTGTTCCTCTCTCTCCCTCCCGCTCTATCTGAATAAAAAATGGAAAAATGTCCTCGGGTGAGGATAAAAAAAAAAAATTAAAAAGACAACCTACAGTTTGGGATAAAATACTTGCAAACTGTGTATCGGGTAAGGAGGACTATCCAACATATATATAAAGAACTTAAACAACTTAATAGCTAGAAAATATAATAATAACCTGATTAATAAATGGGCAAAGGACCTGAATAGACATTTTAGAAAAAATGTCATTCAAATTGGCAACAGGTACAAAAAGATGGTCAGTATCGCCAATCATCAGGAAAATGCAAATCAAAACAACGAGATATTACTTCACACCTGTTAGGACACTTATTATCAATAAGTCAAAAGACAACAAGTGTTGGTGAGAAAGTGAAGAAAAGGGAATCCTCATACACTGTTGATGAGAATGTAAATTCGTTTAGCCACTATAAAAAATAGTATGCTGTTTCCTCAAAAAAATTTAAAATAGAACGTATTATCATATTATTCACCAGCCCTGAATTTGCATAAATACCTGAAGGAAATAAAATTAGTATCCAAGAGAGATATATGCAACCCTGTGTTCATTGCAGCATTATTCACAATAGCCAAGATATGATATCTAAGGGCCATTGACAAATGAATGGATAAAGAAAATGTGATTTTTAAATTGAATTTTATTCATAAGAAGGAAGAAAATCCTGACATTTGCCACAACATGAATGAAGCTAGAAGAAACTAAGCAAAATGAAATTAGCTACACGGAGAATGACAAATATTATATGATCTCAATTATATATAAAATCTTTCAAAAATGTCAAATTAATAGAAATTGAAAGTAGGATGCTGGATGAGAGGATGTCGGTTAATGGTACAAGCTTTCAGTGATATTGTCAATAAGTTCTGGAGATCTAATGTATAGTGTAGT
This sequence comes from Molossus molossus, assembly GCF_014108415.1. Taxonomy (NCBI): domain Eukaryota; kingdom Metazoa; phylum Chordata; class Mammalia; order Chiroptera; family Molossidae; genus Molossus; species Molossus molossus. Next base: position 77,721,527 of record NW_023425350.1, on the reverse strand, counting down.
GACTACAAATAATACTGTGTTATATACTTGAAATTACTGAGAGTAGACCTTGAACATTCTCAACACACACACACACACACACACACACACACATGCACATGCACATGGCAACTATGTGAGGAAATGGATGTGTTTATCTGATTGTTTTAATCATTTGACAAAATACACAAGTGAAATCATCACAATGTACACTTTAAATATATACCATTTTTTTTCTTAAGTATACCTTAGTACATCTTTAAAAAGATATAGCAAAATAGTGGCAATAACCCAATTATTCATAAAATGCATAACAAAATGTGGTATATCCACACAATAGAATGTTACTTATTCTTCAATAAAAAGAAACTAAGTACTTATGCATTCTATAACATGCATAAATCTTAAGATTTGCTATGTGAAAGAAGTTAGTCACAAAAGACCACATAGTGTAAGGTTCCATTTGTATGAAGAGTTAGGAACAGTCAAGAAGTCTCTAGCTATAAAAGTATGTTAATAGTTTCACCAGAGAGGTAAGGGGAGATGGGTATAACTGTTCATAGGTGCAAGGTTTCTTCTTGGGGTAATGAAAATGTTCTAAAATTATCAAAATGAAGATAATGGTTACACAACTCTGTGAGTATACTAAAAGTAAATGAAAAATTTATATACCTTAACTGGATGAATTTATGGAACAGAAATTGATCTCAATAAAATTGTTTTTGAAAAACCACCAAGATTGTACTATATTTGTCTCTTGAATTTTCATCTTACCAATAAAATGGCTTTCCTAAGAATGTGGTCTATTGTCATATTAGTTGGTGAATCCCCAGCTAAAATTCAGCTTCTGATTTGTTGCCAATGATCACAGATTATTTACTCAATACATAAACTTAAATATTGTTTCTGAATAATAAAACTAAATTATGGCAAAGTATTATCTGTCTTAATTCTTATAGAATCAGCTGGAATAGTCCTGTTTCATCATAAGCACTCAATACATACTTATTAAATTCCTCATTGATAGATGAAGTTTTCTTAGTCACCACTGGGTAGGGTGGCATTATGCTATGATGATAATGTAATAGGACCAGACTTTGTTTTAACCTCTGAAACTGTTTGATACTGCAATGTATGGACTGTCCTTTCAATGGCCAGGTGAACTCTCTGCTTTGGTAATTTACAGTTACAAGTAATATCAGATATATGACTTCACTTCTTGTTTTAAATGGCAACTTATTTATAAAATATTGTTCTAAAAAATCTATACTACCACATATAATTATTTTTTGTGTACTTCAAGGTCTCAGCTACACATAAGATGATAAAATACTTGAAGGAAGAGTCTTATCCTAACATAACTTCATTATCATTTACAGTGTCACCTGAAAATATATTGAGCAAGACAATCAATATTTAGCCCTGGCCGGTTTGGCTCAGCAGTTAGAGTGTCAGCCAGTGGACCAAGGAGTTGCGGGTTTGATTTCAGTCAAGGGCACGTACCTCGGTTGCGGTTTGTCCTTGGCCCGGGTTGGGTTGTGCAGGAGGCAACAAGTCGATGTGGCTTTAACACATTGATGTGTCTCTTTGTCTCTCTCTCTCCCCCTCTCTCCCACTCTATCTAATGATAGATAGAAAAATATCCTCAGGTGAAGAATTAAAAAAAAAGATAATATTTAATATGCTTATCATATTTCTTTTCTTTAAAAAAATATGTTGTTTTCTGCTCCAAATAATGTTTCATTTGAGCCACAATAATGGGCTATATATCTCAAGTATTTTAAGAACCCTGGAATGGAAATTCTATTCATTTTTTTTTCATTCCTGAATACTATATACTTACTGCTTAGTATGAAACATCAACTTAACAGCATATTTTCTTATTGTTTATCATGTACACTTATTTTCTAGAAGGAGACCTTTATCAGGTATGTCTCCAGGGCATGTGTATGGACTCCTGGCACATATATTAACTACTAGGTAATGAAACTACTAATTAAACCCATGCTCAGAAGGAGATGGGAATGTTTCAATGGCTGGGAGCTTTTCAACATAACAGATTGCCAACACCAAGCTGAGGTTTCACGATCTTTGACATGATCTCACATTCCTCATATGTACAGGGAAGGACTTCCCTGCTTGCCTGCCTGCTGCTAGTCATTCGGTGTCCTGAGGGTTCTTGTTTCCCTCCTGGTTCCCTGCTATTCCTGGAAATTTCCTGTGGTTTCTAGGAGCCGCCACCGTGTCCCCTGAGGTGTGTGCGCCTCAGAGTATGAACAAATGAGAAGAAACAAAGAAGTTTCTGCTCAACCAGATTTATCTGCTGTTTTTAAAAGCCTCCCAATGATGAGTCCATTTAAGTTAAAGGAGATTTTCAGAATTTCAGAAGAAACTTGGCTTAAAGTTTTAGAAAGTAGGGTTCTAAGAGATGCAGAAGATACCAAGGATATAGATAAAACAACAGCAATCATAATAAAAAAAAAAAACTCAGATAAAAACTGTTTTTATTTTATTAGAGCATCAAAAGTGAGACAGAGAAATCTGGGGATCATATGTAACCTTTAGATATAATAAAATTAGCATATTTTCTCAAAATATGTTCTCACTATCTGGACTGGTTGAGAATGTGACTGCGCTATTACATTCTGAGTTCAGGTAATGGCTCTATCATGAATTGTGGCTTTCATATATCTACCACAAAAAAAGCATATTCTGCCTCAAGCACTGTAATACAAATGTTCTAATTTAATGCGTGAGTGATTTTGATTCAGCTAATTATTATTCATATAGTTAGCTATGGCTATTGCCTCAATGAGTCTTTTGAATTGAGTGTGTAGGTTCTAATGCCCCAGATTTTGATTTCATTGTATATAGATTCTCTTTTCACTACCTTTCCAGAAATATATCTTAACAAACTTATTATCTCTTAATTCTGACTGATGCTTATTTTGTGGTTCAAGATCATCTCTGAAACATAATGAAGCACTCACCTGACTTTCTAACTTTTCAGTACATATGTCAAGCCAAATCTCTCCCAGTGCCCCATTAGAGTAAAAGGTTTACCCAGCTCTTGGCTTTGATTTAATCTATTGCCTTGAGTGATCTTCTTCTCAGAACCAAATTCATCTGGTTGTCTTTTCAGACTTAACTCTAAATTCAACTTTAATATGTAACCTCTCCTTCATTTTTCCATCAGTTGAAAGCAAACTCTTGTCTCTGAATTTCCATCCCTGGCATATCTGATGCTCCCACACAGAATTGACCACATTTCTTTTTATACTGCAGTGTGGTTTGTCTGCTTAGTTTACATCTGTTCTATCCTTAAGGGTAAGATTCTTCTCATTTTCTTTTTCCCATAGGATTACAAGTGAGATCTTTTGAAGATAGTAAGGGCTTAACAAATATGTGATGTATGAGTAAATAAATAAAAGAACTAATAAAAATATGCTAAAATGGCAAAAATTTTAAATGACTAGTACTCAACTGGACAACCTGGGACAAATTGTGTCATATTTATATTAAATAGGATTATACTTTTGATAAAATAAATGAACTGCGTGAGTCATGACTTCAATTCACCTACAGCATTGTAGTCAGCCCCAGTGCCCAGTGAAGAAGGAACAGGACCGGAGGAAAACCTAGTTTATCTAATGTTTTGTCTTTTTAAAGTATTTGTCCTTGGAAATATTCAAATGGGATGAGCCAGGAACAATGACTTTGCTTTCAAATTGTAGGAGCTTATACCGAGTATCTAGTCCTCTCCCAGTATGGCACAGTCAAAAGCATCGGCTCAGCAACCAGCTGAGAGCACCATGAGGGGCAGCCTTGGCTCTTGGTCCCAACAACCCTGAATGCTACGGGCACGAGGAAGAAGGGTGTGGGTGTGGTGACACCCTCTGGCATGGCCTGGAGGGCGTGCAGGCGGCCAGCACCTGCAAAGGAGCTTCCACATCATGCTCAGGGTTGAGCCCCACAGTCAGCCAGCCCGAGAGGAAATCCCGCCCATGAATGGGACAACAATTAAGACACAATTACAACAGGAGAGCCCAAGTAACCTGCAAAAGGGGCATTCCTAGAGCATCCAGCTCAGGGGTTCTAAGCTACTGTGGCACTGAGGCCCACAGAACATTCACTACATAAAGTCACCACACAAAGACTGGGAGGCAGAGCAGTTTTATCTAATAAATAGAAACAAACACAAAGAGACAGTAAAAATTGGGGGTGGGGGGTAAAGAAACAACCCCCACATGAAAGAAAAGGAGAAAGTGCCAGAAAAAGAGCTAAATGAAATGGAGGAAAGCAATTTGTTAGATATCGAGTTCACAGTAATGGTTATAAGATGCTCAAGGAACTTAGGGAGAATTACAAGAAAATTAGTGGGCACTGTAGCAGCATGAAAAGCAAATAGAAACCACGCACAAGAACCAGCTGGAAATAAAAAATAACATATCTGACACAAAAACTACATTAAATAAAGCAGAAGATCAAATCAGTGATAAGATAAGGTAGAAAATAAATACCCAAATAGAGTAACAAAAAAAAAAAAAAATCAGGAGGATACTTCAGGGAACTTTGGGACAACATGAAACATAACATCTGCATATAAGGGTACCAGCATTAGAGGAAAGTGAGGAAGGAAGAGAGTTGCCTGTTTAAAGAAATAATGACAGAAAACATTCCTAACATGGTGAAGAAAAGAGTCACAAAAGTTCAGAAGCACAGAGAGAGGCTATCAAGATGAACCTAAAGAGACCCACATCAAGACACATCATAATTAAAATGACAAATACTAAAAACAAAGAAAGAATCTTAAAGACAGCAAGAGAGTGACAGTTATCTACAAGGGAGCACCCATTAGACTGTCAGCTGATTTCTCAACAGAAACACTTCAGGCCAGAGAAATCGGCATGATGTATTCACAGTAATGAAAAGGGAGGACCTGAATACAAGTTTTCTATCTATCAAGGCTCTCATTTAAATTTGAAGGTGAAATAAAGAGCTTCCCAGATTAAAAAAAAAAAAAAAAGGCTAAAGAAGTACATTACCACCAAACCAGCATTTCAAGAAATGTTAAAGTGACTGCTTTAAGAAGAAGAATAAATATATAGAGAGGGGAAATATAAGTATAAAGGGGAAAAAATGGCAATAAATAAGTACCTATCCATAATAATCTTAAATACAAATGGATTAAATTTTCCAATCAAAAAGAGAAGGGTAGCTGAATGAATAAGAAAATATGACTCATACATATGCTGTCTACAAGAGGCCCACCTCAAAACAAAAGATTTACACAGACTGAAAGTGAAGGCATTGGGAAAAATATTCCATGCAAAAGGAAATATAAAATAACCTGGGGTAGCAATACTTATATCTGACAAAATAGGGTTCAAAACAAAAGCCATAACAAGAGACAAAGAGTGTCACTACATAATTTCAAAGGGTTTGATCCAACAAGAAAATGTAACCCTAGTAAACATATACACACCCAACATAGGTGCACCTAAATACATTTAAAATAAAAAAACTTTTTGTCGACTTTAACAGAGAAATAAATAGCAATATAATTCTAGTAGAAGACTTTACCACCCCACTGATATGACTAGATAGATCTGTCAGACAAAAAGTCAACAAGGAAACAGTGACTTAAAAAATATAGATAGATTTAGTTGACATTTAAAGAACATTTTATTCCAAAGAGACAGAATATACATTATTCTATAATGTACATGGAAAATTCTCAAAAAAAACACTAGATGTTGAGACAAAAAAAATAAGTTTTAATAAGTTTAAAAAGACTGAAATCATACAAAGCATCTTCTCAGATCACAATGGCATAGACCTAGATATCAACTATAATAATAATATAAAAAGACCCTCAAAAACATTCAAATACATGGAGGCTAAATGGCATGTGATTAAACAATAAATGGATAACCAAAGAGATCAAGGAAGAAACCAAAAACTTCATGGAAACAAGTGAAAATAAATACACAACTCAAAATCTATGTGACATGGTGGAAGCTGTCCTGAGAGGCAAGTTAATAGCATTACAGGCCTACCTGAAGAAAGAAAAAAAGCTCAAATAAGTAATCTAACCCTACCACTAAAATAATTAGAAAGAGAACAACAAAAGCCTAGAGTAAGTAGAAGTAAGAAAATTATAAAGATCAGAGTGGAAATAAATAACATAGAGACTAAAAAAATAATACAAAAGATTAATGAAACCAAGCCCTGGCTTTTTTAAAGATAAACAAAATTGATGAACCTTTATCCAGACTTATCTGGAAACAAAGATAGATGAGCAAAACAAATAAAATGAAAAATGAAAATGGCAAAGAAACAACTAACATCACAGAAATACAAAGAATCGTAAGAAGATGATATGAACAAATATATGACAACAAACTGGACAACTTGAATGAAATGGACAAATTCATAGAAACATACAATTTTCTAAAACTCAGTCAGGAAGAAACAGTAAACTTAAATAGGACAATAATAACTAATGGAATTAAAGTAGTAATCAAAAACTCCCAGCAAACAAAAGTCCTCGACCAGATGGCTTCACAGGTGAGTTTTACCAAACATTCAGAGAAGAATTAAAACCTATCTTTCTCCAACTATTCCAAAAAATTCAAGCAGAGGGAGGACTTCCAAACTCTTTTTACAAGACTAACATTATCCCAGCTCTAAAACTAGGGAAAAAAAAAAAAAACTACAAAAAAAAAAAAAAAAAAAATTACAGGCCAATATCCCTGATGAATATAGATGTTAATCATCCTCAACAAAATATTAGCAAATCACATCTATCAGTACACTAAAAAGATCATACATCATGAACAAGTGAGATTTATTCTGGGGATGCAAGCTTGGTACAATATTCGCAAATCAATAAATGTGATATATTACATTAACAAAATGAAAGATAAAAATTACATGATTCTATCAATAGACACAGGAAAAACATTCCACGAAAACCAGCAGCCATTTATAGTAAAAACTCTCAGCAAAGTGGGAACACAGGGATTATATATGAGAAACCCACCACCAATATTATATACAATGGGCAAATACTAAAAGTACTTCCCTTAAGAACAGGAACAAGACAGGAATGTCCACTTTCTCCACTCTTATTCAATATAGTACCGAATGTCTTATCCACAGCCATCAGAGAAGGAAAAAAAAATAAAAGGCATACAAATTGGAAAGGAGGAAGTAAAACTGTCACTATTTGCAGATGACATGACGTTATACATAGCAAACCCCAAAAAACTCCACCTAAAACCTGCTATATTTAATAAATAAATTTGGCAAAGTAGCAGAATACAAAATTCACATCCAGAAATTGATGGCATATTAATGTATCAATAATGAATACTAAGAAAGAGAAACTAAAAAACAACAACAAAAAAACAATCCCATGTTCTATTGAAACAAACAAAAATGATACCTGGAATAAACTTAACGAAGGAAATGAAAGACCTATACTCCGAAAACTACAGGATACTTAAGAAGTAAATAGAGGAAGATATAATCAAGTGGAAGTATATATCATGTTCATGGATTGGAAGAATTAACATCATTAAAATGTTCATACACCCAAAGAAATCTATAGAAGATTCAATGCAACCTCTATTAAAATATCAATGCCATATTTCACAAATCTTGGACAAAAATTTCAAAATTTTATATGGAAACAAACAAACAAAAAAAAAACCAAATAGATTCAGCAATCTAGAGAAAAAACTAAATTGGAGGGATCACAATACCACATATAAAACTATACTACAAAGCCAATGAAATCCCAGAAGTCTGGTACTGGCACAAGAACAGGTATGTAGACCAAAGGAACATAATGGAGACCCGCACCAACTTTGTCAATTAATATTTAGAAGGGAGGCAAGAGCACACAATGGAGTAAATGAAGTCTCTTCAATAAATGGTGTTGGGAAAATTAGACAGGTACATGCAAAAAAAAAAAATGAAGCTCACCACCAGTTTGCACCACACACAAGAGTAAATGCAAAATGGACAAAAGACTTAAATGTAAGTCATGATACCATAAAAATCCTAGAAGAAAACATAGGTAGTAAAATCTCGGACAACTCACAAGCAGTATTTTCACTGATACATCACCCAGGGCAAGGGAAACAAAGGAAAAAATAAACAAATGGGACTACATCAAAGTACGAAGCTACTGTACCGCAAAAGAAATCACCAAAAAAATGAAAATAAAATAAAAAGGGCATCCACTGTATGGTAGAACATATTAACAGTGATAAATCTGATAAGGGTATTTCCAAAATATACAAAGAACTCATACAACTCAACACCAGAAAGCCAAACAATCCCATTAAAAATGGAAAAGGACCTGAATATAAACTTCTCCAAAGAGGACATACAGATGGCCAAAAGACATGAAAAAGTACTCAATGTCACTAATCTTCAGAGAGATGCAGATTAAAATCACAATGAGATATTACCTTACACTTTCCAGAATGGCTATCATCAGTAAATCAAAAAACAGCAGGTGCTGGTGAGGATGGAGAGAAAAGGAAACCCTAGCACACTGCTGGTGGGAATGCAGACTGGTGCAGCCCTGTGGAAAACAGTATGGAGGTTCCTCAAAAAATTAAAAGTGAAACTGCCTTTGACTCAGTGATTCCACTTCTGGGAATGTATCTTAAGAATTCTGAAACAATAATCAGAAATAATATATGCACCCATATGTTCATAAGAGCATTATTTACAATAGTCAAGATCTGAACACAGCCCAAGTGTCCATCAGATGAGTAGATAAAAAAGCTGTGATAACATTTACACAATGGAATATTACGCAGTTGTAAAAAAGAAGAAACTGTTTGTTACCTTTTGTGACAGCGTGAATGGACCTGGAGAGTATTATACTAAGTAAAATAAGGCAGAGAAAGACAAGTACCACATGACCTCACTTATATGTGGAACCTAATAAAGAAAATTTACTGATGCACAAAGTATGTCCAGAGGCATATGGATACATGAACAGAATGACAGATCTCACAAAGGAGGGGGGTGGAGGGAATGGGAAGAGTTTAACCAAAGAACATATATGCATATATGCATAGCCTATGACATAGACAATAGTGTGGGGAAGACCTGGGGCAGGGGGCTGGGTGGAGGGGAGCAATGAGGGAGAAAATTGGGGATATCTGTAATACTGTCAACAGTAATAATAATAATAATAATAATAACAACAACAAAAGCAAAAGGCTTTTAACCCAGAGCATATTTATTTTTTTATGCTACTTACAACCAGTGTTATCATGCAAAAGTTACTTAATCTCTCCATGCCTCATTTCATAATGTAATAATGTAAAATGAGGATAATAATAGCAACCACCCAGCATTCTGAAAGGACTTAATTAAATTAGCAAACATAAAGCAGTATAGTGTACACTGATAGCAAGGGCAGTGGAGCCAGACTCTCTAGGTGAAGATGAAGGATCTGCACTTTGCTGTGCGGTCTTGCGATAGCTACTTAACCTCTCTGAATCCTAGTTGCCTCTTGTGTTCAATGGTGTTCTTCACAGCTATCTGATCAAGTATATCCAAGGATTAAAACGCATAATGCTCAATTAAATGGTTTTGAACATGTGATAAACTTAACTATTAGATATGTTCATTAAGTGCTCAATAATTAGCTCATTTCACTTCACAACATCAGGTGGGTAATGGAGGTGACCGTCTCTTCCCTCCTTTCCTTTGGGGATTACAAAAAGAGATAAACCAAGAAAGAAAAAGTCCTCATAATGTGCATCTGTCCTCTACAGTATTGCTGCCCTTCCTTGTGTTTAGATCAGTGTGATAGAAAATCAGCTTCTTTCTTTTTGTGAGAATTTACTTACTGTCACTGAAATACCCCTTTCTGATTTCTTTAACTTGTGGGCTCTTCATTCATTATATTGAATACTAGTCATGACTTCCGTAAAATTGTTTACTGCATTTAAAAAGTATCTTCAGCGGCCCTTGTTACTACCTTCTCCTATGCCATCCAAGTAGTTGTCTTCACACTACCTGTCCTAGATACTCCAGTGGGCTTCTCCTGTCGGACACTGACTTCCACTCCTGACCTTCAACCTTTGCTTGAAGCCAACTGTGAATTTTAGTTCATTGTCCAACTCTTCCTTGCCCACCATGTCTTGTTTACCTGTATTATCCTTTGTTGAACTGCAGACATAATGACCAGCATTCCATGTCCTTTAATTAACAAAACACAAATGAAAAAAAAAAACACTATGGAATTTATATTTTAAAATATTTAAAAGCTGAAGGCAACACAAATGCTGTTATATTAATCTAATCCCACCTAACAAATTTCCCAATCCCCAGTGCTAAACAATGAGGGAAATATCTAGTATTAAAACAAAGGCAGAATAACCTCAACCTTTCTGTTGTGAACAACAGACTGAGACAAAAATAAAATTAATTAACACTAACTTCTAACTTCTGTAAGACTAACAGATTTGTTTTCTAGGTGAGAGCAGTCGTGTTTGAATTCAAAGTGCAAAGCGAATAGCCAGTGTAATAGGGGATCACCCTTTCAGGGATGGAAAGCGAGAGTTGCTAGTGTTTGTTGAGCTCCCTGTACCCTACTTGGTGCTGTACATGCACTGTCTTATTCTCTACCAACATGGACTGTGACGACAGTGAAGTAATCCTCATTTCATTCACCTGGATCTCATCGATGAAGACATGGACAGCATGGCCTTCTACCTCTACTCTATCTCCAACGGCATCTGCCAGCACAGTCTGCATTTTCCCTGCTTCATTTTTCTTTATTCCTCTTACCACTTAGCACCATAATATACATGCATTTGTCTATTTGCTGCTAATGTTCCCTCTAATACACAGGCTGTAGGAGGGCAGGCAACTCCTCTGTTTGGTTCTCCACTGGGATGCCAAACCATGGGACAATGCCGGGCAGGAAGAGGAGGTTCCATAAGTATGTGTGTAATGGAAACATGAAGAATCTGAGCTACTGAGAGGAATTTTATAGCTTATCTTACCCAAGGGTGCCCAATGAATAGGAAAGAAAAGCAGGATCCAGACCAAGGTTGGCATTCTAAGTAAAGTAGTTTCCTCTACTAAGCCACGTTGCGACTCTTATTTCCAAATTACTGTTTCCTATCCCTAAAACTGAGAGAAACAAATCCCATGCCCTTGCATCCAGCCCCCAGGGTCACAAACAACACAATAGCAGAAATCAATGTAGTTCTAACCCATCCCCACGGCCAAGAATAGTGTCTAAGAGGCTATAAAGAAGATACTGTAGAAAAAGGACTTTTTTACAGGAATGTGATTAATTTATCCCTAACTTACTAATTGCATTTTATATAGAGTTTACACACACCACATTTTATGAAGCTCTGAGAAAAAAGAAAAGAGAAGGCAAGAACATTAAAAAGAATGGTACGCCATTCATGGTGACTAATGAAGGCATCTCTATCTTGTGTGACCACCTTTTCATGTGTTTTCTTTTAAACTGCAATCAATGAAAAGGACAGACATTCTCAGTATTAATGGACATTTGATTAGGCAGAAGTATGCCTTTCCCATGCTAATGATCAGTAATGTTCCTCTGTCTGTGAATTTCATTGCCCTGAGAAAAATACCTCTTTCATTTGCATGATTTAAAAATCCTTCTCAATCATCTAACATAATTCAGTTAATATTTTTAACTCAAAAGATAGTTTAATGTAATGGTGCATGTCTTTTCCCAAAATTGCTTTGAATTTCCAAGTGTGATACCTTGAAAACTGGGATCTCTGTAGACTTTGATGATGACATTCACTTTACTGGCAAAAGGATTTCCACCCCACCTTATTGCTTTCTGTTCTGATCCTATTCTCAAAATTTCTCTCACCTAAGCCCAGTTGGAGCCCAGGTGCCATTTCTGTTACTTAACTAGCAGCTGCGTCTTTTAAATCATTGCCCATCCATTGAAGAGGGGACATTTTAAATACATTTTTCAATAAAGGGGATATGTCTAGCAGCTGTATGGGGGCTGATCTCATCCTTTCTCTTTTATCTCATATAACACTCACCACAGACTAACGTAATGATCCTCATCCATGAAAAATTGTAATTTATGCTAGCCCAAAACAGGAAAATTCAATGAGAGAAATGATCTTTTAAAATGTTCTTTCTTTTCCGTCATTCGTCTATTAAACACTGAAACTTCATGGCTAGCCATGACGAAGGAAAGGGCAGGAAATCAAGTAAAAACAATTCTTAAAATTGAAAAAAGGAGACTGGCACACAAAATAAAATAGGTAAGGATATACACTAATTACCAATGACACGTTCTGTTTATTCTCGGCAGCGAACTTTCAGAGAAAAATAGAATCTTGCACATATTGCGGATTGGTATTCATTTCTCCCCAAATCAGCTTCAACTACTTTAATGTAATCCAGTCCGAACTTAGAGATGAAAATGTAGTCCTTCTGGTAGAAACTGATTTCATGTTTTCAGAAAGCCATAAATCCTCCTTCTTTAATAACAGTTCTCCAGAAAGCTAACATCAGGAAAAATGAATATTAGCTACATTTTTATGTTTACTACATAAGATTATAGCTTTCTTTTTGAAGTTTGCTTATTATTCTTTGATTTTTAAATAATATGTTTTTATTGATTTTTTTAGAAAGAGAGGAAGGGAGAGAGAGAAAGATACATGGATGGAAGAAACATGGATCAGCTGCCTCCTGCACACTCCCTACTCAGAACTGAGCCTGCAACCCTGGCATGTGCCGTGACTGGGAATAGAACCAGTGACCTCTTGGTGCTTGGGACAACGCTCAATCCACTGAGCCATACTGACCAGGCTTATTCTTTGATTTTGCTGTGTCTGTGAGTTTATGGTTAGAAAGGAGTCTATTATTCTGTATATTATTAGTTCATTACCAAGTTCTTTTCTCTGTGCTGGATAATGTTGGACACACAAAGGCGAGTAGCTTACAACAGTATAGGGGGCAATACAAACAACACAAGGCATGATGTTATAACCAAGTTGAAGTCCAGTTTAAGTTCTATGAAATTTTAGGAGTGGACTTACCACATGCTCTCAAAGAAATTGAGTAGATTTCCAGAAGGAAAGAAATGTAGGCTGGGCTTTTCTGTGCTGGGCTGAGGCAAGCATCGAAGGGGGGCGGGCATTAGAAACGAGGGCGCTGCCATAAACCAGGCTCCGAGTTGGAAAAGCATGGAGAACATTCAGAAAGGAGCAAACACTATTACTCCTTTGAGCTGTGGAATGGAGTGAGCGTCAGGGGTTAGCGGAAGAAAAGCTTCAATGGGAATTTGGGATTGGATGATGGGAAACCGGGTGATCGGGAGAGCTTTCAGAAACTCTTTGTGGAGAACTTAAATTGGGAGGTAAGCAACATGTTTGTAAGGTTAAATGGTGATATGGTTACTTTTATTTAAAACCCATTTATTTTGTACCTTGCAGCAATGCTGTCAAACACAGATGATTTACCATGTGCAAAGAAGTCTACGTAAATTATTGTATTTAACTCTTATGACAGTGTTGTGAGCTGATATCACCACTGCCATTATAAAAGAGAAAAAAGTAGGACCCAGCAAGTGAAGGACCTTTCATAAGATCACAAGTCTCAAAACTGGCAAAGCCATCATTGGGTCTGAGCTTACCTTTTAACATGCCACACTGCATAGGTAAGTGGTAGGCAGTGGTTCAGAGAAATTGCAATGGAAAGAATTGCATCTTTATAAATAGCTCACTTAAATGAGATAAACAAGAAGGGGCATATAGTCAATAACATTGTGATAAGCTTGTATAGTGACAGGTGATTACTAGAATTAGTGGGTTGGGTGACCACACCATAAGCTATAAAAACGTTGAATCACTCACTATATTGTACACCTGAAGCTACTATCACTAATATAAAAGTTAAAAATAAATAAATAAATAAATAAATAAATAAGATGGAAAATAATCAGAATTTTTTTTATTACGTTATACACCTTGCTATAAATGTAGACTCTTATTTTCTCTCAAGATCTCTTTATTAAAGAGATATCATTGACTTTCCAAAAGTTAGGAAAGAAAAATACATGGCAAAGAAGCCATGGGAACATTACGCAAACAGGCAACACTTTGTGATTTATCTAAGTGATACTTCCACAAAGAAAATGAATCTTCACAGTAAAAGGATTATATTTTCACTTCTAAAAATATTTTCCAACATAGCAGCTACCAATTGTGAACCAGGCGAACAGAGGATAAGATCCTTCTGTTGGGCTAAAAAGCATTAAACGCTTTGCTCAGAACTCATTGGTAAATAATCTTCTGGGAATGATTCGGGAGAAAGCTGCGCTCCTGTAAGCTGCAATTAGAAATTCAATAAGGCTCCGCGGAGCGGGCTGGGAGCGCAGCCCCCGGCGACCCAGCGACCTGCCTGATCCCAGCGCGGCCTGGGCTCCGTGCTCCTACACTTCTTGTGTGTTCTATAAGATGTCTGCTGGTAAACATCAGTTTTTAAAATGTTAGGAATCCAAAAAAATAACTCAGCGTTCAACTTGAACCTAAATCACTGGTTTACATAACATGATGTCATAATATTTTCCATACTATTCCCCTTGCCTTATTAATAGAACCATCATTCTATTAGCTGTGACCGCGCTGAAGATGGAGCAGATGTCTTCAATGAACACTTCCATCCATAATCACCCCTGATTTTTTTCCCTGAGAGTTCAGCTAATTCAGAGCCTACCAATGTATATGAAAAAGTTTAAATGATTTCTCCCGGAACACATTACCTTTTTCTTATCTACATTAAATTCCATCTGCCGTCATGTTGCACAGTCTCACACTTTGATTAGATCCTTCTGGAGTTTTTAAGAATCCTTGCGACCATTTTAGTAACCTAAATAATGTCACGGTGCTTTATAGAAGAACTTTTTAGCAGTTTTGACTTTTTTCCAGCCTTGCCTTTGTGTACAGATTTCCACGAGTACTGTGTACGCAGAGAGAGGGGTGAGGTGTGAGGCTTCAGCAGTGCAAAGGCATAAACACTTAAGCAAAAATAAATAAAGTACAAAAGAAATGAAATCAACTCTGGAAATATTTTACTGTCTTTGTTGTTGTTGTTACATCCGGATGATATTTTTTCCATTGACTTTTATTAGAGACAGTGGAGGTGGGGGGGAGATTGGTTGCCTCCCACACAGGGGCCTGGAGATTGAACCTGCAACCCAGGAATGAACCCATGAGCTTCGGTGCCCGGGCCTGTGCGTGACCACGGGCCCCACTGAACCAGGACCTTTCTCGGCATGTTCGGGGCAGTGCTCACACACTGTCCCTGGAACCGCACTGATGGACCGCCATGGGGTTAGACAGACGCATGGCAACCCCATCCCCGCCGAGAACTGTGAGTATCTAGGAACCCTGTGATCTGTATTTTCTAAATTAATGGAAATGATTTCAATAGGAAAAATATATGCTCTTTCCTCTTATTCTTTAAGGGTGTATTAAATAAAGCTATAATTATATTATTTCCCACTAAAAGGAATAACTTGATTTCTAAGGTAAAAATTGAGTATCTGGCTGTTAAGAACACCTAAATAACCGTTCAATTAATAGGGGTAACTGTTTTATGTCAGCTTGTTTTAACCAAAAGTAGAAGTGGCAATTTATCTAGTTGACTTAGTTCCAACTTTTAGGATTATTTGTCTGCTTCCTAGTCAGGATCTCAAATGCAAGAAAAATAGCTTCTTGAATTTGGAAGGGACTAAAGTCATCCATCTTTACCTCCGGCTCAGTGGAGCCATTTCTTCCAGTCATTCCCTTACTGCAGAGACAAGAAGTGGACACCCACTCGGTCTCAGGCCTGGGGCTGGCACCGTGACTAGAACAGACACGGTCCTGCGGTTCTGAGGCCTCCTGGACCAGCACCCACACTCCGGGCTGCAGTCGCTCCTCTCACAGAACACAGTTCAACTTCAGTACAATTTGTTAAAGGCGAATTATGTCAGACGTTATGCTAAGTGATTTGCCTATTACCTCACTGAATATTCATTAATATTCTATATAGATACTTATTCCCATTTTAAGGATGGAAAGATTGACATTTGGAAAGACCGATGATTCTGCCCAATGCTTTGCATTCAGCAAATGAGTAAACTAGACCTGGAACCCAGTATACCCCAATTCCAAACTCTTTGTTTTCAGTGTTTAATTCCCTTCCGACACTAACGTTTGTTAATAATTCTACCATATATTGGTGTACAGTCAGGTTCTTAGATGATTTTATCAATAGGTCATGGTTCTACCATATGAAACTACAAATATCAAAATCTATTCATGTAGAAATGCCTAAAGCATCAAAGACAGTTTTCAAGTCCGTTCTATTTTCTCCCCTTCAAAGCTAACTTCTCCACAGGCTAGTAATTGTAGATCTCTTAGAATTATGACCACTTTTCTCTGGATTTACACTTTTATTTATTTTATTTCTCACCCAAGGATATTTTTGCATTTATCTTTAGATAGAGTCGGAGGGAGGGGGAGAGAGAGAGAGAGGAACATTGTTGTTGAGACACATCGACTGGCTGCCTCCCACACCACCTGACCAGGGCCGGGATGGAACCACAACCGGGGAACGTGCCCGTGACCGGAATTGAACCCGGGACACATTGTCCTCGGGCCGACGCTCTAACTGCTGAGCCAAACTGGCCAGGGTATATACTTTTTTCACTTTCCCTTTTGAAATTTGTCACCAAGAACTAGACATACTTGTATACTGCTAAGTAGTTTATTAGCTCATTTGAGGCCCATAAAACCATTCATCTATGAATCATTCTCATTTTCACTGAAGAAACCAAGTCTGCAAAATTAAGACATTTGATCACAGCAGGTAGGAGGCAAGAAGGGTGGCAAACCGAGGCTTCTGGAGTCCACGGGGTCAATTATGTAAATGATTATTTATCTATAAAATAGCAACAAACATTTGCTTATTTATTGATATTTAAACATTAAAACACTAAAATAATATTCACTAAAAATGAACATTTACCTTATTTGAAACACGCAAGTCACTTGTAGTTTTGTTCATAACTAGGTACTGTAATCCTCCTTTGAAAATACTGTTCTAGTTGACTAACTTCTCAAGTACAAAGTTACAAGAATATTCTGTTTTCACATAAAGCCACGATCACCTGCCAGCCCTGTGCGCTTTGGGAGCAACACACTCCGCTGGTCCGTGGGGAGGGAAACAGCAGCAGGGGCAGACAATACAGTCCTTGGACAAAGTAAAAAGAGGGAGAGGCTAAGACAAAGGCATCATAATTCTTCACGTATTTACACAGGAAAAGAGGGTGACACTGTTCCCAGGAAGCATGGCCCTGCCGACACCTGGTGAGTGAGTGGCTGTGTGTGTGATTGTGTGTGTACTCGCTCAACGAGATCCCGTGAGCTTGGTTCTCAGTCACCAGGCACTGCTCTGTGCTCTGTGTCTAGGATAAGGTCCTCTCTCTCTCTCTCTCTCTTTTTTTTCCTCACCGGAGGACATGGTTTTTTTTTTTTGCACTTATCTTCAGATAAATCAGGAGAGAGAAAGGGAAGAATTAAGAGAGAGAAATATTGATATGAGAGAGATACAATGACTGGTTCACCAACACAACCCCAACTGGGGTGGGGACAAACTGCAACCGAGGTACGTGCCCTTAGCGGGAACTGAACCTGGGACTCTCTGGTCTGCAGGCTGGAGCTCTAACCGCTGAGCCAAACCAGCCAGGGGAAGGCTCCTCTCCTTAAAAATGTGTATCACTGGTTCGATTCCTGTCAAGGGCACATACCTGGGATGTGGATTTGATCCCCACCCCAGTTGGGGTAGTGTGGGAGGCAACCAATTAATGTCTCTCTCACATTGATGTTTCTCTCTGTCTCTCTCCCTCCCACTCTATCTAAAAATATCAATGGAAAAACTCCCTGGGTGAGAATTAAAAAAAAATAAAAGATGTACATCTTTATTGGATTCATGTATATAATGATGAATGTACACGTATCATGAAATATGTTTCATATATTTATGTAGACATGAAATGCACATATATGTACACATACGTGTACATGTACACACCGATGTAACTATGCAGGGTAGGGGCAGCTTTGCGGGCGCCATCTCTTCCTCTTGTCCCCAGAGCAGCGGCTCTGCCCCCCGGGGAGCAGCGGCACCGCAGCGCCCCCTGCGGGGTCCTGACTGCAGTGTGCTGCAGCCCCGATGCTGCAGACTACACTTACACCCTCGGAAGAAATCAGTTTAAGGGTGATTTTAATATATAATATTTTTTCAGGCTTCTCACACTGAGCACTTCTCACACTGACAGGCACATTATTTCGTCGGCTAGTCCTTGCTGCTATTAGCATATGCAGGGCATTATAGCCATCAAGAAATCTACTGACAAGCAGAACAAAAACAGACTCATAGACAGAGAACATGTTGACAATTTCCAGGTGAGAGGGGACGAGGGGATGAGGGGAAAAGGTGAAGGGATAAGAAATAGAAATTGGTAGTCACAGAATAGTCACCGGGTGTACAGTACGGCCTGGGGAATACAGTCAGTAACATTGTAATAACTATGTAAGGGGTCAGATGGGTACCAGATTTATTGGGATGATCACTCAGTAAGTTAAATAATGTCTGGTCATTGGGTTGAAACTAATATAATAGTGTATGTCAATGGTAATTGAAAAAGCAAAAATTATTTTTAAAAACTCTACATATGAGTTTATGTAGACCAAACAATAAAATGAAGCTTTTTATCAAGGCCAGAATTAGGAGCTATTCAAGCCAAGTTTCAAGTGCCAGGGAAAACCCACTGAGGGATGAGATCCTCCATCCTGACTTCCTTCCATGGCTCGACCATGAGCCGGAGAATGAATTTCAGGTCTATGTCTAAGAAGAAAATTGTAGTCAACTGGTACTCACGACATCTGCACATTTTGATGAAAATAGTATCTAGATTTAAAATTAATAGAAATAAAAAATGCATTGTAATTGATAATATTAAAAGGCAGTTGGGCAAAACAAGCCAAACAGAGAAAGAGAAGTATCATATGATCTCACTTATTTGTGGAATATAATGAACATAACAGTCTGAGGAATGGGGTAGTCCCAGAGACGTGGATGTGGGGTACAGACTGACAAACCCCAGGGGAGGGGGTGTGGGGGAGAGATAAACCACAGAACTTATATGCATGTATGCATGAACAGTGGACATGGACAACTAAGCTGGGGAGAGGGTAGGGATAGAGAGGGAGGGGACAATCAGTTGCGGGGGGGAAGGAGAAACATCTGTAACAAAAATAAATAAATTAATTAAATTTTAAAAAGGCAGTTGGTTGTTTAATGAACTTTGGTTTTCTTAAAATGCTAGGTTTTCTGGAATATTTTCTTAGATATTTGTGGTATTTGCCTGCTCGTGAAACATGGTGAGATCAATAATTTCTCTTACACATTTCTCCTTGGTAGGCTTTCATTTTTATCTAGACCCAGTCAAAATCCAGTTACCAAAAATAAATCACTTGAATCTTTTGCTAGGATGAGTACAACATGTTCTCCAAAGTGCGTCTCAAGACACGCGTAAGTGAGCCCTGCTCTGCAGGCTGGGTGCCCTGCCGTGGGGCAGACAGAGCTGGTTCACCATGGCCTCCTACAACCCACTCCTGACATTTCCATTTCATAGGGTGTGCAACTGGTGTTTCAATTAAAAGCGAAATTATTACATTCCTTAATTTGTGTGAATTTTTTGATAGAATAGTACATTTATATGGTAATTTTCCAAAGATCAACTTTATTTATCGGTAAGAAGCTATTCCAAGATTGTTGTATATTTTCTTTGCTTCTGAAATGTTATCACATTTAATTGCCTGATCTTATTTGGGTTGCAATCATAGTCATTAATTAGTAGGAAGGTGAGGGACAGCATCATATCTAACTATCTGTTATGGCTCCTTTAATGAGGAAAATACCTGCCATCATTTGAAAGGCACCCTGTACACTTCACGAGTACAGCTAGCAGGAGCATTCTCATTTAGGCTGCGAACATCAAAGGAAATTGATGTCAGGTGTAAACAGAAGCTGTTGAATATATCTGCTGAGGAAACTGAGTGGAATGACTGGCTAGGGGAGATGAAGGACAGTTTATAACATTAACAAAACTACAGGTAAGTAGTGTAAACTTTCAATGGTTGGTATATGTCTGGGGGATAAAAATGTTATGTATATTTATGACCTATAAAACCACAAAAGTTTAAGGTATTTCATTGTTTTCACTTTCTAATTCTATAAGAAGACAGGAAATAAAATTGAATAATAAACATCTATAGAAAGAGATCATTGTTTATAATAAAAAAGCTATTTTATAATTGTAATCGAAATAGCAATTTATGAGTTTTAGGTACCTTCTTTGCTTCCTACTATATTATTAAATTCAAAGAATCAAATGGAAAAATAAGTGATTTATTAGTTAATAAAACAAATGACTTTAATAAGAAATTCTTTCAGAGCCAAAGTGGTACTCTAATTTTACAAAATTTTGAATGAAATTTGTAAAACTAAACTTAGATATAGTACATGTGTAGGCAATGTGCTAAAATAATATTTACATTCCAAAAAAAGGTGTTACAATATATTATACAAAAACAAAAACCCAGCTTCTTTAAGCAACACCAAACTACAGATGTACGTGGTAGACTGCAGCAGCTTCCAAGGGTTCTAACACGTGGAACTTCCTACACCCACTGGTGAAATCCTCCTTCCTATACTGATCACTGGTAGTAATATAATTGATCATTAATAACAGCATGGTGGTTTCCTTGGGTTTGAAGAGGTAGATTTCAATTCCTTGCCATCACTTTGATGCTCTGAAGTTTATCTTTTACCTTCTTTTCACAAAAGGTACTATGGGGTTTACAAGTGTTCTCTAGAAATAGGCTTCCAAGAAAAGACGTCCCTCTCTACTTAGTGCTACAATTAAAAAACTTTTTTTCTTCTTTATTGATTTTAGAGAAGGAGGAAGGGAGAGGGAGAGAGAGATAGAAACATCGATGAGAGAGAACATGGATTGGCCGTCTCCTGCATGCCCCTCACTGGAGATCGGGCCCACAACCTGGGCATGTGCCCTGACTGGGAATCGAACCGGTGACCTCTTGGTGTATGGGTGAATGCTCAGCCACTGAGCCACACCAGCCAGGCAGTGCTACAATTTTTTTCTCTTGTGAATAAATGATGTTAGTCATCATGCTCATTATGTCTAAGATTATTCTTTATAGTATCCACATATTGGTCAGTTATTTATAGATTTGGATGATCAGATCCAACTTTCTCAATAAGTATTGCTTGCAATCAGAACAGCATTTGTCTTTGTAGGACCAGATCAATAAAATTGACAAGCCTCAGCCTTACCTAAAATTGCTGTTACTTCATGTACTAAACCCTCCAACACTTGCTTATAGGATTATAGCTCGTCTGTTCTATTCCTCTGTGGAAAAACCTTTTTACTGTCCAGTTTCCTAATTTTTTAATGTTTTTTAATTGTGTAAAGTGTCATAAACTTATATGTCCATTAGTAAAGTTCCAGAGACTTTGAAGTATAACATTTTGAGATAACTAATCATTTATTTTTTTAATTAGTTAAGATCTTTTATATGAAAAACCCTTTATCCAGCCTGAAGTAATAATTAAATATAGGGCTATTTTAAGTTAGTAAAACATTTTATATACAATCTGGTCTTCGTCAGCTTTTGGACATCATGTTCCTTAACACATGTCCGGTTTGATTGGCCTGAGCTCCTTGAGTCCCTCTGGCACCAGCCTTCTTTATTTAGCTATTTTGTACTGATTTCTTTTTTTCTTTTTAGAGAGACCGAAAGGGAAAGAGATAGAAGTATCACACTCTGCATGCCCTCTACTGAGGATGGAGCCCACCACCCAGGCCTGTGCCCTGACCGGATCCAGCCGGGACCTCTGGGCACAAGGAAGGACGCTCACTCACTGGGCCACACCACCCGCGGCCCCAGCCTTCTTGGTTCCTATCCCAGCTTTACTTCCTGTGCATGTGACTTGGGTGATTGTGTCACGTCTTTATCTCAATCTCCTCATTGTACAGTGGAGATAATGTATTTATTTCTAAGGTTGTTGTAAGAATTAAATTAATTGATATATTATATCTTTAGAGCAGTGGTTATATTATCATATTTATGTGTTTTCATAATAAATATATTTATTTTTATTATGACTTTTATGAAAAGTATTGATCTGTTTCTAGGCCTAATTACCTGGCCACGCCATATATACAATACACATTAAGTAATGGTGAGAAGTTAATGCATCATAATAGAGAGTGTACCTCCGTGGATGACCATCCTCAGCTCAGGTCCCTGTAGCGCAACACACCCTGATGCCAGCACGTCGATGGGAAGAGGACGTCAGGCACATCGAGTCCAGCAAGTCTGGGTTGAAATCCAAGTTCTATCGCTTAATGGTCCTTTATTATTCGATAAAATATTTATCTACTCTAAGCCTCAGGGGCTTTCTCCATTAAGAAGACCAAAGTAATGCTTCTCACAGTGAACTGGTGATGGAATGACTCTACATGTACTTAGCACAATTTCTGGCCCTCCACAATCATTCAATTTGCTCTGATTATTTTTATATTATTGACATTAAATTGAAGTCTAAGTCTGTAAACTTCGGGTTGGAGACCCTTCATCTATTCACTTACTAACTTCACACATATTTGTTGATGTCTCACTTTGCAATGCTCCTAAAAGGAGGCCCTTCAAGGTGTCTCGGTACACGTGGGGCCGCACATTCACAGATTTTTCTCTTGGCTTTACTTTATAATGGGTGGGTGGCAAAATATATTTTGGGGAAGAAAAACAGGTGTTATTACTATGCAAAAATGGAATAATGTGATCAAAGTGTTCAAGAATCTACTTTAGCCTGGCCAGTGTGGCTCAGTGGATTGAGTGTGGTCCCACGGACTGACAGGTCCTGATTCAATTCCCAGTCAGGGCACATGCCCAGGTTGTGGGCTCGATCCCCAGTGGGGGGCGTGCAGGAGGCGGCCAATCAGTGTTTCTCTCTCAATGATGTTTCTCTCTCTCTCTTAAAAAATCGATAAAAACATATTTTTAAAAAAACAATCTACTTTAAATTGTGAGGTCAATAATGCCCCTCTGAAAAGTTTATACTGAAGTTAAAATCTGAACTCCCACACCTACTGGTATATTACATTGATTTGGCAGGGCTTCCATTCTCCCCTTCCATCTGCTTAGGCAGAGCTGGAGTTTGACATACAGACCCTCCTTGACTTACAATGGGTTTACACCCCAATAACCCCATTGTAAGCTGAAAATGTATTTAATGCAATTCACCTACCAAACATCATAGCTTAGCCTAGCTTACGTTAAACGTGCTCAGGACACAATATCCAAACGCCATTGGCAACACAACACTCTGTAGAGCATCAGTTGTTTCCTCCTGTAATCACCCGGCCAGCGGGTGGCCGTGGGCGCTGCTGCTGCCCAGCATCACGCGACAGGATCATTCTGCACGTCCCTAGTCTGCGAAGGATCGAACTTCAAAATTCAAACGGCAGTTTCGACAGAATGTGTATCACTTCTGCACGACCACGAAGTCAAAAAAATCGTAAGTCAAACTACCTTAAGTCAGGGACTGTCTGTACATAACATTGGTTGTTATTTAGAATGGAGATTGAATGAATTTTCCTGAATCAATATAACACTATTTATTGTAAGTCTGATATTCCAGAAGATAACAGAAAGGCCAAGTTGGAGCATGAAAATAGGAATACTCCGAACTCCCCGAAACTTGACTCATTTTAAAGCCCAATTAACAAGCCGTTTTCTTTCACTACGACTCCTGGGAGATGGCTGTCACTGGAGACACGGCGATGGTCCGAACTGGCAGCCTCGCGGACGCGCTCCCAGCCCAGCCCCGAGACGGGACCTCTCACTGGCAGTCATTCCTGGCTTCAAGCTCCCCGACATCCTGATTTCAGATGCTCTTTCTGCCCCCTCCTCTCCCCTGTTTCTTACTCTTCCTGAGTTCTCTCGCCAGCCTTTATGATTCCAAATGCTATCCGTAGGTGGATAACTCCCAAACCTACAGTCCCAGCTCCCAACGACGTCCCGAGTTTCAGAGTCACGTCCAGTGGCATCCTGCGTACTTCCACCTGCATACTGCACACGAACGTCCACTTGGCTTCATCACGCTGAGCTGCCCTTCGCCTCCCACGCTGCCTCGGGGATGGCAGTGCCACGTCCCCAGTGACCCGAGTTAGAAACTTGGTATTGGTTTAGAGTGCATCCCTCTTTCTAAGGCCATACATTCAATTTAAAAACAAATTAAGCTGATGAACAAAATAGACCCAGAGACACAGAAGTAAGGATCAGACTGACAAACCTCAGAGGAGGGGGAGGGGCAAGGGAAGAGATAAACCAAAGAACTTATGTGCATGTATGTGCATGTGGGCACAGACAGCAATACTCTGGGGAGGGCAGGGTCCAGAGGACGGTGTCAATTGGGGGGGGGGGGGGAGGCACAGCTCTAACAAAAATA
Organism: Molossus molossus; assembly: GCF_014108415.1. Lineage (NCBI taxonomy): Eukaryota > Metazoa > Chordata > Mammalia > Chiroptera > Molossidae > Molossus > Molossus molossus. The sequence continues at coordinate 77,696,909 of NW_023425350.1, read as the reverse complement.
AATTAATTAAAAAATAAAATAAAAACTCTCAAAGTTCAATAGACTCCGTGAGCAGGACGCACACTCCATGAATGAAATAGCTGAGCGTTTCAGAGAGTCCGAGCAGGGCGTCTGAGCACGCGTCCATTGTACATTCCTGCGCAGAGCGCACTGCAGGACCGCTCTGTGACGGCGAGATCCACTCTCCTTTTTCTTGGTAGACATTTCTTTATTTCACTTTTAATTTGACAGTGGAAAACTTTGCAACAATGCCTTGTAGCATATGACAGTTTATGGTACCACTCTACCTGCAGTTTTCTCATAGAAAGGCTGTGGATTAGGGGAGGGAGACATAATTCAGCTAAGACTGAAAAAGGAAAAAACTGTGAGTACAAGTACAGAATAGGAAAGAGGAAATGTGTCCGGACAATGTGTCCTGGAGAACAGATGACTGCAGGAGGAGGGAAAAGGATTAAAACACTGTCCTCAAAGGAAAAGAGTCTCTCGCAGAAAGTCTCTATACAAGTCTTCCCAGAAAGTAAGAGAGAGAAGTTTAAACTAGGTGTTGAACGGAATTTATTTGTTTTCTTCTCCTGAAACCCAGAGCCTTTGGCTAACGGGGCATTTCCTACACGTCAGTGTTTTTTGTCATTGGTCCCAGGAAAACAAACATTCGTAAGATGCTTCTAAACAGCCTACTGCTCTTCGGGCAAATAGCTACAAGTTTTAAAACATATTCTTATATACTGCATCCTTTTACAATTTTCCATTGTCATTAGACTTTTTTTTCTTTTCAATTAAAAACTGAAAGTGTTTAATTTTTATTTTAATCTTTGACAATAAAGTATCCCCTTATATTGTCTGTATACTACAGAGTGCTCAATAGTACCAGGCCCACCACACAGAAATATTCCAAAGAACCCAAACGCTGTTCATTTCAAAAGTCTAAGTTGCACCTGGAAACTCAGCAAAATTAAACAGAAAAAAAAAAATTTAATCGATTATCAACCAGCCACACACTGTAATAGATTCCAGTGTATTTTACTTCAGAGGAAGGGGGACAGGAAAAGATAAACCAAAGAACTTAATAAGGTATACTCTATGGACGCAGACAACAACGCAGTGGGGGGGGGGGGATGAGGGGGAAGATATTAATGGGGGAAAGGGAGGAACATCTGTATTACTTTCAATGATATATAGCAAAAAAAAACCACTGTATTTAAATGCTCACCATTGTGGACGTGAAGGGAGTTCTCAGAAAAGCCGGAGCTGAGCCCCACCGCTGTGCGACGTCTCCTCCACCAAGTGAAACAGGAAACCTCCCGACGTCTTGCCGTGTGCGTGTCCTAGCTGCATGCGGGAGCATGCGGGGACGTGCGGGGACGTGCGGGAGCGTGTCCTGGCTATCTGCGGGGCCGTGCGGGGCCGTGCGGGAATGTGCGGGAGCGTGTGGGAATGTGCGGGGACGTGCGGGAGCGTGTCCTGGCTACCTGCGGGGTCCTGCGGACGTGCGGGAACGCGCAGCTGGAAACGCTGGCTGAGCCGCAGAGAACGCTGTTTCCTTCTGGGAAGTCCTTGAAACGCCTCCATCAACAGCTCGCCAGCTTCTTCACGTCCAGGAGAGCGATGTCCGCACAGTTCCGGATCACCTCTTTGTCCAGAACAGTCTGCGAACAGAACCGGTTCTCCTAAACGCACGTGCACCAACCCCAGGGCGGTGTTCTGGGCAAAAATTAGGGCGCGTGGGAGCCAGAGAAGAGATCACGTGAGCCTGGTGAGGGGAAGGAAAGGCATGTTTGAGAATATGGATGGCTCCTTTTTCTAATGTCAACAGCCACCAGCGTGCAGATACAGTTCCCAGCACCCTCTGTGACTGGACGGTGTCTGCCTCTCCAGCACAGCCCAAGTGCCGGCGAGGGACAGGCCGCTTTGCAGGGAGCCTGTCTGAGAGATGTATTTAGGGGCTTTCATTTATTTCTGAAATTTCCGGAAACCTTTTACAAATAAAAATACATGACTTAATTACTAATTGAGTAAGGTGATGTCAGAGTGTCCCCGAGCTCGCTACAGCCTGGAGCCCCTCTTCATGGACAGTCAAGTGTCACTGGATCGCAACAAGCCAGCAGCTGAAATCAAGGCCAGGGAGCCCCGGGTCTTCAGAAGGGAAAATGCTTCACACTGACACATAGTATGTCTTCTCGTGGCTTTTCTACAAGGAGAGAAACACACACACACGCGCACACACAATGACTTGAGTAACCTAGGAAAGCATTTCTTTCTGAAGGAAAGTGAAATGACCAAAGGGGTTCTGGGATTGCAGCCATTTTACATGTATTGATTTATTGATCCTTACTGTCTTATTAAATTATAAACCCAATTTAGAAGAATTGTGTGAAAAACAAAGTTGCTTTACTGCATGTGTTGGGTGATAAAAGTTATTATTCTTTAGAATACAACCTAAACAATAATAATCATCAGAACTTGAGCCATGATGTAGAGAGAAATGCAAATATGTTTTCCAATCAGGTAAAATATAAGAAATATTCACTTTCTATAAATACTAGTAGGATTTAATTTGCATATCATCTATTCAATCAGCCATTCATTCAGCAGATCGCTGTTGAGGACACACTTCTATCTGGGTACAGAGACTGAGAATCTGGAAAACAGACCGAGTGCTCCCTGCTGCTAGATGACGCAGACATTATCTCACTTGACCCTCACATTATACTAATTTCATATTATTCCTGTTCTGTGGAAAAGTGAGAAGAGATTCAAATTAACTTACCCGGGCCAATGTGCTGGCTGGGCAATGTTGAAATCAGAACTTGAACTCCGTCTGTCTAAGCAATACAGCTGCTCCTTACCAGGAACTCACTGCCCTTCCCCCACCCCACGCCTCCTGATGAGAGGGGTTCCTAGTCCAGTGAATCACACTGAAAGTATCAAAACCTTTTACACACTCATTCTAGCATTCTGAGGGGAAGTCAAGCAGCCAAAGGCTCATTTAAAATATGTCAACTTGACTATAGCTCAGTCCCTCTGATCAGCCTCCATTTGTGAAAAGTATGTATTTTTCTGGTGAACATTTGCTACTTATTTGTTTCATTTATTATTTTACTTATTCATTTACTTGCTAACTTAATTAAATCCCTTATTTCAAAAGAGTTTGACGCAATAATTTTACTCTGTAATTGTGTATTTATATGCATACCTGCACATATGTATATTTATATATTTTTGACAATATAATATTCAGTAAACATTTGATTCAGTTAGCTGAACCCTTAAAAATGCACACAAATTATCTGACCTTCTGAAATTATAAAACATGATAAAGGAATGACTATTGTCTATGTAGCCCTTGGGTCTCTGGTACAATTTTAACAGGTCATTATCATGATATTTCTACTACTGACTCCTAAGAAAGTCAATCTCAGTTACCTGGAGGTTCATTTCCTCCCTCAAGGAATCCACTTACCTATTAAAATCATGAGGAAAATGGAAACTTCTGTTGCCCTTAGAGAACACAGCAACGTGTTTGCCACGGAGGGTGGAAGTCGGGTGAGAGTGTGATGTTAGTAACATCAAACAGAAGATATAATTCCCACAGAAGATTCTTTAAGAAACCAGATCTTTCACTCATTTGTCTCCAACTACACAATCCTCTAAATCAGTGGTTGTCAACCTTCCTAATGCTGTGACCCTTTAATACAGTTCCCCATGTTGTGGTGACTCCCAACCATAAAATTATTTTTGTTGCAACTTCATAACTGTGATTTTGCTACTGTTATGTCTTAGGCGACCCCTGTGAAAGGGTCGTTTGACCCCAAAGTGGTCGTGACCCACAGGTTGAGAACCGCTGCTCTAAATTCTTAACTGATCTCTTTATAGATATGAGTCCTTGGGTCACAGGAAGATCAAGAAGGTTTGCTGAATGCAGTCCTGTGAGCACAAGAACAAAGACACTCCAAAGCTTGTAGGCAACTGTCGACAGGTCAACGTGATGGTTTTATAGCCTTTCCTCTAACTCTTAGACGCTGCTCCCAGCCAAAGGGAAAGTCCAGTGCGTCTCCTCTTTAACGTGCCTTACTGGCTCCTTTTGAATCAGTACCCATCGGATGTCACCAGCATGACTTCAGAGGTCAGGCCAGCAAAGGCACAGCACTGCGGCTTCGACCCAGCTGTCCCTCCTGGCGCATGTCCTAGGAACAAGCCACCGTGCTGGGAGGAGGCGCAGCAGCTTCATGGGAAGGCCAAGCGCAGGTGTCGCAGCCGAGGGCCGGCTCTCAGCCAGAGTCCACAGCACTGGTGGCCCCTGGGCCATCCCACTGAACCCAGTGGGGACAGGTCTCAGCTGTCACCACGAGGCCTGCCCAAATTTCCGGTTTGGTAAATAAAATAAGTGTTGATGTTGGTTTAAGCCACTGAGTATTGGAATAATATGTTACTTAGAAACAGATGAAGAGATGCTGAGATCAAAGGACTTTTCCAATACCCCTCGAACAAGTTCATGTGCGTGGCTGCCCCTATGACTGTGGATGCTGGGTATTCAGCAGTCGGGTGCTTTTGCAGAAGCTCAAACTATATTAAAATAATCTTTATTTGTTTAAAAAATATATTTAATTTGTGTTAGAGTCAGGCCCATCTCTACCCAACCCTGTGAACATCCATTTCACATCTTCAAGTTCCTGGAATAGCAAAGAGAGTTACCCCGCTGGGCTGGCCACGGGTGCAGAGTGAAAGAAGACACCTGCAGCACGTCCCAGGGATGAAACATTCCAGGGAACTGACAGCTCTTTTACCCAGGAGCTTGTGGCTTCTCGCCCAACACCTGGAACAGGGCCTGGCATAGGGTGGATCCTGAGCTTTGTGGCTTCTCACCCAACACTGGAACAGGGCCTGGCACAGGGTGGATCCTGAGGTTCTGGTTTGCAACCTTCAGTGCACATTGAAATCACCTATGCAGTTTGTAAACATGGTTGCCTGAGTCGCTCCCCCAGAGATGCTGTTTCAATTGGCCTAGGATGTGACCTGGAATAGGGATTTCTAAAAGCTCCCCTGAGGATTTCAGTGTTCAGTGAGCTTTGAGAACTACCCTCCTAAGCACAACGTGGGACCCTCCCTCAAGTGATTTAATTCTGAAGTTCGCAATAAGGATAGCAGTAAAGTTTCGCAGCGATGTTTTAACAAACCATGGTGCATCCAGTTGATGAAGCTCTTCCTTTGGGGTTTGTTTTCTACCTTTCCACTCAGGCCCAGCAAATCCAAAAATTAAAGATCCTTAAAGGAGTGGAGAATCATATAGAGATAATCCATATTAAGCTCAGCTCCTCGCAGACATCCCTTGTATTTTCATGCATTATGAAAATGTTCAGTGGGAATCTGCTAGGTACCAGGGCTGCAGATTTCAACTGTGCCCAGTACAGATGTAGCTTCTGCTCTCACAAGCATTCTTGACTAGTGCTTATCTCAGTTCATCTTGAGTGCTTTGCAGCCCGGAGAATTCTGTCTTCAATTTTAATATAAATTTCACGGCAGACTGTCCTAAGGGCTTTGCACACACTATCTGGTGCACTCCACAATGTATGTAGATGCATTTAGCCCTGATTAGCCAATTGGGCACATGCAGTTAGAGCTGTGCCTGCCCAGGTCCTGTCCAAATGTGTGCGGCCAGCAAGGGCTAGGGACAGGTACCAACCCAAGCCCATGACTTCCACCCTCATGTTTTCATCCCCCTACTTTTTTTGAACAGTTGTAATTGCTCAAAATTCTGAAGTCTTACACTGATCTATAGTCTGCTCCCTAGAAACTGTGGAGCGCTGTTCGCGGTTCTGCAATCTGGCACATCAAGCAGGCCTTCTACCATGATGGCTTTCAGAGATTGAACCTGGCAGCTCTTTGTCTCTAGATTTGCACTGTTGGCCAACAAGCCTCCTACACTCTCTCACTGGTCACTGCACATAACCCTGTTTGCCTGGTGGTTTCCTGATCACTGTCTCGTACTGTCTCCTTGGTATTTACAATCCCCTTCTAGCAGGTATGCATTTTACTGAAGGTACCAGGAATCAGTGAAATAAGGTTACTGTGAGATTATAGAAAAAAATATGTATTGGTCTCTACCTGGAAAGATCTTCTAAAAGGCCTGTAATTTTCTAAGTGGTAAGTGCACTTTTGTTCTGATATTTGGTCTTTGATTCCATCCCTGACCCAGCCCTCTTGAAACCCTTGTAAGTTCTTAAGTGATACAAGCACTAGGAGCATCTTTCTTCTAAGCAGGAGACTCTGGGTGAACTCCTGGTTGGGGGCAGGTCACTGGAAAGACCAAGTCATGATGAGAAGCCTGGAGCCTTGAGGTCCACCCCCTCAGCACTACTCCAGAGAGGAGAGAAGGGCTAGAGGAGAGTGAATAATTGATCCTGACTAGGTAGGAAAGCTTCCACAAAAATTCCAAACATACAGGATGTGTTCAGGCTATGAACACATCCACACCGGGAGATTGACACCTCAACACCATGGCCACGGGTGCTCCTGCACTTGAGAGCCTCCCAGACCTCTCCCTGCGTATCTCTTCATCTGGTTGTCATCAGAACCCTTCAAAAAACTGATAGACATAAGTGTTTCTCTGGGTTTTGTCAGCTGCTTTAGAAAATTAATTGACCCAAGGAGGGGTCACGGAAATGCTTGATTTGCAGTCAGGTAGAACAGAAATTGTGGGTAACCTGGGGACTTCCTACCTGCTATTAGCATCCAAAGTGAGGTCAAAGCACTCTTGTGGGACTGAGCCCTTATCCTGTGGGATGTGACAGTGTCTCCAGGTAGATGGTGTCAGAGTTGAGTTAATTGGAAGAACACTCCATTGGTGTCCTGGACAATTGTTGGGTGTGTATGTTGGGAGGTGACCCCACACGTTTGGCAACCAAAAATGTCAGAAGTGAAGTGTCCTGAGTAAAAATGAAAGAGACATATAGGAGGACTATAGGTTTTCTATACAGTTACCTATAAGCCTGTGGCAGGGCAGGACGTCACCTTCTGCCTCCAAGTTCTTGGTGATGGAAAAGACAGCCAGATGTAACCACCGGTCAATCTCACTGAATCGAACAAAGGAGCCACACACTGATTTTTTTTTAATGCACCAGCAATCTAAGTTATATCACATAGTGCACCAATATGTTCGCAAAACTATTAAGAAAAGTAAGGAGATAATTATCAAATCAAGCCAGTCTTACGCCTTTGGAAAGGAGACAGGGCAGGGATGCAAGGGAGCCTCTGAGATACTGGAAACAATATTCAGTGTGGTGTTGACTACATATTTTTTACTTTATAATCATTCTTATGGAAGTTGTGTACTTTTCTAGGTGTATGCTTTATTTTACAGAGTAAAAGAACTTTCTCTGATACTTTGTAAAGCAAAATTAAAACTACTACTAGTGGCACATTTAAAAACAAGTGGATTGCGCATCCGCCCCGGGACTGAGAGGTCCCTGTTGGATTCCACATCAGGACACATGCCGGGGCTGTGGGCTCGTCACCAGTAGGGGGCGAACAGGAGGCAGCCGATGGATGTTTCTCTCTCTCCCTTCCTCTTTCTCTAAAAAATCAATAAAAACATAAAAATAAATTAATTAATAAATAAATTAATAAATAAAAACAAGTGGCATGTTTCTGATTCTTTAATGAAGGAAGAGGGTCATATTCATGACTACGATAACTGCAAACATGTTAAATATGATTCATCAAAACAAGCCATGGTATGTCCAAGATAAAGTTGTGATATAAATACACAAAAGGAGAAATGTTTATCTTTTTCTTCTTATTTGTGCCATAAAAAGGTAATTTTGTCATACTCCAAACCACATCAGTAATGATTATGGTGTTAATGGCAACTCCTAAACCCATGTTCCAGTTCCCAGCGAAGTTCTCAGGTACCCCTTATTCAAGCATCCTGACACTCAGAGGGTGATGTCACTGCATTGCCTAGCAACGTGCTTACACTGTCCTGAAGAGGACAGCACACAGAAGCTCAAGGCCATTAACTAGACCTGCTTTTACATTCTCTTATCAAGTAAACTAAGCCCAAAATTCAGAGACTCAGGAAGTATGTTTTTTGCAATAACTACAATGGCAGTAGTTACTTTGGTAATTTAATAACATACTCAAGAACAGAATCAGAGAAAAATAAATTAGATGGGCCTTACTTCAAAATGAATGTGATCAATATTATTTTAATATCTCTCCAGAAATAAGAAGAGTGTGCTATAAATAGCATAAGCAAAAATAAACATTACTTTTCTGAGTCGATTACAAACTGTTTTTCTTAAACACACCCTACTGCATGTCTATATTTTGTCAAACATTTGACACTTGCTAGAACAGTGCCTGTGATCATAGCTATGTACATCAAAGACTTAGCTTATGATACAAAAGAGCAAAGCAGGGTCTGAATTTTATGTACAAATAATATCTATGTGTGTGCTCATTTGAAGAGATTATTGGCCAGTTGAAGATGTATGATTCCAAATTATTTAGGATTTTATTCATACCTAGAATCCAGGGAAGAACCCACCTGCATGTGCACACACGTGCATGACACACCTGTCTCATAACTGCTGCTTCAGCCAGAGAGCCACACATCCAGGTTGTTGAGCATCAGCACCAAGTGACAGCACAGCCACATCGAGTTCTGTGTGACGAGACATCGGGAGCGCATAGTCTAAGCTCCAATGTTACTTTCAAAGCACAATACTTGAATACTATTTAGCACATATTTAATGTCGTATGTGGAATAGTCTTTGTAATTTGCCTAACAAAATATGCATTTGTGTAAATTTATTCTCTTTATGTCTTAATATTTTTTTAATTTTTAAATTTTTTTATATTTTATATTTCTAACATCTTTATTGTTGAACGTATTACAGATATCTCCCCTCTTTTCCCCCATTGACCCCCCCCGCCTTCCCCACACTATTGTCTGGGTCCATTGGTTATGCAAATATGCATAGAAGTTCTTTGGTTTATCTCATCCTCCCTCCCACCCCCCTTCCCTTTGAGGTACATCAGTCTAAAACCCAATTTGTACTTCTTAATTTCTTTATCTTTTTCACCCATCCCTCCAACCCCCTCCCATCTGGCAAGCAACAAAAAGTTCTCTGTATCTGTCTCTGAGTCTGTTTCTGTTCTGCTTGCTCATTTTGTTTCTAGATTCAGTTGTTGATAGATATGTATTAATTGCCATTTGATTTTTCATATTTTTATTCTTCTCCTTCTAGAAAACCCTTCAATCTTTCATATAATACTGGTTTGTTGGTGATGAACTCCTTTAGCTTTTTCTTGTCTGGGAACTTCTTTATATGGCCATTGATTCTAAATGATAGCTTTGCAGGACAGAGTAATCTTGGTTGCCGGTTATTGCTTTTCATAAACTTGAATATCACTTGCCCCTCTTTTCTGACCTGCAAAGTTTCTTTTGAGAAATCAGCTGACAGTCTTATGGGAGCTCCCTTGTAGGTAATTAACTGATTTTCTCTTGCTGCTTTAAGATTCTATCTTTGTCATTAATCTTTGGCATTTTGATGATGATGTGTCTTGGTGTGGACCTCTTTGGGTTCATCTTGTTTGGGACTCTCTGTGCTTCATGGACTCGTCTGTCTGTTTCCTTCACCAACTTAAGGAAGTTTTCTTTAATTATATTTTTCAAATAAGTTTTCAATTTCTTGCTCTCTCTCTTCTCCTTCTGGCAACCCCATAATACAAATATTGGCACAACTGAAGTCCCAGGGGCTCTTTACACTGTCCTCATTTTTATTTTATTTTTTTTCTGTTCTAACTGGGTGTTTTTTTGCTTTCTTACATTCTAAAGAGATGGTTTGGTTCTTGGCTTTACCTCCTCTACTATTGATTATCTGTAAATTATTTTTTTATTTCAGTTAGTGCATTCTTCATTTCCAACTGGTCCTTTTCTATGTTGTTGATAGTCTCACTAAGTTCCTTGGAATTCTCCTTAAGTTCCTTGAAGTTATTACTAAGTTTCTTGAGCATCCTTATAACCAGTGTTTTGAACTCTGCATCTGATTGATTGCTTATTTCCATTTTGTTTAGTTCTTTTCCTGGAGTTTTGTTATTTTCTTTCATTTGGGACATGTTTCATTGTCCCCTCACTTTGGCTGCTTCCCTGTGATTGTTTTTATGTAGTAGGTAGAGTTGCTATGTCTCCTAAGCTTCATAGGGTAGCCTATTATTATAGGTTTCCTGTAGGATCCAGTGGCACAGCCTCCCTGATCACCCCAGCTGGGCACTCGAGGTGCACCCCTAGTGTGGACTGTACACCTTCTGTTGTAGTTGAGTCTTGATTGCTACTGACATGTCAATGGGAGGGATTTACCCAGGCTGATCAGCTGCAAGGACTGGCTGTGCCCACTGACCACTGGCCTCTGACCACCTTGGATGATCAGTGGTGTAGGGACCCACCACACAGAGTAAGACTTACTTCAGCAGGGTTTTTGTACCCACTGAGTCCACTCACTGAGTGTGTCACTTGTGGAGGTGGTGCTTTACTGTGGTCTGAAGGTGTCCACTGGGTGTGCTGGCTCTGGAGCCTGGGTTCTGTCCGGGCCCACCCAGCATAAGCTACAAAGCGATCTGCAGATGGCTGCTTCTTGTTCTGGGCTTGGAGGTGCCAAGGTGAAGCCAAGCTGTGAACCAAGGCTGGCTTCTTCCAATGCCAGGCCTGGGGCCACTTAGCAAGGGATATGGGGCTCGCTGAGACCAGATGCCGCTTATTTGAGGGATTTTAGGCAACTCTGAAGCAGGATCCAAGACAGGCCAATCCTATGGTCAAGCTATTGGAAACAGCTTGGGTGGGCCTGAAAGTTGGGTGGGAGGGGCCTCAGGAATCACCAGGGCGGGACAAACAGTGTGAGCCAGGTCACTCCCGGATATGGCAGAGTCCCAGGGAAGGGCTCACCAAAGGAACATCAGCGTCTGCCAGCACATTTGTCCAGGAGAAAGCTGCCCCTTCAGGTCTTGCCCCAATGCCAAACGGCCCAGTTCTTCCCCATATGCCTCTGGTGCCTTTCAAGCTGCCTCCCCTCTGAGCTCAGAGGGAGCTGGTCGAGTAAGTCCATGTGTGGGCCCTTTAAGAGGAGCTGCCTGGGGTTTTACAGCCAGTAGTTATGGGACCTCTCTTCCTGGCACTGGAACCCTGAGCGGGCACCTGATGTGGGACGGGGACCCCTCACTCCTCAGGAAGAACCTTCGCAGCCAGGGTGTCCTCCTGATTTTTATCTACCACACGTGGGTGTGGGACCAGCCCCTACGCCTCCCCCCTCCTACCAGTCTGGATGTGGCTGCTGCTTTAATCCCATAGTCGAAGGACTTCTGTTCAGCTCCACATCAAGCAGTTCAAAATGATGGTCGTGCTGTAGTTTAGTTGTAACTTTGAGGTGGTTAGGAGGAGGTGACACCAGGTTTACCTGTGCCACTGTCTTGATGGGAAGTCTCTGTCTTAATGCTTTTAAATATAAATTACAACTATATGGCAAAATGTGACAAGGTGCAGAACACAATTCTGTGTCACTCAGAACACCACCATAATGAATGGAGGCTCCAGTTGGTGTCCTGGGAACCATTCTTCCAGGATTCAGTGACATCGTGGGCTGTGATCTCAGAACATTCAGTCTCCACCTCGCCCACATGGACAGTTTTATACATTTTGCAAAGATGTCTTTGATGAGACCTATTTCATCTTCCTTTATCAGCTGAGAATGTTGCCATTTCAGGTCTGAAGCAATTTGCAATGGCTTATTGCAGTGTGCGCACTGGGTGCGCGGGGAACCCTGAAACCAGAGGAGCACTCCTGGGACCCCCAAGGGGAGGGCTTCCCCGAGCGCAGGGGACTCTCAGCTGCACACGGGGGAACTTCGTTTTTTCTTCCCACGTTGCCTGCGCTGTTTGGTCTGGGCACAGCGTCAGTAGGATCAATGAGTCAGGGTGACTTTCTATGGATTGATGACCTCCCTTGCAGCAGAAAATGAGTGGGTGTGGTGCAAAGCACTTTATTAATCATTTTTAAATTTCTAGTTTCTAAATGGCACTCTTTCATTATTCTTCTAAGTGAACTTAACCAAAGGACTTTACTTGCTTATATATCCTAAAATTAAGAATAATTAATACTCTCTAGTCATATCACATGATTCTTCAGTGTTTTTGTGTTTTTAAGTGGCAGTGCTGGATTTCTTTCAATTAATGAGCCCAGACATTAACAGAACAGAAGCGAGGTGTCTCTCATTGTTACTCCTAGCTGGTGACCGTTGTCTGGTGGTGATCAACAAGTCTGTCTTCCTACAGTCATCAATCAATCAACCAAAGCTTTTATTAAATAACCATAACGGCTTTAATTGGACTTTAAATGTTGAAAAAATTTGTGGATTGGGTTTTACTGAGTCTAAGTTGTACTGATTTGAAAATATTCACAAAGCAAAGGCAAATATGGCCCCTGAATGTTTCAGCAATGTTTCAGTTTGGGGGCCTTTGTAGCAAATAAAATGTTAAAGAACATGTTGTTAGTAATTAGAGCTCATCAGTTTGCTTTTATAAAAAAGTAAAGAGGATAGTTTGGTCCTCAAATTCTTACAGCAACACAGGCACTGATTACAGAAGGTAGAAAAAAATTGAGTTGCAGATTTGATGAACTCACTGGAATAGACGTTTTATATGTTTTGAGTTGGGCTGTGGAATAATAATTGGCCTTTCATTATTGAATGCTCCCTAATGACTGATCTATATGAGACTGTCCAGAAATAAATTATAGAGGGAAAGGTAAATAAGGGGCAGAATATGGGAAAAGTAAATTTGAAGAAAACAAATAAACTTACACTGAATGGTTCCCACTCACGTTCTCTTGACTAGTGAGAAAAAAGAAAGAAAGAAAAAAAAAAAAAACTCCAAGAGAGCGACGAAGTGAAAATTACCAAAAGCAAAAATGAAAATGAAAACAAAAAATGTTTGCCAAGGGGGAACACACTCCAGATAAAAATAAACAAAATTCTCTTTGCATTTATGTACTCATAATTTTTCCACCGGGTACATTTGCACAGTTGGGATTAGGAAAAAAAAGGCAAATTTCCCACTAGCACATTTGTTAGAAGAGGAAAAAGGGAATAAAGCCCCACAGGTCAAGTCTCATGGAGAGAATGCCAAATGTCTTTGTGTCCAGTTATTTATGGTTTCAGATAATTGTACAGAAAATATCAAATTTGCATAGTGTGATTATTGCTGATTATTTATCTAGCAGTCAAAATGTTTCAGTGGTCCCCAGGATGACAGATTGACAAGTCCTTAAAACTCATTCATTTTATGAAATTTGCATGTAATTAGGCAATAATGAAGGGATGTTTGTGGACAGAGGATTATACTACAATATGCTGGAAGCCATTCAAATGCTTGACAAAGTGTTAACATTATCTTCAGATTCAACCAAGCCTTAAATGCTTGGCTCAAAATCGCTAAATGTATGAATTGGATAAAGAAGATTTAGAAAATTATCAATGGAGTAAAATGCATTATTCTTTCACTATTTAAAACATATTTAACTTACTAGACTTGGCTCTACATAGGGGTATTGTTCCGTTGAAAGCCGTCGGTCATGGTCTAGGAGCTGAAGAGTGGAGATAGAAAGAGCGACACCATGGCGGGGGCAGAAGACCCCGCCTCCGGTGCCCACATCCTGCAGACGTCTCAGGAGGCGGGACCTTGGACAGGTCACTTCTGCACCGCAAGGCTTATACATGCTGGCTTGTGTAGACTTGAGATAATTATATCCTCAAGTCAGAGAAACACTTTTTTCTTTGCATTTATAGTGACGTTTAAAATATGGATGCTTCTTGCCATTGTGATTTTTATTTAAAATAATAATGTTTCTTTTATCCCCTAGACAAAATAGTTGCATTTTTCAGTTCACGGCATCATAGAATGAAATAAATCTTGTATTTATAAAAAGAAAAGCACAAAGCTAGATATTAACTTCATCCTTAAAAAAATGACACCTATTATTCTGTGGCCTTCTTTCTGTGGAAATCCTATACCATGGCTCGCCCAGAGTTAAGATGGACATTATAAAATCTGCATTTGAAAGTTACAGATTATCTCTGATCTTCACACAGAAATGTCTTTTCAAGTAATTGATGTATATTATGTAAAATGCTTTCTTTCAAAACCAGACTACCTGAAGTATTAGGTTATTATAGTAATTTAAATCAATGAAAATCTTAACAAAGGCTTATGGGCAGTTATAAGAGAAATAAAAGTTATTTCTTTTGACTGCTATATTCAAAGTTTGTAACTTGATCTCAGAAAGTATGTGCTCATTACTTAGTGATTCTACTTGAGACTTTTTACAGTTTTTGTTGGATAGTGGGGTTGGGAGACGGCAACCACATTTTGAAACTCAAAAGAGTAAAGGAATTATCTGTGCACAGATTGTAGACCTTGAATGCTTCTCCCGAAGGTGCAGGTCTCGGTGAGTGGAAAATGAAGGCGCCTTCGGGTTTCTCATGGAGAAATTCAATCAACCGCATAGGACAAGAAAATTCAAAATGCAAGAACATCTACAAACCTATCCATTTATAAATCGTAAAATTGCTTACTGTGACTCATTAGTCTATATAGGTAAACTCAGATAATGTACCACAACACTGAAATCTTGCCGAAATACTAAATGGATTAATAAATGCCAATCTCAAGTAGAGGCATGTGGAGTCCTTTCCCTGAGCTGTGCGATTGGTCCGCGGCGGTAAGTCGAGGCCTGAGAAGGCGCCCCCCTCCTCACAGCATGTGCCTCGTGTCATGCGATCCAGAGTGGGAGGGTGCGGGGCTCCGCTCCACGCCGACGCTCACAACTCCGCGATCTCCAGCTTTCCGAGTCCTCGCAAGGTCCAGTGCAACCAGCCATAACGAAGAAAGCGGAGCTGGAGGACGGGCTAGAGAGGGTTTTTATGGAGAGGCCCGGGAAGGAAGACAGCACTCCCGTCCCACACGCGGCCCGGATCCAGCGGCTCTCGCGGGCGGGCGGAGAAGCCGTCGGGGTGTCCGCCTGCAGGAAGGACGCGGGCTGGGGGCGCTCATCGCCTGTCTCTGCCACAGTGCAGGCCTGCTGCTGGAAGCTTACTGTGTCCTGCTTCTTCTGTCAATTAACTGCTGTCTCTGTGAAGCAAACTTCCTGAAAAGGCTTGTCTGCCTGATGTCTCCCGCTTCTCTCTTTCGGTTTTCTCTTTAATTCGCTCCGATGAGATGTTTGCTGCAGTGCCAGCGAAACTTTCTATCCAGGTCAATAGCACCTCTAGGTTAGGAAATCCACCCGATTCCTCGGTCCTTGATGAAGCTGACCTTCTCGCAGGCTCTGATGCAGTCAATCACTATTCCTCAAAAAGACTGTCTTCACTTAGCTTCCAGAACATGACTCTCCTAGTTTAACTTCATCCCATTGACTGCTTTTCCTGAGTTTTCTTCTCTGGTTCTTCGCTGTTTCTTTAGCCTTCAGGCTCCTCTGCTTTTAGAGTATATGCAGAATCTGACCACTTCTTCCCACCCCATTTATCCAGGATGATTTCAGTGGCCTCCCAACTTGGTGTTCAACTTCCATTCTTCCTCATGGTAGTCAAACGATTCAGTAACAACCTGTCATTTGCTGAACACCTCCAGTGATTCTTAATCTCCCAATCAAAGGCAAAGTCCTTATCATGACCTGAGCCTGTCCCTTTTACCTGTCTGGCCTCACTTTCTTCTACCTCCCGGCTGTTCTGCGGCCCAGGCGCAGTGGCCTCCGAGTGTTTTCTCAGACATTCCAGGAGGGATTCTCCTCCTCCCTGGTATTTATCACTCTTTCCTTCCCTGTGCCTAAAAGCACATTCCCCAAAGTATCTTTATGGTTCATTCTGTCACTGCCTTAGGTCTGCTTAGTGAGGTCTTCCTAGAAACTCTGTGTGACATTGCGAAGTGCCACCCCCTCCACCTCGGCATTCTTGTTCCCCCTCCCCTCTTTGCACTTCGGTCCTATCACCACCCAATACTGCATGCGAAGTATCGGTTCACCTTCTCACTGTCTGTTTCCTCCAAATACCTGTTCTGTCGTTGTGAATCCCCAGCTCCTAAATGAACAACTGGCATGTCACTGACACTCAAGAAATGTTTGTTGAGTGAATAAATGAATGAATTTTTCCAGCTGATTTTAGGACCAACTTGAAAAATAAAAGCAGAAGACACTCACTCTAAATTAAGGCATTTCTAGAGAAAAGGAGTAATACAGAAGCCGGAAGTACGAAGGGACTAGTAGCAGTGAAAACGTCGGAGCAGGCACTGGTGGTCTGTGCGGGGGAGTCCCTCCGCGGCGGACTGAGCGGCTCACGGGGCCGGGGGAGGGTCGTGTGCGGGATTTCAGAAGGACGCGTTTGGTGTGATAACGGATGGAGCTAGACTGTGAGGTAGAGGCATGAAAAACAGAACATGTAAAAACGATGTAACTACAAGGCCACACCTCAGAGAGACAGGGCAGACTGTCAAATCCAGGTGCAGAGAAAAAAGACTGAATTCCAAGTTAGGCAAGGTAAGCTAAGAGAGAATCAACAGAGGAAACAAAATGGAAGTTCAAAAGTGATCTACACATTTGCAGAGCATGTGTGACTTCACCTAGGAGTACAGAAGATGCTTTCCGGTTGCTGATTTGTAGAGAGCAATGATATATGCAACTCAGCGCAAAAAATATCAACATCCATTGTTGGGGAAACAGTACTGTTAAGATTCACACATACATACACTGCTAATGGGTCAATAGGGATAATTGTTTTTTAATGGTAATACAGAAAGTAATAAGAAAGATCATAACTTTTGAGCAGGTCATACTCTAACTTGGAATTTACTCCAAAAAATTTTAAACAAGGAAAAATAACGGCATGCTCTAAAACACATATTATTGTGGAACCTGTCTAAACCATAACTTTGACACATGTAGTGGTCCATTCACGACACTCTGCTGCCACTGAAGTGATAAGTTGCAAAGGCTGTAGAACAGTGGTCGGTAAGATTGTATCCTAAGGACTGAGTAACACGTGTTTCAGGTTTGACGGCCATCCGCTTTCGGGAAAGGAGTTGTAAACCACAATCAGTGAGCGGGCAAGGCTGTGTTCCTCCTGGACTGCCCAACACAGCGCCGCAGACGGGAGACGTGCACCTCCCGACTGCCCAACACAGCGCCGCAGACGGGAGAGGTGGACCCTGGGGCTCTGTTCCGCAGCCCAGAGCCTGGACGTCACGTGCAAGGTGTCAGCAGTGCAGGTTTCTTCTGAGGCCTGTCTTCTTGGCTTGCAGGTGGTCGGTCTCCTTCTTGCCATGTCCTCACATGGCCTTTCTTCTGTGTATGTGTGTGGAAACAGACATCTATGGCATCTCTTCCTCTTCCCTATAAGAACACCAGTCTTATTGGATTAATGGCCCCACCTTTGTGACCTCTAAAGGCCCTATCTCCAAACGCATTGGAGCTGAGGGCCTTAACATATTAATGGAGGGTGTGGGCACAACTCAATCCATAACAGCTATGTTGCAATAAAAGTTCATTTAGCACGGCTAATGTGGCTCATTGGTTGAGCGTCGACCCATGCACCAAGAGGTCACCGGCTCAGTTCCTGGTCAAGGCACATGCCCAGGTTGTGGGCCCGATCTCCAGTGAGGGGCATGCAGGAGGCAGCCAATCGAAGTTCTCTCTCATTGATGTTTCTATCTCTCTCTCCCTCTCCCTTCCTCTCTCTCTAAAATCAATAAAGAAAAAAATATTTTTTAACAAACTTTCATAAGTTTAAGGTATCAAAGAACAAGTGTTGGCGAGGGTGTGGAGAAAAGGGGACTCTAATACACTGCTGGTGGGAATGCAGACTGGTGCAGCCACTATGGAAAACAATATGGTGTTACCTCAAAAAATTAAAAATTGAACTTCCACTTGACCCAGTGATCCCACGTCTAGGAATATATCCTAAGAAGCCTGAAACACCAATCAGAAAGAATATATGTACACCCATGTTCATAGCAGCACTATTTACAATCGCTAAGATCTGGAAATAACCCATGTCCATCGGTAGACAAATGGATCAAAAAGCTGTGGTACATATAGACAATGGAGTACTATGCAGCAGTAAGAAAGAAAGATCTCTTATCCTTTTGAGACGACATGGAGGGACCTGGAAAATATTACTCTAAGTGAAACAAGCCAAGCAGAAAAGGAAAAGTATCATATGATCTCACTTATTTGTGGAATATAATGAACATAACAGTCTGAGGAATAGGAGAGTCCCAGAAACATGGAAGTAGGGTACAGACTGACAACCATCAGAAGAGGGGAGGTAGTGGAAGGGAAGAGAGAAACCACCGAACTTATATGCATGTATGCATAACCAATGGACATGGACAACAAAGCCGGAGACGGGGCAGGAGGGATGGGGAGGAGGGTGTCAATGGGGTAAAAAAAGGAGAAACATCTGTAACAAAAATAAAATTAAACAAATAAATGAATGAAATAAAATAAATTAAAAATTAAAAAGAATCAAAACTTTTCATAAAATATTTTTTAAAAGTTCAATTACAAAAACAGGCAGAGGCTAAATTTAGTTCATAAGGCAACGTTTTCTGAGCCCTGATCCAGAAGTTTAAAGAATGTTTAAAGAATTACATTTATTACATACACTGCATATATGAATTGCATGTTAAGTTATTTACAATGTGCATCATGGAATTGCTCTACACCACCAGCTATAAGTTGTATGTCTGTGCACAGGCATCCGGTCTGTTTCCTTTTGCCCTGTGCCCACTGGTAACGGGAGAAGATGGAGAGACGAGGAGGAGCGGGGGCGCACGCAGGGTGCAAACCAACGTGGACGTGTACTTCCCCAGGGGAGGCCCTCTGCTCACAGCTGCCCACTCACCCTCCCATGAACTTCTCCTACAGTTAGATATGGTTTCCCCCCATTTCACAGAGGAGAAAACTGAGGCTGAGGAAGTTCGATAAATTACTTGAGGTCTAAACGCTCACCTGAGGCCTTCAGTCCAGATTTGCCTCACTCTAGAATCCAGTCTTAGCTGCTTCTGCTCTCAACTTCATTGATTAGGTAATTTTTGCAGTGAGAAAATATGTTTAAAGAATTACATTTATTTGCAAAGTGTATACATTGGATACAAAGTAGACAAGCACCTGGCGGAACTGCAAACACAATATGAAAGCCTTGCTTTGAAAGGCAGCAGACAGAACCCTAGGAAACTGACTTTAGTGCAAGTCAAAAATAGTAAGACATATACAAGATCATATAGACTAACCTGCTTTCACCTCAGAGTTGAAGTAGACCTTGCTTTGGTCCTGGGTGCCACTCAGGTGGGCTCAGATCGTGGCAGCTTCTCCAAGTGCACACGGAGGCCAGCGCCGCCTGCAGAGCCCGGCCACGCTGAACAAGCCACAAAGATTCCCATTGACAGCTGCAGCAGAGCAAGGTCTTCAAAAGTATTTACATATTCTTTGCCAGCTATGTGCTTCAAGTTTGGGTGCAAAATATAAATAAGCTAAAAAAATATTTGTTTATTAGTTTAGGAAATTTAGGACTTGAGAAATGCCAAATTTAACAGCCCCAGAGACTGGACCGCTTTATGCATTCACCTGAGCCCGGGCGGAGTCTGGCGAAGAGCCTGCCGGCTTTCTCCAAGGCGCTGCCTGGTCAGTGGGTTGAACTCCAAGTGGAGAGAGCAGGTCTCACTGGAAAGAAGCCGCTGGCCTCGGGTGGTGGATGGTTTGGTTCTTGGTCTCTGGGCTAAGAGGTAAGGATTAGAGTCGGTGTGATGGTCACTTGAAATGACCACATGTCAATCACTGGGGCATCTGGTGTCTTTTTCTGATCAATAAATGATCCAGAAATATTAACCAGAGAAACCAGCAACCAGGACTCACAGTGGAAACTCCGAGGAAAGGTCTGTGTGAAAGGTAAGGAGCCAGGGCTAGTGAGCGGGTGTGGTCCCCTCGGATGCTGTGGGTGACCCGCCCATGCACCCTCTCACAGATGTGGTGTCTCATTCTGACTGTGTCGAGCTGGAAACAGGTAGAGATCACTGCATGGTCCTAGGATATAAAACCTCAGGGGGGATGGGAAGCACCTGCTAACAGAACTGGAGAGGAAGAGAGTTGAACATTCCAGGCACTTCCCAGAGATGCTGTCTGCCGCCCTGTCTGTGCTCTTATGTCAGGAACAGCACGTTTTCCAAGAACCTTCTCCATAGCAGACTGTCCTCCCAGCTCCCTGGGGGGGAGACAAAACATTTGATATCATTCCAAGACACACTGTATATGATTAAGAAGCCTGCCCTCCCTCATATTCTCCCCTACCCCACGTCTCCTGGAAGGCAATGTGTTCGATAGCACATGATTCAGATACGGTAACTCCGGATGCCCCGGGCCAACTGCTGTGCAGGAAATGGACACAGTGTGGTCCAAGCCCAACAGAGATTCAGCATTCATGTGGTGCTGGATTTATCTTTTTATTAATACATTAAAAATATTCATCCTGTACATGTAAAATTAGGCCAAGACACTTTTGATTGTCGCCCAGGCAAAGGGGGTAACACTTCCTAACCTAGCTCTCTTCTTAATCTTATGTAGTAAATTTTCTTATCACATACACCCCGAACGTTCATTAGATATCCCACTTCAACACACTCTAGGTGGCAGTGTGAAAACGCAGAGGAATCTTATTTGATTCTGCCTTCTCTGTGATTTGATCGAAACAAAACTCAAAATCACTCCACTCCGGGTCCATGGCATCCAGCCCCTCGTGGACTTAGTCTCTCTCCCCGAGACTGGAGCTGCTGTTGTTCCCCCGCCGGGACTATGCCGGCAGCTCTCAGCGTCCCCGTGTGCAGACCACGTCCTTCCAGAAGTGCCGGCCCCACCCAGCTCATGGTCATGAACATGGAGAAAGGCATGTGGAGGGAAACGAAGGCAAACTGCAGGGTTCAATTTATTTTCCAATAGAAAGCACTAGAGACAGTCCTCTTGTCCACCTTGTACAGCAGCTCCTTGGGCGAGGGGTCCTCATGCCTCTGCCATGGGTGAAGTAGATTTCGTGCTGGGGGACATTTCATAGCTTTGTCAGAAAACCAACTCATAGGCCCATAAATCATTTCTCATTGTAGCTGATTTGAGCATGGATGCTTTTTGTAACCACCCCTTGCATAGAGGAATGTGTACGTGTCCAAATCTCTGGAACCTATGAATGTTACTGTCTCTGGAAGAGGGGTCTTTGCAGGTGTAATTAAGTTAAGGATGAGATGAGGTCATCATCTATTACCCAGGTGGGCCATCAATCCCAAGGCATGTCCTTATATGAGACAGAAGGGATGAAGACACACAGAAGGGAAAGTGATACGAGAGGAGGGTTAGACGCTGAAGTGATGCGACCACAGCAGAGGAAGCCACGGCTGACGGCCGCCAGCAGGTGGAGGAGACCAGGAAGGACCTGGTTAGAGCTTCTAGAGCAGAGGTTCTCAACCTGTGGCTTGCGACCCCCTTTCACAGGGTTCGCCTAAGACCATCAGGAAACACATATTTCTGATGGCCTTAGGAACCGAGACATCGCTCCTCTATCCGTCTCCAGGCGGGTCCGCCCACGTGCAGATACGCCCACACACAACAGGAGGAACTGCGTGAAACGGTCACGGCATTAGGAAGGTTGAGAAGCTCTGCTCTAGAGGGAGTACAGTCCTGCTGACACCTTCATTCCAGATTCCTAACCTCCAGAACCATGAAAGAATAAATATCTGATGTCTTAAGAAACCAGACTTGTGGCAATTTGTTATAGCAACCCTAGGAAACAAATATAGCCTACAAAAATCCACTCTTTCCCATGCTCTTAGATACCAACTTCCTTCAATAATTCCATCTCAAATAAGGGAATATCTAGTATGATTTATGATGTGATATGAAGCATGCTTTCAGTACAGAAGAATCATGTCTAATTCATTCAACAAATATGTATTGGACGTGTGCTGTGCACCTGCCGTCAGAAGTCCTGGAGACGAACGCTTTGCCTGGGGGTCTCATTCCACTTGTCCAGACCTCCTTGATGACAGCAGGGCACGCTTATTAATAAGCAAGTAAACGAGGGACAACTGGTGGCCCTAATGCAGTTGTATTTTAAAAAAACATCCTTCAAAACAAAAATTAAAAAAAAAAAAAGAAAAAGTCCTGCAAAGTTTCTGTGCAAGATAAATATTCAAAATGGAGGTAGTTTGGTGTCAGAGAAATCCTGGTTATAGATAAGTAACCAGCTCAGAAAAAGGAATCAATAAATAAAAATGATTCTTAACAATAGAGAGAGGGAGAGAGAAATGGATAGGTTCTTTTCACTATGAGAAACTGTACGACAGAAATTCTCAAAAGGTAAGTTCTGTGACCAAAATTCTTTTTTTTTTAATTATTTGCAATGAGGGGTATATAGTGAGCTCTGCCATTGCTGATAAGCTGCTCTTGGAAGTTAAATGCTGCATTGATAACAGTGGACCCCCAGGAACGGGCGGAAAATGCGGATGAGCCTTAATGTAAGCAAGGGCAAGGGGGAGCCCCGGCGTGTGGCCAGGGCCTCAGCCGAGCCCAGCGCCCAGGTTCCTTTCCTTTCTATCCTTCCACAGGGGGCACTAGTCTATTATTTGAGGTCCACGCCTATCCAGTCCACCCCTCATGTCTCAAAAATATTTTTAAGATTTAGGACCTAATTAATAAGTAATAGGAAACAAAACCAGAAAACAGGACCAAACCATGAAACCACTTGATCTGTGCAGGTGCACTGAGTCGAGTTCCCTCTGTGGCTAGGAGAGGTGCCCAGTCGAGGTGAAAAGGCTGACGGTCTGCCATGTAAAGACAGAGTCAGAGACAGATCACATGTAAAAGCATGACACACATGAGCTGTGTAAGTAAAGATTATACACATTTAAAGGATGTGCATTGTCATCATTGATTATTCTATGAAATCTTAGAGAATAGAATATTTCTTTTGAGGTTTATTTAATATGTGTATTCCATCTATGTTATATATATATACATATATAATATTTATTTTTTTAATTTAATTTTTCAATTGCAGTTTACATTCGATGTAATTTTGTATTAGTTTCAAGTGTACAACTTAGTGATTAAACAGACATATAGTTTACAAACTATCCCACCCAATATTTCCGGTAGTCACCTGGCCCGATACATAATTGTTAAAATATTATTGTAATATTACAAGATGTCAAAACAATATATTTTCTATGCTATACTTTACATCCCAGGACTATTTGCAACTACCAAATTGTACTTCTTTTTTTATATTAATTTTTTTCTTTATTGATTTTAGAGAGAGGAAGGAAGAGGTAGGGAGAGAGAAACATTGATGAGAGAGAACACCAATTGGTCGCCTCCTGCATGCCCCCTCGGGGATCAGGCCCACAACCTGGGTATGTGCTCTAATAGGGAATTGAATCAGCGACCTCTGGGTGCATGGGTTGATGGTCAACCATAGAGCCACACCAGCCGAGTCCAACATGTACTTCTTAATCCTTTCAACAGTTTCCCCTTCATCAATCCTCCTCTTCTCTGGCAACCATCAATCGGTTCTCTGTATCTATGTGTCTGTTTAATTTTGTTTGTTTGTTTAGTTATTTAACTTCTCTATATATGGTAGGGCAAAGTAGGTTTACCATTGTTCATATGGAAAGTAGTACAATTATTAATAAATAATAATACAAGAATAAACTGTTTTGCATATGCACAACTGTAAACCTACTTTTGCCCTACACTGTATAAATGAAACCATATGGTATTTGTCCTTCTCTGACACACTGATTTCACTGAGCATTATACCATCTGGATGCATCCATGCTGTCACAAATGGTAAGATTTCATTCTTTTTTTTATGGCCGAGTAATATTCCATTGTATATATGTACCACAGTGTTTTGTGTTCATTTGTATATTACTGGGCACTTGGGTTGCTTCCATAGCTTGGCTATTATAAATAATACTGCAGTAAACATAGGGGTGCATCTATTCTTTAAAATGAGTGAATTAGGTTTCCTTGAAAATATATACCTAGGAGTGAAATCACGGGGTCATAAGGCAGTGCCAAATTTATTTATTTATTTTGTTGAAGCACCTTTATACTGTTTTGCTTTTTCTTTTTTTGAAAGGAGCCGTCTTTTTATTCAGATAATGAGATGACAAGACTAGTGCTTACACAGTTTGGAGTGTGGATCTTCTTTTGGCTGAACTTTTTTTTTTTTTGTATTTGATTTTTTTTAATTGATTTTTAATTTACATATTTTTGTTACAGATATTTCCCTATTTCACCCACTGATTTCTCCTCCCTCTACCTCCCCACCCTGTCCCCACCTTTGTTTTCTCTGTCCACTGTTCATACATACATGCATTTAAGTTATGTGGTTTATCTCTCCCTCACACCCCCTCTTCAGGGGATTGTCAATCTGAACCCCACTTCCACGTCTCTGGGACTAATCCGCTCCTAGGCCTGTTATGTTTCTTATATTTCACAAATAAGTGAGATTATGTGATATTTGTCTTTCTCTACTTGGCTTGTTTTGTTTAGGATAATACTTTCCAGGTCCCTCCATGTCATCTCAAAGGATAAGAGATCGTTCTTTCTTACAGATACATAGTACTCCATTGAGTATATGTACCACAGCTTTTTTATCCATTCATCTACCGATGGACACTTGGGCTGTTCCCAGATCTTAGCTATTGTAAATAGTGCTGCTATGAACATAGGGGTACATATATTCTTTCTGCTTGGTGTTTCAGGCTTCTTAGGGTATATTCCTTGAAGCGGGATCACTGGGTCAAATGGAAGTTCAATTTTTAATTTTTTGAGGTAACACCATATTGTTTTCCATAGTGGCTGCACCAGTCTGCATTCCCACCAGCAGCGCACTAGAGTCCCCTTTTCTCCACACCCTTGCCAACACTTGTTTGATGATTTGTTGATGGCGGCCATTCTGACAGGTGTGAGGTGATACCTCATAGTTCTTTTAATTTGCATCTCTCTGAAGATTAGTATGTTAAGCATTTCTTCATCTGTCTCTTAGCCACTTGTATGTCCTTTTTGGAGAGGTGTCTATTGAGGTCCTCTGCCCATTTTTGAATTGGGTTCTTTGTCTTCCTTTTGTGGAGTTGCATGAGCACTCTATATATATTGGAAATTAACCCCTTAATCTGGTATATCATTGGCAATTATGCTCTCCCATACAGTGGGTAGCTTTTCCATTATGATGATTGTGTCTTTCGCTATACAGAAGTTTTTGAGTTTGATGTAGTCCCATGTGTTCATTTTCTCCTTCATTGCTGTTGCCTTAGGTGACGTATCAGTGAAAATTCTGCTGCGTATGATGTCTGAAATTTTGTTGCCTACAGTTTCTTCTAGGATTTCTATGGATTCATGAGTCACATTTAAGTCTTTGATCCATTTTGAATTTATTCTTGTGTAGGGTGTAAATTGATTACCTAGTTTCATTTTTTTGCATGTAGCTGTCCAATTTTCTCAGCACCATTTATTAAAGAGGCTGTCCTTAGTCCACTGTATGCTCTTGCCACCTTTGTCAAATATTAATTGAGCATATTGCCTTGGGTCCATTTCTGGGTTCTCTGTTCTATTCCACTGGTCTATATGCCTGTTCTTGTGCCAGTACCAGGCTGTTTTGATTACAGTGGCTTTGTAGTATAACCTCAAATCTGGTAATGTGATCCCTCCAACATTGCTCTTTTTTTTTCAAGATTGCTATGGCTATTCGAGGATTTTTTTAGTACCATATGAACTTCTGAAGTATTTGTTTTAGTTCTGTGAAGTATGTGGTTGTTATTCTGATGGGGATTGCATTGAATCTATAGATTGCTTTGGGTAGTATGGACATTTTAATGATGTTGATTCTTCTAATCCATGAACAGTGTATGTGCTTCCACTTTTTTATATCTTTCTCTATTTTTTTTTCAGTGACCTGTAGTTTTTTGCGAATAGGTCCTTTATTTCTTTGGTTAAGTTTATTCCTAGGTATCTTAATTTTTTTTGCTGCAATGGTTAATGGGATTGTTTTTTCAGTTTCTCTTTCTGTGAGTTCATCATTGGTGTATAAGAATACCATAGAGTTCTTGACATTAATATTGTATCCTGCTACTTTGCCAAATTCATTTATTAATTCTAGTAAATTTTTGATGGAGTCTTTGGGGTTTTCTACATATAGTATCATGTCATCAGAGAATAATGACAGTTTCACTTCCTTCTTTTCCATTTGGATCCCTTTTATTTTTTTCTCCTGTCTGATTGCTGTCACTAAGACTTCCAGTACTATGTTAAATAAGAGTGGTGAAAGTGGGCATCCTTGTCCTGTTCCTGTTCTTAAGGGAAATGCTTTTAATTTCTGCGCATTGAGTATGATGTTGGCTGTAGGTCTTTCATATATGGCCTTTATTATGTTGAGATATGATCCCTCTATTCTCAGGTTGCTGAGTGTGTTTATCAGAAATGGGTGTTGGATTTTGTCAAATGCTTTTTCAGCATCTATTGATATCATAGGATTTTTATCTTTTATTTTGTTTATGTGGTGTATCACATTTATTAATTTGAGAATATTGTACCAGCCTTGTATCCCTGGGATGAATCCCACTTTGTCATGGTGAATAATTTTTTTGATGTATTTCTGGATTCGATTTGCTAGCATTTTGTTCAGGATTATGGCATCTATGTTCATCAGGGATATTGGCCTGTAGTTTTCTTTCTTTGTAGTGTCTTATTCTGGTTTTGGAATTAGAATTATGCTGGTCTCATAAAATGAGTTTGGAAGTCTTCCTTCTTCTAAATTTTTTTGAAATAGTTTGAGGAGAATGGATATTAGTTCTTCTTTGAATGTTCGGTAAAATTCCCCTGTGAAGCCATCCGAGCCTGGACTTTTGTTTGCTGGGAGAGTCTCGATTACAACTTCAATTTCCTCTGTTGCTATTGGTCTGTTCAAGTTTTCTATCTCTTTCCAGTTAAGTTCTGGGAGACTAAGTGTTTGTAGAAATTTGTCTATTTCACTTACATTGTGGAATTTGTTGCCGTATAATTGTTCATAATATTTATTAATAGTTTGTTGTATTGCTGTGGTGTCAGTTATTATTTCTCCTCTATCATTTCTGATTTTTTTGTATTTGTGTTCTCTCTCTTTGTTTCTTGGTGAGTCTAGCTAAGGCTCCATCAATCTTGTTTATCTTTTCAAAGAACCAGTTCTTTGTTTCCTTGATCCTTTGAATTGTTTTTTTTTTTTTTTTTTTTTTTTTTTGTCTGTATGTCATTTATTTCTGCTCTGATCTTTACTATTTCCTTCCTTCTACTTGCTCTGGTGTTTCCTTTTGGTTTACTTTCTAGTTCTTTACTTTGTGAGGTTAGATATTTTGTTAGAAATTTTTCTTGCATCTTGAGGCAGGCCTGTAGTGCTATGAACTTCCCTCTCAGAACTGCTTTCACTGCATCCCAAAGATTTTGTGTTGTTGTGTGTTCATTTTCATTGGTTTCCAGAAAGTTTTTAATTTCTTCCTTGATTTCCACGGCAACCCATTCATTGTTCAATAACATGCTATTTAGCCTCCATGTTTTCAAATGTCTTTCCATGTTCTGTTGCAGTTGATTTTTAGTTTCATGCCGTTGTGATCTGAGAAGTTGCATGATATGATTTCAATCTTCTTGAACTTGTAGAGACTTAGTTTGTGTCGTAACATGTGATCTGTCTTTGAGAATGTCCCATGTGCACTTGAGAAGAATGTGAATTCTGCAGTTTTAGGGTGTAATTCTCTATAGATATCTATTAAATCCATTTGATCTAGCACTTCATTTAGAGTCTGTGTTTCCTTGTTAATTTTTTGTCTAAAAGATCTATTCAGTGATGTCAGCAGGGTGAATTCTCTACTATGATTGTATTTCTGTCACTATCTTCTTTGAAGTTTCCAAAAGATTTTTAATATATGTTGGTATTCCCATATTGGGTGCATATATGTTTACCAAGTTATATCTTCCTGTTGGGTAGATTCTTCCTTTCAATATTATGTAGTTACCTTCTTTGTCTCTAGTTATAGTCTTCATTTTGAAATTTACATTATCAGATATGAGTATTGCTACCCCAGCTCTTTTTTTTTTGCTTTCTGTTTGGTTGAAAGATTTTTTTTCCATTCCTTCACTTTCAACCTATGTGAGTCTTTTGTTGTGAGGTGGGTCTCTTGTAAACAACATATATGTGAGTCATGCTTTCTTATCCAATCAGCTACTCTGTGTCTTTTTATTAGAGCATTCAAACCATTCACATTTAAGGTGATAATTGATATGTACTTATTTATCGTCATTTTGTTTACTATGGTTATATTTTTCTTCCTGTTCCTTCTACTAATTACAGCAGTCCTTTTAGCATATCTTGCAGTGCTGGTTTGGTGTTAATATATTCCCTTAGCCTTTTTTTTTTGTCTGGAAAGCTCTTTATTTGACCTTCTATTTTGAATGATAGCCTTGCTGGATAGAGTAGTCTTGGATTCAGGTTCTGGTTTTTTATGACCTTCATTACCTCATGCCACTCCCTTCTGGCCTGTAGTGTTTCTGTTGAGAAGTCAGCTGAGAGCCTTATGGGTTTTCCTTTGTAGGTCACCTGTTGCTTATCTTTTGCTGCCTTTAGGATTCTCTGTTTGTGTTTCATTTTTGGCATTTTAATTATTATGTGTCTTGGTGTGGGCCTGCTTGGGATCTTCTTACTTGGCGCTCTCTGTGCTTCTTGAAATTGAATACCTTCTTCCTTCACCAAGTTAAAAATGTTTTCTGTCATTATTTCTTCAAATATATTCTCTAACCCTTGCCCATTTTTTTCCTCTTCGGGGACTCCTTTTATGCGAATGTTATTATGTTTCCAGTTGTCCCACAGTTCTGTTAAGCTATCTTCTTGTTTCTTAATCATTTTTTCCTTTTGGTTTCCTGATTGGTTGATTTTTTCTACCCTGTCTTCTAATTCACTGATCCAGTCCTCAGCTTCCTCTGCTTTGCTGTTTAGTCCTTCCAATGTGTTCTTTATTTCTGATATGTCATTTTTCATTTCTTCTTGGTGGTTTTTTATTTCCATCTGGTTGATTTTCAACATTTCTATGTCATTACTTCCAACTGGTTGATTTTCAACATTTCTATGTCTTTACTCATGGTGCTCATGTTCTTACACATGCTGTTGAGCTTCCTCAAGATCATGGCTCTGAATTCTAGTTCTGTTAACCTGCTTAGCTGCTCCACATTTATGTCATCTTTGCTACAGGTCTCTTGTTCTGTCATTTGGATTTTTTTTTTTTTCTGTGTTTCACCATTTTGGGTATCACAGTGGCTTTTGGAGCCTGCCAAATTTTCCTTGTGGGTGTTGGTGTTCTGCTGTTTGTGGCTCCCTCTACTGGGTTTGGATGAGCCTGGGTGGGCCCACTTTAAACACCACTGTCAAGTCTTACTTTCTTGGGTAGATTTTCAAACCCCGGAAAGGTTCAGTTATCCTCTAGCTTTTTCCTGGTGACAAGAAGTCTCAGTTACTCAGTGCATTGGAATGTAGCCCTTGTGTTCTGCCTAAAAGGATTTCCAGAGGGTGGGATAGATGCTGGTTGTTAATGAGCCTCAATTTTTATTTTTTTGCCTCACCTAGGAAAATCTCAATCTCCAAGCGAGGGAGCTCCTGCTTTTACCCACAGCTCTGGGAAGGAGCACACTGGCCACCCTCCTTTGTGGCCGCAACTCAGCAAAAACTCTGAGTGCCCTCCAAATCCCAGGTGTCCCCAAAGAGTTCCAGCACAGTCTGCCCTCCCTCTGCCATAGCCCCCAGGTGAGTGGTTGTGGCTATTTTAGTGCTCTGTCCTGGCTCTCTGGGCTGTGGAGCAGACTTGGTCTTTATTCCCCAAGGGCACTACTCACAGCTAAGACTGCTCGTGTCTGTGGGCTCCCAGCCCGCCACCCTCTCGCACTTCCGCAGATCCTACCAGTGTCCCTGCTTATATGGTCATGTCTTGCTGCTCTTCTGTTGCTTTTTTTCCAAAGATTTGTCTATATTTTAGTTGTAATTCCCGTTTGGTCCAGGGAGATGGTCTACATGGCTTCTATTCACTCTGCCTCCTTTTTCATATCCTCTAAGCCTATCTTGTGTGCATCTGGGTCACAAAGGCCTTTCTGCTGCCCCTGCACCCTGCAGGTCCTGCAGGTAACTGGATCACACAGTCCCTCTGGGGACCTGGATCTATGCCTATGTTATATGATGCTGGGTCGCACAGTCCTCTCTGGTGCTTCAGAACCCACAGTCCCGTTGAGTAACTAGATCGTGCAGTCCGTGCTGGGTGGCACAGGCCTCTCTGGTGCCCCTGTACCCTGCAGTTCCCATGGGCGGGCAGCTGGATGGCACCAGTCTCTCTAGGGCTGTGGCTTCCCACCACTCTTGTGAGCTACTGGACAGCACAGGCCTCTGTGGAGCCCCAGGTCCCACTGCTGGGGCTGGGGAGTGCTGCTGCCCTGGGGGCTCAACTCCTGCTCAGCTTTTGCTGTAGTTTTGGGGGATGGGTCTCATCTGCTGCTCTGTGCTTCTGTTGCCTGGGGATTGATGTCTGCTCCCCAGCCTCTGTTGCTGGGGTACATCTGGACCCTAATCGGGCTGCTACTATAGGGGATGGTGCTGGGCTCCTGGCTGTGTGTAGCTTCCGTTACTGGCACCTTGGCAGCTCCACTACTGTGCACTGGTCTGTGTTGACACAGGGTGTCCACTGGTCCGATGGTGCCAGGTGCGCTGGTAGCTCAGGTTGCTGGGCCCTAGCCCCTCCCACTGCCTCCTCCCAGGGAAGACTCGGGATCTTCCAAAGTGGTGGGACCGCCTCGCCGTGCAGGGAGAAGCCCCTGAAGGGTCGCTCACAGCGGTAGCCGGTGCTCCGCCCACAGAACAGGGACCTTCTGCTCCGCAGCTCTGCAGTGCTCCGGTTTGGTCGTCCACCTTCGCGTCCACTCACACTCTCTCACACACTCGCTCACTCACACACTCACCCTCCCTCCTGTCCTGCCCGCCGTCATCTTTGTCTCTATACTGTTTCTCAAAGTGGTTGCACCGATCTGTATTCCCACCAACAGTGTACTAGGGACCCCTTTTCTCCACATCCTCACCAGCACTTGTTTGTAAATTTATTTATTGATGATAGCCATTCTGACAGATGTGAGGTGATATCTCCTTGTGGTTTTAATTTGCATTTCTCCAACAATTACTGATGTTGAGCATCTTTTCATATGTCTATTGGCCATCTGTGTGTCCTCTTTAGAGAAATGTCTTTTCAGGACCTCTGCCCATTTTTTAATTGGATTGTTTGATTTTTCTGGCATTGACCTTAATAAGTTCTTTATCAATTTTGGAAATTAACCCCTTATAGGATGTATCACTGGCAAATATTTTCTCCCATTAAGTTGTCTTTTCATTTTGTTGATGGTTTCCTTTGCTGTGCAAAAACATTTTAGTTTGATGTGGTCCCATTTGTTTACTTATTCTTTTATTTCCCTTGCCCGAGGAGACATATCAGATAAAATATTGCTAAGTGTAATGACAGAGATTTTACTGCCCATATAAGGTGTAAGAAGGTGGTCTAGTTTGTTTTTGTTTTTATTCCATATATCTATCTATTTTTCTTCTAGATGTTTTATGGTTTCAAGTATTACTCAGCCTTGTAGTTTTATATCAGGTAGTTGATACCAGCATTGTTCTATTTCTTAAGATTTCTGTAGCTATTTGGGGTCTTTTGTGATTCTACATAAATTTTTGAATTATTTGTTCTAGTTCTGTGAAATTTATCTTTGGTTTTTTTTTTGTTTTTGTTTTTTTTTAATCCTCACCTGAGGACACTTTTCCATATTTTGTTCAGATAGAGTGGGAGGGAGAGAGAGAGAGAGAGAAACATCGATGTAAAAGGGACACATCGAGTGGTTGCCACCTCCATGACCCAACCAGGGCCGGAAACAAACTGCAACCGAGGTATGTGCCCTTAGTGGGAACCATACCCGGGTCTCTCTGGACCGCAGGCTGATGCTCTAACTGCTGAGCCAAACCAGCCAGGGCTGTCATCAGTATTTTTATAGACATTGCAATGTATCTGTAGATTGCTTTGGGTAGTATGGACATTTTAATGATGTTAATTCTTCCTGTCCATGAGCACAGTATGTGTTTACATTTATTTGTATTTTCAATTTCTTTTTTCAGTGTGTTATAATTTCCTAGTACAGGTCTTTGGTTAAATTTATTCCAAAGTATTCTATTTTTTATGAAATCATAAATGGGATTGTTTTCTTATTTTCCCTTTCTGATAGTTTATTATTGGTTTATAAGAATGCAACCAATTTCTAAACATATATTTTTATATCCTGCTATTTTACTGAATTCATTTATCAGTTCTAGAATGTGTTGCGTGGAATCTTTAAGGTTCCTTATATACAGTATCATGTCATCTGCAAATAATGAGTTTTACTTCTTCCTTTCCAATTTGAGTGGCTTTTACTTCTTCTTCTTGTCTGATTTCTGAGGCTAAGACTTCCAGTACCATGATGAACAAGAGTGGTGAGAGGCAGCATCCCTTCTTCCTGATCTTAAGGAAAATGTGTTTAGTTTCTCCCTTCTGAGTATAATGTTAGCTGTGGGTTTGTCTTATGTGACCCTTATTATGATGCAGTACGTTCCCTTTATTCCCACTTTGCTCAGAGTTACTATATCACAAATGGGTGCTGGATTTTGACAAAAACTTTTTCTGCATTTATTGATATAATGATATGATTTTTATTATTCATTTTTGTTTTGTGGTGATTGATCTGTGGATGTTGTACCAACATAGCATCCCAAATAAATAAATCTCACTTGATCTTTTAAATGTATTGCTGTATATGGTATGCTAATATTGTGTTAAGGATTTTTGCACCTATGTTCATCAGGATTATTGGTCTATATATTTCTTTCTTTGTACTGTATTTACTTGGTTTTGGAATTATGATAATGCTTCCCTTCTAAAATGAGCTTGGGAGACTTCCTTCTCTTGAAATTTTTCATAATTGTTTGAGAAGGATAGTTGCTATTTCTTCTTAAATGATTCATAAAATACACCTATAAAGACATTCTGTCCTGGAGTTTTGTTTGCTGGGAGTTTTTTATTACTACTTTGATTTCATGAATTGTAATCCATCTGTTCAGATTTTCTGATTTCTTTTGATTCACTTTTGGCAGATTATATGTTTCTATAAATGTATCCATTTATTCTAGAATGTCCAATCTGTTGCCATATATTTTTTATACTCCTTTGTATTTCTGTGGTGAGAATTCTTACCTCTCCTCTTTTATTTCTAATTTTATTAATTGGGTCCTCTCTCTTTTTTTAATGAGTCTGGTTAAAGGTATAATAATCCTGTTTATCTTTTTGAAGAAATGACTCTTGTTTTCATTGATCTTTTGTATTTCTTTAGATTGTATTTTGTTTATAATTAAGGTTTATTAATTTTGTTTCTCTTTTCAAAGAATCAGCTCTTGGTTACATAGATGTTTTGTTCCTTTAGACTCTATTTTGTTTATTTTGCTCTGATTTTTATTATTTCCCTTCTTCTACTCACTTTGGGCTTTTCCACTACTATATCTAGTTACTTTAGGTATAAGGCTAAATTATTTAACATTTTCTTTTATTTACTTAGGTATGCCTATAGTGCTATGAATTTCTCTCTTAGGATTGCTTTTGCAATGTCCCAAAAATTGTGGATTGTTGTGTTTTCACTTTAATATGTCTCAAGGTACCTTTTGATTTTTTCCCCTTGATCTCATTGTTAACCCATTCATTGTCTTTTTTTTTCCTTTTTTATTAATTAATTTATTTTTGTTACAGATGTTTCTCCTTTTTTCCCTACTGATTACCCCCTCCCTCTCCCTCCTCGCACTGTCCCCAGCTTTGTTGTCCATGTCCATTGTTCACGCATACATGCAAATAAGTTCTGTGGTTTATTTCTCCCCCACTACCCCCTCTTCTAGGGATAGTCAGTCTGTACCCCACTTCCACTTCTCTGGGACTACCCCATTCTTCAGACTGTTATATTCATTATATTCCACAAATAAGTGAGATCATATGAAACTTGTCTTTCTCTGTTTGGCTTGTTTCACTTAGAATGACACTTTCTAGGTCCCTCCATGTCGTCTCAAACTATAAGAGATCTTTCTTTCTTACAGCTGCATAGTACTCCATTGTGTATATGTACCACAGCTTTTTTATCCATTCGTCTACTGGTGGATACTTGGGCTGCTTCCAGATCTTAGCTATTAAAAATAGTACTGCTACAAATATGGAGGTAGATATATTCTTTCTGATTGGTGTTTCAGGCTTCTTAGGGTATATTCCTAGAAGTGGGATCACTGGGTCAAATGGAAGTTCAATTTTTAATTTTTTGATGTAACACCATATTGTTTTCCATAGTGGCTGCACCAGTCTGCATTCCCACCAGCAGTGTACTAGAGTCCCCTTTTCTCTACACCTTTGCCAACACTTGCTGTTTGATGATTAGTTGATGGCGGCCATTCTGACAGGTGTGAGGTGAAACTTCATTATTGTTTTAATTTGCATCTCTCTGATGATTAGTGATGTTGAGCATTTCTTCATATGTCTCTTAGCCATTTGTATATCCTGTTTGGAGAGGTGTCTATTTAGTTCCTCTGCCCATTTTTGAATTGGGTTCATTGTCTTCCTTTTGTTGAGTTGTATGACCACTCTATATATATTGGAAATTAACACCTTATCTGATATATCATTGGCAATTATGCTCTCCCATACAGTGGGTAGCCTTTCTGTTGTGATGATTGTAT
This sequence comes from Molossus molossus, assembly GCF_014108415.1. NCBI lineage: Eukaryota > Metazoa > Chordata > Mammalia > Chiroptera > Molossidae > Molossus > Molossus molossus. Next base: position 77,661,981 of record NW_023425350.1, on the reverse strand, counting down.
CTTTCGCTGTGCAGAAGCTTTTGAGTTTGATGTAGTCCCATGTGTTCATTTTCTCCTTTGGTTCTGTTGCCTTAGGTGATGTATCAGTGAAAATTCTGCTGCGTATGATGTCTGAAATTTTGTTGCCTACAGTCACTTCTAGGATTTCTATGGATTCATCAGTCACATTTAAGTCTCTTATCCATTTGGAATTTATTCTTGTGTAGGGTGTAAGTTGATGGTCTAGTTTCATTTTTTTTTTTTTTTTTTTTTTTGGCATATCGCTGTCAAATTTTCACAACACCATTTATTAAAGAGGCTGTCCTTACTCCACTGCATGCTCTTGCCACCTTTGTCAAATATTAATTGAGCATATTGCCTTGGGTCCATTTCTGGGTTCTCTGTTCTGTTCCACTGGTCTATATGCCTGTTCTTGTGCCAGTACCAGGCTCTTTTGATTACAGTGGCTTTGTAGTATAACCTGAAATCTGGTAATGTGATCCCTCCAACTTTGTTCTTCTTTTTCAAGATTGCTGTGACTATTCGAGGTCTTTTTTGGTTCCATGTGAACTTTTGAAGAATTTGTTCTATTTATCTGAAGTATGCCGTTGGTATTTTGATGGGAATTGCATTGAATCTATAGATTGCTTTGGGTAGTATGGACATTTTAATGATGTTAATGACGTTCATGCAATCCATGAACAGGGTATGTGCTTTCACTTTTTTATATTTACCTCTATTTCTTTTTTCAATGACCTGTAGTTTTCTGTGAATAGCTCCTTTATTTCTTTGGTTAAGTTTATTCCTAGGTATCTTAATTTTTTGCCACAATGGTGAATGGGATTGTTTTCCTAGTTTCTCTTTCTGTGAGTTCATCATTCATGTATAGGAATGCCATCAATTTCTTGACGTTAATTTTGTATCCTGCTACTTTGCCAAATTCATTTATTAAGTCTAGTAAAGTTTTGATGGAGTCTTTGGGGTTTTCTGCGTGTAGTATAATGTCATCTGAGAATAATGACAGTTTCACTTCCTTCTTTCCCATTTGGATCCCTTTTATTTCTTCTTCTTGTCTAATTGCTGTGGCTAAGACTTCCAGTACTATGTTAAATAAGAGTGGCTAAAGTGGGCATCCTTGCTTTGTTCCTGTTCTTAAGGGAAATGCTTTTAGTTTTTGCCCATTGAGTATGATGTTGGCTGTAGGTCTTTCATATATGGCCTTTATTATGTCAAGATGTGATCCCTCTATTCCCACATTGCTGAGCATTTTTATCAGAAATGGATGCAGGATTTCTTGAAGGCTTTTTCAGCATCTATTGATATGATCATGTGGTTTTTATTCTTCATTCTTCATTTTATTTATATGGTGTATCGTGTTTATTGATTTGCGAATATTGTACCAGCCTTGCATCCCTGGGATGAATCCCACTTGGTCATAGTGAATAATATTTTTGGTGTATCGCTGATTCCAATTTGCTAGTATTTTGTTCAGGATTTTGGCATCCATGAACATCAGGGATATTGGCCTGTAGTTTTCCTTCTTGTAGTGTCTTTTTCTGGTTTTGGAATTAGAATTACGCTGGCTTCATAAAACAGTTTGGAAGTCTTCCTTCTTCTTAAAACTTTTGAAATAGTTTGAGGCGATTGGGTGTTAGTTCTTCTTTGAATGTTCTGTAAAACTCTCCCGTGAAGCCATCTGGGCCTGGGCTTTTGTTTGCTGGGAGAGTCTTGATTACATCGTCAATTTTGTCTTTTGTTATTGGTCTGTTCAAGTTTTCTGTCTCTTCCTGGTCCAGTTTGGGAAGACTATGTGTTTCTAGAAATTTGTCCATTTTGCTTAGATTGTCGAATTTATTGTCATATATTTGTTCATAGTGATTGTTAACAATCTTTTGTATTTCTGTGGTGTCAGTTGTTACTTCTCCTCTTTCATTTCTGAGTTTGTGTATTTGGGTTCTCTCTCTTCATTTCTTGGTGAGTCTAGCTAATGGTCCTTCAACCTTGTTTATCTTTTCGAAAAACCAGCTCTTTGTTTCATTGATCCATTGAATTGTTTTTTGGGACTCTATGTCATTTATTTCTGCTCTGATCTTTACTATTTCCTTCCTTCTACTTGCTCTGGGGTTTTCTTTGGTTTGCTCTCTTGTTCTTTAAGTTGTGAGGTTAGACAGTCTACTAGAGATTTTTCTTGTTTCTTAAGGTAGGCCTGCAGTGCTATGAACTTCCCTCTCAGAACTGCATTTGCTGTATCCCATAGATTTTGTATTGTTGTGTCTTCATTTTCATTGGTTTCCAGGAAGTTTTTTATTTCTTTCTTGATCTCCTTGGTAACCCATTTATTGTATAGTAACATGCTATTTAGCTTCCATGTGTGCAAATGTCTTTGCATGTTCTTGTTGCAATTGATTTCTAGTTTCATGCCATTGTGATCTGAGGAGATGCTTGATATGATTTTAGTCTTCTTGAACTTATAGAGACTTAGTTTGTGTCCTAACATGTAGTCTATCTTTGAGAATGTCCCATGTGCACCTGAGAAGCACGTGAATTCTATAATTTTGGGGTGTAATTCTCTGTAGATATCTATTAAATCCATTTGGTCTAGTGCTTCATTTAGAGTCTCTGTTTCCTTGCTAATTTTTTGTCCAGAGGATCAATCCAGTGATGTCAGCGGGGTGTTGAAGTCCCCTTCTATGATTGTATTGCTATTGATTTCTCCTTTGAAGTCCTCCAGAAGATTTTTAATATATTTTGGTGTTCCTATATTGGGTGCATATATTTACCATGGTTATATCTTCCTGTTGGATAAATCCTTTCAATATTATATAGTGGCCTTCTTTGTCTCTAGTTATGGCTTTCGTTTTGAAATCTATTTTATCAGATATGAGTATTGCTACCCCAGCTTGTTTTTCCTTTCCGTTTGCTTGAACATATTTTTCCATCCCTTCACTTTCAACCTATGTCGGTCTTTTGTTGTGAGGTGGGTCTCTTGTAAACAATATATAGAGGAGTTATGCTTACTTATCCAATTAGCTACTCTGTGTCTTTTTATGGAAGCATTCAATCCATTTACATTTAAGGTGATATTGATATGTACTTATTTATTGCCATTTTTGTTTAGTGTGGTTATATTTTTCTTCCTATTTCTCCTGCTAATTACAGCAGTTTTTTAACATTTCTTGCAGTGCTGTTTTGGTGCTAATGTATTCCCTTTGCCTTTTTTTGTCTGGGAAGCTCTTTATTTGACCTTCTATTTTGAATGATAGCCTTGCTGGGTAGAGTAGTCTTGGATTGAGATTCTTGTTTTTCATGACCTTGATTACCTCATGCCTTTCCTTTCTGGCCTTTAGTGTTTCTGTTAAGAAGTCAGCTGAGAGCCTTACAGGGTTTCCTTTGTAGGTCACCTGTTGCTTCTTTCTTGCTGCTTTTAGGATTCTCTCTTTGTCTTTAATTTTTGGCACTTTGATCACTATGTGTCTTGGTGTGGGCCTGTTTGGGTTCTTCTTAGTTGGGGATCTCTGTGCTTCTTGAACTTGAATGCCTTCTTCCGAAACCAAATTAGGAAAGTTTTCTGTCACTAGTTTTTCAAATATATTCTCTAACTCTTTCTCATTTTCTTTATCTTTGGGGACTCCTTTTATGCGAATGTTATTATGTTTCCAGTTGTCCCACATTTCTCCTTAGCTGTGTTCCTGTTTTTGAATTATTTTTTCCTTTTAGTTTTCTGATTGGTTGATTTTTTTCTACCCTATCTTCTAATTCACTGATCCGGTCCTCAGCCTCCTCTGCTATGCTGTTTAGTCCTTCCAATGTGTTCTTTATTTCTGATATGTCTTTCTTCATTTTTTCTTGGTGGCTTTTAATTTCCAGCTGGTTGATTTTCAACATTTCTATGTCTTTACTCATGGTGCTCATGTTCTTAAACATGCTGTTGAGCTTCCTCAAGATCATGGCTCTGAGTTCTAGTTCTGTTAACTTGCTTAACTGCACCTCATTTATCTCATCTTTGGTAGATGTCTCTTGTTATTTCATTTGCCTTTTGTTTCTGTTTCACCATTTTGGCTATCACAGTGGGCTTTGGAGCCTGCCAAATTTTCCCTGTGGGTGTTGGTGTTCTGCTGTTTGTGACTCCCTCTCCTGGGTTTGGATGAGGCAGGGAGGACCCACTTTAAACACCACTGTCAAGGCTTACTTTCCTGGTTAGTGTTTCTATCCCAGGGAATGGTAGTTATCCTCTAGCTTTTTTGCCTGGAGGCTATTAGTAGTGGTCACCTGAAGACCTTTGGTTTCCGAGTTGAATGAAAATCTCTCTCAGGTGCTCAGTGTAAGAGGATTTCTCTAGTGTGGGGCAGATGCTGGTTGTTAATGGCCTCAATTAGCATTTCAATGGCCACTGGGTGGGGTTGTATCTCCGAGGGAGCGGCCCTGGGAAGGAGTAAGATGACCACAATCCTGCCTGGCTGCACTCAGCAAAAGCTCTGAATGCCCTCCAAATCCCAAGTGTCCCCACACAGTTCTAGTCCAGTCTGCCCTCCCTCTGTTGGAGCCCAGGTGAGTGGCTGCTGCTAATTTAGTCTCTGTCCTGGCTCTGCACTGTGGAGCCGCTTGGGACTTTAACCTGAGGGTGCCGCTCCCAGCTAAGGGTGCTGCTCCCAGCTAAGGCCGTCACTCCAGGCTGAGGCTGTTGCGGCAGCTCCCAGCGCAGGGTATAGCACGTAGCCAAGGGTGCAGCTCCCAGTCTAGGCCACAGGTCCCAAACGAGGGCACAGGTCCCAGCCGAGGCCTCAGGTCCCAGCCCAGTGCGCCGTGGACCGTGGGCTCCCTACCCCCTCTAGTGTCTTCGCAAGCCTACCAGGATTGAGTCAGTGTCCCTGGTTATGTGGTCCTCCAAGCTGCTTCTCGGTTGCCTTTTCCCAACAATCTGTCTTTATTTTTGTTGCAATTCCAGTTTGGTCCTGGGGGATGCTCTGTGTAGCTTCCATTCACTCCGCCGCCATTTACTCTTCCTACCCGTTCATTGTTTAGTAGCATGTTATTTAGCCTCCACATGTTCTGGTGTTTGTCAGTTTTTTTTCTTGTGATTGAGTTCCAGTTTTATCCCATTGTGGCCAGAGAAGATGCTTGATATGATTTCATTCTTCTTAAATTGATTGATTTTGTTTTGTATTCTAACATGCGGTCTATCCTAAAAAAAAATATTTCATGTGCACTTGAAAAAAAAATGCTGCTTTGGTGTGAAATGCTCTGAAAATATCAATTAAAATCCATCTGGTCTAGTGTGTCATTTAAGGTCACTGTTTCCTTGTTGATTGTATCAGAAACATCTCTCCTTTGATGTCAGTGGGGTGTTAAAATCCCCTACTATGAGTGTATTGCTGTCAATCTCTTCCTTTATTACTGACAAGACTTGCTTTATATATTTAGTTGTTCCGATGTTGGCTGAATAAATGTTTACAAGGGTTGCATCCTATTGTTGGATTGATCCCTTCTTTGTCTCTTAATATAACCTTTGTTTTAAAGTCTATTTTCTATGATATAACAATTGCTATCCCAGCTTTTTTTGTTTGTTTGTTTGTTTTTTGCTTGCTTTCATTTGCATGAAATATTATTTGCCATCCCTTTACTTCTGTGTCTGAGTGTATGTTTTAATCTGAGGTGGGTCTCTTGTATGGGTCATGTTTTTCTATCCATTCAGCTACCCTATGTCTTTTCATTGGAGCATTTAATCCATTTATATTTAAAGTGATTATTGATAAGCAAAATTTTATTGCCATTTTATTCTTTATAACTATGTTCCTCTTTATTTATTTTTATTTCTTCTTCTTAAGAAGTCTCTTTAACAATTGTTGTAATACTCATTTGGTGGTAATGAACTCTTTGAGCTTTTCCTTGTCTGAGAAGCTCTTTATTTCTTCTTCAATTTTAAATGAAAACCTTGCTGGGTAGAATAGTCTTGATTATGAGTCCTTGCTTTTCATCACTTTGAATATTTTGTGCCAATCTCTTCTGGCCTCAAATGTTTCTTTGAAAAATCACCTGACAGTTTTATGAGAGTTTTCTAGTAGGGACTAACTATCTTTCTCTTGCTGATTTTAATATTCTTTCTTTATCTTTGCCTTTTGCCATTTTAATTTGATGTGTTTTGGTGTGGGCCTCTTTTTGTTCATCTTGTTTTAAGTTCTCTGAGCTCCCTGGACTTTGGTGTCTTTTTTCTTCTCCAAGTTAAGAAAGTTTTGGTCATTATTTTTTCAACTAGGTTTCCTTTCGGTACCTATGATGTGAATATTGTTATGATTAATGTTGCCCCAGAGGTCCCTTAATCTATCCTCAGTTTTAAAAAATTATTTTCTCTTTTTCTGCTCTGATTGGGAGTTTTCTGCTACCTTGTCTTCCAAATCCCTGATTCAGTCCTTTACTTTATCTAACCTGCTGTTAATTTCTTCTAGTGTATTCTTCATTTCTGAATAGTTTGTTTTAATGGTTTTTATGTCCTATTTATTTATTTATTTTTCCTTTATTGATTTTCGAAAAAAAAAAATTATTTTTATCCTCACCTGAGGACATTTTTCAATATTTTGTTCAGATAGAGTGGGAGGGAGAGAGAGAGAGAGAAACATCAATGTGAAAGAGACACATGGAGTGGTTGCCACCCACACGACCCAGCCAGGGCTGGGGAAAAACTGCAACCAAGGCATGTGCCCTTAGCAGAAACCGAACCCGGGTCTCTCTGGACCACAGGCCAGCACTCTAACCACTGAGCAAAACTGTCCAGGGCTCCTTTATTGATTTGAGAGAGAGAGGAAGGGAGAGAGAGAGAGAGAGATGGAAACATCAATGAGAGAGAACATCAATTGGCTGCCTCCTGCATTCCCCCTCTCTGGGGACTGGGCCCATAACCTGGGTATGTGCCCTGACCAGGAATCAAACCTCTTGGTGCATAGGTCGATACTCAACAACTGAACCACACAGGCTGGGCTCTATGTCTGTTTTAAATGTTTATTATCTCTTTGTTTGAGTGCTCACTGAGTTCATCATTTCTTCCAAAATTCCTTGAACATTCTTATAACTATTGTTTTGAACTCTGTATCTGGTATCTTGGTTGTTTCCATTTCATTTCATTTTTTATCTGGAAATGTATCTTGTTCTTTCACTTGTTTCTTTGTCTACCTATTTTTGCCTATCTGTTTATTTCTGAATATAAGGTAGACTTTCTACTTCCCCAATTCTTGGTATAATGGCCTCAGATAGTGGATGCTCCTGTCTGGCTTCTTCATTACCTGAGGTATGTGCTCCAGAAATGTCTCTTTTGTGGGTTATGTGAGCCCTTCTGTTGTAGTTTAGTCTTGATTGTTATTGTTTCTTTATTGGGTGGGGTTAAGCCTCAGGCTGGTTGATTATGAGACTAGACTGCAACCACAGGTTTGAACACCAATTTGGAGGCAGAGCCCATGAAATAAATAGGCCCAGCAGAGTCTGGCACCTGCCAGGATCTCCCTCTGAATATGCTACTTGTGGAACTAACTGAGCTGTGCTCTGCTGTGGTCTAAAGCCAGCCACCAAGTTGTGCTTTTTCTGGGACCCTTTGGGAGGGACTTGTGGATGTCAATGTCAGGCACTGCCTATGACTGGCCCTGAGCTACCTGTTTGAGCTACAAAGTGATCCACAGTTTGTGGTTGCCTCAATGGGTCTGGGTGTGCATGGGGGTAGCCAAAGCTGTGCGCCAAGGCTGGCTTCCACCAGCACTGCCAGGGCCTGCGGACCTTTGTGGCGGGCAGGATCCCAGAGAGGCATCTGCGTGAGGCCAGCAGAGTTCAGCAGACCCAAGATGACCAGGATTTTGGCTATTCAGAGGGAGAGCTCTGAACAGGAACATTTGGGCTGGTGTGCATGTGACAAAAATTATCCTACCCTAGAGCCACACAACTCAGTCCCTGACAACCCCTGAGTCCTCCCAAATCTCAAGAGTCCTCAAAGAACGTCTACACCTTGGCCCCAGGCAGTAGGCTTCTCCACTGGGTGTGAGCCCAGCAAGCAAGGGTGACAGAAAGTTGGGGTGGTGGTGGCTAGTGCATTCCCTCAGGCTGATGCAGTATAGAGGGGAATTCTTGACCCAGGAAAGATGGTGTTTGTGGTCAATGTGAAAGAGGGACTCAGCACAGGGACCCTGGCAGCCATCTCTTAAACTTTATCCCTGAAGACATACAACCCAGTCTCTCCTCACACAATTCCAATGAGCTATGAGCGGCCCCTTTTTTCACCGGAGCACAGGGTGACTGGCCGTGAAGAAGAGTTTGTACATGTGCTCTGTAAGAATATTCCTGTGTCTCACCCGGCTGGCATGGCTCAGTAGATTGAGCATCATCCCATGGACTGAGAGGTCTCAGTTTGATTCCTGGTCAGGGCACATGCCCAGGTTGTGGGCTCCATCCCCAGTAGGGGGCGTGCAGGAAGCAGCTGATCAATGTTTCTCTCACTCTCTTTGTCTCTCTCTAAAAAAAAACAAAAATCAATTTAAAAAAACACATTTAAGAGTATTCCTGTGTCTCTAGCAGACTCCTGTCTCTCCCTGATGGACAGACCCCTGATGATTTTCACAGCCAGATATTATATTGGGTCCTCTTCCCAGCTCTGGTGCTCTGGCTGGGGAGTCTGGCGTGGGGTTGAGACACCATGTTCCTCAGGGCAAATCTTTGCAGCAGAGCTATCCCTCCGGGTTCCCAGCCGCCTTGCTGCGCGAGGCCAGCCATGTCTCCACGCTCCTTATCGTCTGCATATGGCTTCTTCTATAGACTGTCGTTATGACTTCTGCTCAGCTGTCTTCAGTAGGTTTTTCAGGTTAATTGTCCTATCATTCAGTTGTAATTCCAGTTTGGTCCTGGGAGGAAAAGAGTATAACTTCTATCCACACTGCAGCCATCTCGGATCCCCTCTGCTGATTGGTCATCAATTGGGAATATATCTCAGGGCAGAGAAAATATGACCTGCATCATCAAACTGGTACTAAATTTAAGGAACTTGTTAATCACAAAGGTGATATAAACTGACTATAGAAATAGAATCAAAAGAGGGTCCCATTGAAATAATGTGTACACGCTTTTGCTGGAGGAAGCTTGCTCGGGGAAGAGAAGCACAATGTTTGCAGGTGTTGTAACCATAACTACATTGGTGGCAACAACAATAAATAAATAAGTTAAAAAATATGTATTCTCACCTATATAAAATCTATTTTTCCTGAAAGTACTATTTTAAACTTTAAAATCTGTCTTAATATATAGTTTTCATGAGTTAGAACAACTTTCAAAGTATGAAAGTTATTCAGTGAGTACTCTCTCTGTCCCAGATAGATACACTATAAGGATATATATACCTACACCCAGGTTTATGTTCTCCACAAAAACAACATATTCTGCTGCTCTGCGTATTATTGTTTGCCTGAAATTATTTTTGTATTTGTACAGAAAAAATTTTCTCCTTTTTTAAAGCCATGTTGTACCCCATTGCATAAGCACAGCAGAACATAGTCAACACGACCCCAGTGCGGGACACTAGAGGAAGCTGAACTTCTCTTTTGTGACAAGCAATGTCACAATGAGTAGATGCTCCTGTGTAAGTAAATCTGCTGGATGAAAAATTTAAAAAAAGGTCAAAAATATGCGAATTTTTCACTTTAATAAATAGCATCAAGTTGCCTTCTATCATGGTACAAATTTATAGCAATGTAATGTCATATGAAATGTCTTACATTTCTAAACAACTGTTTTACCAACCAGTCTACCACCGAACCTGATACACGTGTGTGGGGATGCGGTCTCTGCCGGTGTGGGCTCACGCTGCTATCTTTAAGAAAAATGGCTGATTTCACAAGACACTGCCCGTTGCATTTGTGGGTGTTTGTCATCATCAGCATCTACTGTGACCTCCTCAAGGGAGGTGCCATTCACGCTGGCCTTGCTTCAGAAGACCCCCAGCAGAAAGTTGACATGTGTGGCGCTTGAGAAAATTTATTTGATGTTGATGATAATGATAAATGGCATTTTAATTTACCGAAAGAGCAAATCAAGTTTCAGAAATCTTAAAGTCTCGCTTAAAATAACACTCAGACACAAGAGTCTACCCTTGCTGTCTTTTTCATGGGCAGCTAATCTAAATACTTTCAATATAAAATTTGTGTTTAAATACTATTCACTTGGTATTAGTTATGTATTTTCATAACCCTCAATTTTTACTCATGCCTTTGGAAGAAAAAGATTTGCATTTGATAAAATATTTCATCCTCTATTTAATTTACACATTCTGAAACTCAAAGAGTATTAATAAAATCCAAACTGCCTGTTAAAAATAAGAATGAATGAGGTCCCCCAAAAGTGATTTATCTCTATCAAATGAGGAACTAGTACATCATGTGCAGTTTCTATGGCAGCCAGAGACACCAAGATAATACTGTATGAGATAGGTTTTGACATATAGAGCAATTCATGGAAGCCTCTAAGTGAAATTTTATATCAGGTCCTAATAATTCATATAATCATGAAAATATTTTCTCTAAGATCTCATGGCTCGGATAGGGTGGCAGAGAAGTCTGGAGATGCAGTTAGAGGTCTCCTCCCTGGAAGGTTCTGTGTCAGAGGCAATCAAGGTCACGTAATCACACACATCCGAAACACATTTATTAGTCTGTAGAACAGACATCTGGCCGAATTTGAGGTAAACCTGAAATTGTAGTACTTACATGTGCGGGAATAAAAGGTATGTCTCTAACTTGAGCCACCACTGGAAGAAAGAAAATCAAAATAAATGCATTTAGTTTGAAAGGATGTGTGAGAGCCTTCTTCAGCCCAGGACACATCCAGCAAGAGTGTGCTGGTCACTAGAGATTTCTTCATGTGCCTTCTTCGAAGAGCCCAAACTGAATGAAAGAGATGAACTAAGTGTGACGCTGAATATCTCTGACAGAAGCAGGGAAGAAGACAGAGGCCACAAACAATGTACAGATGAGAGAAGTTACAATAGGGAGAAGCAAAGAGAGATACAGGGAATGTGACCTTCAGGGGTAGAATAAAGAAAGGATGTTAAGGAAATAGCATAGACTGGAGAGTACAATGTTAAGCTTTAAATTTTTTTTTATTAATTAACTTTTGTTACAGATGTTTCTCCTTTTTCCCCCACTGATTCTCCCCTGCCCCTCCGTCCCTGCCCTGTCCCCAGCTTTGTTGTCCATGTCCACTGTTCATGCATACATGCATATAAGTTCTGTGGTTTATCGCTCCCCCACCCCTCCCTCTTCTGGGGATTGTCAGTCTGTACCCCACTTCCACGTCCCTGGGACTACTCCCTTCCTCAGACTGTTATGTTCATTATATTCCACAAATAAGTGAGATCATATGAAACTTGTGTTTCTCTATTTGGCTTGTTTCACTTAGGATGATACTTTCCAGGTCCCTCCATGTCGTCTCAAAGGATAAAAGATCTTTCTTTCTTACAGCTGCATAGTACTCCATTGTGTATATGTACCACAGCTTTTTTATCCATCTGTCTACTGATGGACACTTGGGCTGTTTCCAGATCTTAGCTATTGAAAATAGTGCTGCTACGAACATGGGGGTACATATATTCTTTCTGCTTGGTGTTTCAGGCTTCTTAGGGTATATTCCTAGAAGTGAGATCACTGGGTCAAATGGAAGTTCAATTTTTAACTCTTTGAGGTAACACCATATTGTTTTCCATAGTGGCTGCACCAGTCTGCATACCCACCAGCAGTGCACTAGAGTCCCCTTTTCTCCACACCCTCACCAACACTTGCTGTTTGAGGATTTATTGATGGTGGCCATTCTGACAGGTGTGAGGTGATACGTCATTGTTGTTTTAATTTGCATCTCTCTGATGATTAGTGATGATGAGCATTTCTTCATATGTCTCTTAGCCATTTGTATGTCCTGTTTGGAGAGGTGTCTATTTAGTTCCTCTGCCCATGTTTAAATTGGGTTCTTTGTCTTCCTTTTGTGGAGTTGTATGAGCACTCTATATATATTGGAAATTAACCCCTTATCTGATATATCATTGGCAATTATGCTCTCCCATACAGTGGGTAGCCTTTCCGTTTTGATAATTGTATCTTTCGCTGTGCAGAAGCTTTTGTGTTTAATGTAGTCCCATGTGTTCATTTTCTTCTTTGTTTCTATTGCCTTAGGTGATGTGTCAGTGAAAATTCTGCTGCATATGATGTCTGAAATTTTGTTGCCTACAGTCACTTCTAGGATTTCTATGGATTCATGAGTCACATTTAAGTCTTTTATCCATTTTGAGTTTACTCTTGTGTATGGTTTAATTGATGGTCTAGTTTCATTTTTCTGCAAGTAGCTGTCCAATTTTCCTAGCACCATTTATTAAAGAGGCTGTCCTTACTCCACTGTATGCTCTTGCCACCTTTGTCAAATATAAATTCAGCATATTGCCTTGGGTCCATTTCTGGGTTCTCTGTTCTGATCCACTGGTCTATATGCCTGTTCTTGTGCAAGTACCAGGCTGTTTTGATTACAGTGTCTTTGTAGTATAACCTGAAATCTGGTATTGTGATCCCTCCAACTTTGTTCTTCCTTTTCAAGATTGCTGTGGCTATTGAAGGCCTTTTTTGGTTCCATATGAACTTTTGAAAAAAATGTTCTAATTCTGTGAAGTGTGCCGTTGGTATTTTGATGGGGATTGCGTTGAATCTATAGATTGCTTTGGGTAATATGGACATTTTAATTATGTTAAATCTCCCAATCCGTGAACAGGGTATGTGTTTCCACTTTTATATCTTTCTCTATTTCTTTGTTCAATGACCTGTAGTTTTCTGTGAATAGGTCCTTTATTTCTTTGGTTAAGTTTATTCATAGGTATCTTAATTTTTGGCCACAATGGTAAATGGGATTGTTTGTTTAGTTTCTTTTTCTGTGAGCTCATCATTGGTGTATAAGAATGCCATCGATTTCTTGATGTTGATTTTGTATCCTGCTACTTTGCCAAATTCATGCATTAAGTCTAGTAAACTTTGGATGGAGTCTTTGGGGTTTTCTATGTGTAGTATCATGTAATCTGCAAATAATGACAATTTCACTTTTTCCTTTCCAATTTGGATGCCTTTTATTTTTTCTTCCTCTCTAATTGCTGTGGCTAAGACTTCCAGCACTACGTTAAATAAGAGTGGTGAAAGTGGGCATCCTTGCTTTGTTCCTGTTCTTAAGGGAAATGCTTTTAGTTTTTGGCCATTGAGTATGATGTTGGCTGTAGGTCTTTCATATATGGCCTTTATTATGTCTAGATATGATCCCCCTATTCCACATTGCTGAACATTTTTATCAGAAATGGATACTGGATTTTGGCCAATGCCTTTTCAGCATCTATTGATATGATCATGTGGTTTTTATTCTTCATTTTATTTATGTGGTGTATCACATTTATTTATTTGAGAATATTGTACCAGCCTTGCATCCCTGGGATGAATCCCACTTGGTCATGGTGGATAATTTTTTTGGTGTATTGCTGGATCCATTTGCTAGTATTTTGTTCAGGATTTTGGCATCTATGTTCATCAGGGATATTGGCCTGTAGTTTTCTTTCTTGTTGTGTCTTTTTCTGGTTTTGGAATTAGAATTATGCTGGCTTCATAAAACGAGATTGGAAATCCTACTACTTCTTGAATTTTTTGAAATAGTTGAGGAGAATGGGTATTAGTTCTTTGTTGAATGTTTAGTAAAACTCCCCTGTGAAGCCATCCGGGCCTGAGCTTTTGTTTGCTGGGAGAGTCTTGATTACATCTTCAATTTCTTCTGTTGTTATTGGTCTGTTCAAGTTTTCTATCTCTTCCTGATCCAGTTTTGGGAGACTATGTGTTTCTAGAAATTTGTCCATTTAGCTTAGATTGTCGAATTTTTTGCCATATAATTGTTCATAGTTGTTGTTAACGATCTTTTGTATTTCTGTAGTGTCAGTTGTTACCTCTCCTCTTTCATTTCTGATTTTGTGTATTTGGGTTCTCCCTCTTTGTTTCTTAGTGAGTCTAGCTAAGGGTCCATCAATCTTGTTTATCCTTTCGAAAAACCAGCTCTTTGTTTCATTGATCCTTTGAATTGTTTTTTTGGTCTCTATGTCATTTATTACTGCTCTGATCTTTACTATTTTCTTCCTTCAACTTGCTCTGGGGTTTTCTTTTGGTTTGCTCTCTAGTTCTTTAAGTTGTGAGGTTAGATAATCTATTAAAGATTTTTCTTCTTTTTTGAGGTAGGCCTGTGGTGCTATGAACTTCCCTCTCAGAACTGCATTTGCAGCATCCCATAGATTTTGTGTTGTTGTGTGTTCATTGTCATTGGTTTCCAGGAAGTTTTTAATTTCTTCCTTGATCTCCTCGGTGACCCATTCATATTTAATAACATGCTATTTAGCTTACCAAATGGATTTAATAGATAACTACAGAGAATTATACCCCAAAACAACAGAATTCACATTCTTCTCAAGTGCACATGGAACATTCTCAAAGATAGACCACATGTTAGGGCACAAACTAAGTCTCTACAAGTTCAAGAAGATTGAAATCATATCAAGCATCTTCTCAGATTACAACGGCATGAAACTAGAAATCAATTGCAAGAAGAACATACAGACATTTGAACACACGTAAGCTAAATAGCATGTTATTAAATAATGAATGGGTCACCGAGGAGATCAAGGAAGAAGTTAAAAACTTCCTCAAATGTCTGTATGTTCTTCTTGCAATTGATTTCTAGTTTCATGCCATTGTGGTCTGAGAAGCTGCTTGATATGATTTCAATCTTCTTGAACTTGTAGAGACTTAGTTTGTGCCCTAACATGTGGTCTATCTTTGAGAATGTTCCATGTGCACTTGAGAAGAATGTGAATTCTGTTGTTTTGGGGTATAATTCTCTGTAGTTATCTATTAAATCCATTTGGCCTAGTGCTTCATTTAGAGTCTCTGTTTCGTTGCTAATTTTATGTCTAGAGGATCTATCCAGTGAAGTCAGCGGGGTGATGAAGTCCCCTTCTATGATTGTATTGCTATCAATTTCTCCTTTGAAGTCCTCCAGAAGTTTTTAAATATATTTTGGCACCCCTATATTGGGTGCATATATGTTTACCAAGGTTATATTTTCCTTGGTATATCTTCCTTTCAATATTATGTAGTGGCCTTCTTTGTCTCTAGTTATGGCCTTCATTTTGAAATCTATTTTATCAGATATGAATATTGCTACCCCAGCTTTTTTATCCTTTCGTTTGCTTGGAAAATTTTTTTCCATCCCTTCACTTTCAATCTATGTGAGTCTTTTGTTGTGAGGTGGGTCTCTTGTAAAGAACATGTAGATGAGTCATGCTTTCTTATCCAATCAGCTACTCTGTGTGGTTTTATGGGAGCATTCAATCCATTTACATTAAGGGTGATTTTTGATATGTACTTATTTATTGCCATTTTTGTTTAGTGTGGTTCTATTTTTCTTCCCACTTCTCCTGTTAATTACAGCAGTCCTTTAAACATTTTTTGCAGTGCTGGTTTGGTGCTAATATATTCCCTTAGCCTTTTTTTGTCTGGGAAGCTCTTTATCTGACTTTCTATTTTGAATAATAGCCTTGCTGGGTAGAGTAGTCTTGGATTCAGATCCTTGTTTTTCATGACCTCGATTACTTCATGCCATTGCATTCTGGCCTGTAGTGTTTCTTGTGAGAAGTCAGCTGAGAGCCTTATGGAGTTTCCTGTGTAGGTCACCTGTTGCTAGTTTCTTGCTGCATTTAGGATTCTCTCTTTGTCTTTAATTTTTGGCACTTTGATTACTATGTGTCTTGGTGTGTGCCTGTTTGGGTTCTTCTTACTTGGGGCTCTCTGTGCTTCTTGAACTTGAATACCTTCTTCCTTCACCAAATTAGGGAAGTTTTCTGTCACCATTTCTTTGAATATATTCTCTAACCCTTGCTCATTTTCTTCTTCTTCAGGGACTCCTATGATGTGAATATTATTCCGTTTCCAGTTGTCTCACAGTTCTCTTAAGCTGTCTTCCTGTTTTTTAATCGTTTTTTCCTTTTGATTTTCTGATTGGTTGATTTTGTCTACCCTGTCTTCTAATTCACTGATCTGGTCCTCAGCTTCCTCTACTCTGCTTTTTAGACCTTCCAATGTGTTTTTCATTTCTGATATGTCATTCTTCATTTCTTCTTCTTGTTTTTTAATTTCCAACTTCTTGATTTTCAACATTTCTATGTCTTTACTCATGGTGCTTATATCCTTACACATGCTGTTGAACTTCCTCAACATCATGACTCTAAATTCTAGTTCTGTTAACTTGCTTAACTGCACCTCGTTTATCTCATCTTCCGTAGAGGTCTCTTGTTCTTTCATTTGGCTTTTGTTTCTGTGTTTCACCATTTTGGCTATCACAGTGGGCTTTGGAGTCTGCCAAATTTTCCCTGTGGGTGTTGGTGTTCTGCTGTTTGTGGCTCCCTCTCCTGGGTTTGGATGAGCCAAGGAGGACCCACTTTAAACACCACTGTCAAATCTTAGCTTTTCTGGTTAGTGTTGCTAGCCCAGGGAATGGTAGTTATCCTCTACCTTTTTTTTTCCTGGAGGCTATTAGTAGAGGTCACCTGAAGACCCTTAGTTTCTGAGTTGCCTGAAAAACTCCCTCAGGTGCTCAGTGTAAGAGGATTTCCTGAGGGTGGGGCAGCTTCTGGTTGTTAATGGGCCTCAATTAGCATTTTAATGGCCACCATGTGGGATTGAATCTCTGAGTGAGGGGCCTCTGCCTCTCCCCAGGGCCCTGGGTAGGATTAAGATGACCACAGTCCTGTGTGGCTGCACTCAGCAAAAGCTCTTAGCACCCTCTAAAACCCGAGTGTCCCCACAAAGTTCCAGTCCAGTCTGCCTTCTCTCTGATGGAGCCCAAGGTGAGTTGCTGCTGCCAATTTAGCCTCTGTCTAGACTCTGCATCGTGGAGCCGCCTGGGACTTTTAACCCGAGTGCGCTGCTTCCAGCCAAGGGCGGCTACGGCTGTGGCACCAGCCCAGGGCGTTGCACTCAGCAGAAGCTACAGGACTAAGCTGTAGTAGGGGGACACTGCTGAGGTGGCAGCAACTTCTAGCAGAGTCCCCTGGTCTCCGTGAGTCTGTGTGGCACCAGCCGAGGGCTTAGCACGCAGAGTTCGCAGGACTCATCCAGGGTCACAGCCTAGGCGGCAACAGCAACTTCCCACAGCAGAGTCCCCTAGTCCCTGCCCTTGCCACTGTGGACCGTGGGCTCCCGGTCCCCTCTCGCGTCCTCGCAAGCCTACCAGGATTGAGTCGGTGTCCCTGGTTATGTGGTCCTCCAAGGTGTCTTTTGGTTGCCCCTTCCTGACGATTTGTATTTATTTTTGTTGTAAATCCAGTTTAGTCCTGGGAGATGGTCTTTGTAGTTCCATTCACTCCACAGCCATTTTTCAAAAACCAAGCTTTAAAATTTTTAAGTGTATATTTTAAAAAGCAGCAGTCTACACACAAGTGCACATTAATGAAATTCTGTATTCCATGGAATTACACTAACAATCAAGTCAAAATTAAATTCAGAAGATCCAGGAGATTCACAGAAGAAAATAAAAGTTCTGTAAACTATCAGTTATTTTTTTAAATAATGGTCACACTTGTTCTTTTTTCTTAATTAAATAAAATTGAGGAAGTAACTTGTGAAATATATATTATTGTATGTAACTGTTCTGAAAAGGAAGCTTAGATAACTTGAAACAAATTAATCGTTAAGGGTCAACGGTGGATGACTCAGTTATAGTCCTTCAGGCAACATGGATTTCATCCACAGTCTTGGCAAGAAGTCAGCGGATGACACAAATGGGGCAAAGTGGTGAAAGTCGAGTGAAGAACTCATGTCAAAGGCTGAGAGGATCAGGATGAGAAAAGTAGGGTCTGTGGAGCACTCTGGGACTGGCCACAGCCAGGGAACAACCTCACAGCTTGGCACTGGGGGCACCGGAAGAGCAGACACACATGAATTCGACAAGAGAAGCCATGACATCCCTGGAGGGAAACAGTAACTATCAAACCCACACTCTGCGACTGCACAAAAAGCCTTATTTTCTTTAATATGACTTTCTTTTGAGTGTTTTGCTTTGACTCAGCAACTTGACTAATCCATCTCCCTCTCTCTTGCTTAATCATTAAGTCCTTAGGACATTGAGGTTCTGGTTAACAGCCAGTAGCCTTAGGAACAAGGTCCTATAGCTATTGACTATTGAGGCAATTTCCAATCAAAGTAAACATAATATCTTGGCTTCAGTTGTGTTTTAGCTTGGACCTAGGAAAGAGGAATGATTCCAATGAATGAATTATTGAGAAATCAGACAAAAACTACTCCATGGCTGACATCTAGACAAGATGCAATGATCAATTACCCCCTGACCTACCACCAACCAATCAGTAGAGTCCATGTCCTTAATTCCTTTAGTCAAGATGATTAATGATTTTTTTTCCTTATATAATCCATCCCCTGGAAGCCATTGGGGAACCAGATCTTTAAGCATTAGCTCAACTGTAACTCCAGTCATGGCACCATTTCCTTAACTAATAAATTCTTTCTTGTCTGCAAACTCTTGTTATTGTCTCATTGGACTTTGACACATGCAGGCAAACAGACCCCTTCAGTCTGGTAACACCAATGGGAGACAAAAGAGGGCTGATGACCTGAAGTCACCATGTTCCTTCCCTCTGATCTCCTGCCAGATCTTCCCATTGGACAAAACAAGCAGAACCCAGGGGCAAGGTAGCCATGAATATAAGCCAATAAATGCCACTTTCCCGGGGCAAAGAGTAAGACAGAGAAAGTGGAAGGAACTGGACAGCACATGGGAAACTCCAAGCACAATGAGCAAACTTTTAAAGAAGTATACTGAAGATCAAAGTTATTTGTCCTGGAATTGGTTCCATCATTTATAGAATAAGTCAAAACTTTCTAACAGCAAATAGACATTGGAGGGCTCTGTATTGAGTCTTTGTCCCCTGAGTCTCTCTATGCAATGCTTGAGCTTCCCAGATCACATTGGTCACAGCCAATAAGGAGCTCCTAGCTCTGTTCTGTTTCATGATTACAGGTTAATCATTAACCAATCATGTAATTTTGGCAATATTTTCCAACACGAAGATGGAGAAAAAGAATGTGGATGAATATATACGTGTCTCCATTTAAGTGTTAGCGTCCCTTTTATCATCCACAGCCCACATATAGGACTCATCATCACCAAGTACTAGAGGTGAGAGCTTATCCCATCACAAACCCCACTGAAAGGATCCCAGATGATGACTGTGCAGGGTGAGCACTGCCAAATTCTACCTCACAAGCCAGCCACTGTTCCAAGATCTTAAAGTGAGGCTCATCTGCAACAAAGACCTAATATTATTTTTGCGTTTCAAATAAGAATTCTTCCCTCCTTGAAGCTGCCAGATTTATCACTCAGTATGAGAGAAAACAGCCCTTAAAGCCACCAGACAGTCTTCTGGAGAGTGTCATAAGGTGGCAGCGAGTGTTGACATTCAGTATTATAGTAAATAGAGTGGATGTGGGAGATTCCAAAATGGTGGCAGAGAGAATGGAAGCTACACAGACCATCTCCCAGGACTAAACTGGAATTGAAACTAAAATAAAGACAAAAAGCAACAGAAAAGCAGATAGAGACGACCCATATAACTACAAACAGGAAAAAGAACACTGAATCGGGCCTGGTAGGTCTTCGAAGATGCAAGAGGGGCAGGCTGGGGGCCCACAGACAGCAGCTATTTTACCTGTGAGCAGCTCCCACAGGGTTAAAATTTCAAGCCGGTTCCTCAGTGCAGAGGGCCAGGACAGACCACTAAATTAGCTACAGCCACTCGCCTTGGGCTCCAGCAGAGGGGGAAGGACTGGACTGGAACTGTGTGGACATTCAGGACTTGGAAAGCTGAAAGGGTGCAGGGAGTTTTGTGCTGAATCACTTCCACACAGGATGTTGCCCATCTTGCTCCTTCCCAAAGCCCTGGGGAGAAGTAACAGCCTCTCCTGAAGAAATTTAACCACACCCAACTGGGCCAGAGAAATGCAAATTGAGGCTTATTAACAGCCAGCATCTGCCCCACCCTCTGGAAATCCTCTTATACTGAACACCTGAGGGAGTTTCTCATTCAGCTGAGCGCTACATCAGGTAACTGAGACTAATAACCTCCAGGCAAAAAGCTTAAGGATAACGGAACCTTTCCTGGGCATGCAAATCTACCCAGGAAAGTAAGACTACACAGTGATGTTTAACATAGGTCCTCCCACACTCATCAAAACTCAGTAGAGGGAGCCACAAACAACAGAATACCAACACCCACAGGAAAAATTTGGCAGCCTCCAAACCCCACTGAAATAGCCAAAATGGTGAAACAAAGAAACAAATCCCAAATGAAAGAACAAGAAAACTTCCAAAGATGAGATAAATGAAATGCAGTTAAGCAAGTTACCAGAGATAGAGTTCAGAGCCATGATCTTGAGGAAGCTCAACAGCATGAGTAAAGGTATAGAAACATTAAAAATAAACCAAGTAAAAAGGGAAAACCACCAAGAAGAAATGAAGAATGGCATAGCAGAAATAAAAAACACATTGGAAGGAATAACTAGCAGAGTAGAGGAAGCTGAGGACTAGATCAGTAAATTAGAAGACAGGGTAAAAAAAAAACAAGCAATCAGAAAACCGAAAGAAAAAAAAAAAAACAATTAAAAAACAAGAAGACATATTAAGAGAACTGTGGGACAACTGGAAACATGACAACATTCACATTACAGGAGTTCTAAAAGAAGAAGAAAAGGAGCAAGGGTTAGAGAATATATTTGACAAAATAGTGACAGAAAACTTTCCTAACTTGGTGAAGGAAGAAGGCATTCAACTTCAAGAACCACAGAGAGCCTCAAATAAAAAGAACCCATACAGGCTTACACAAACACACACAATAATTAAAATGCCAAAAATTAAGGACAAAGAGAATCCTAAAGGCAGCAAGATATGAACAACAGGTTACCAACAAAGAAATCCCCATAAGGCGATCAGCAGACTTCTCAACAGAAACACTGTAAGCCAGAAGGATATAACACGAAATAATCAAGGTCAAGAAAAACAAGGATCTGAATCCAAGACTACTCCATGCAGCAAGGCTATCATTCAAAATAGAAGGTCAAATAAAGAGCTTCCCAGACAAAAAAAGTCTAAGGGAATGTATATATTAACACCAAACCAGCACTGCAAGATATGCTAAAAGGACTGCTGTAATTAGCAGGAGACATAGGAAGAACAATATAACCACACTAAAAAAAAAAAAAAAAAAAAAAAAAATGGCAATATATAAGTACATATCAATATCACCTTAAATGTAAATGGATTGAATGCTCCCATAAAAAGACACAGAGTAGCTGATTGGATAAGTAAGCATGACTCATCTATATATTGTTTACAAGAGACCCACCTCACAACAAAAGACTCACATAGGTTGAAAGTGAGGGGATGGACAAAAATCTTCCAAGCAAACTGAAAGGAAAAACAAGCTGGGGTAGCAATATTCATATCTGATAAAATAGATTTCATAATGAAGGCCATAACTAGAGACAAAGAAGGCCACTACATAATATTGAAAGGATCTATCCAACAGGAAGATATAACCTTGGTAAACATATATGCACCCAATATAGAAGCACGATTATATATTAAAAATCTTCTGGAGGACTTCAAAGGAGAAATCAATAGCAATACAATCATAGCAGGGGACTTCAACACCCCGCTGACATCACTGGATAGATCCTCTAGACAAAAAATTAGCAAGGAAACAGAGACTCTAAATGAAGCTCTAGACCAAATGGATTTAATAGATATCTACAGAGAATTATACCCCCAAACTACAGAATTCACGTGCTTCTCAAGTGCACATGGGACATTCCCAAAGATAGACCACATGTTAAGACACAAACTAAGTCTCTGTAAGTTCAAGAAGACTGAAATCATATCAAGCATCTCCTAAGATCACAATGGAATGAAACTAGAAATCAATTGCAACAAGAACATGCAAAGACATTTGAACACATGGAAGCTAGATAGCATGTTATTAAACGATGAATGGGTTACCGAGGAGATCAAGGAAGAAATTAAAAACTTCCTGGAAACCAATGAAAATGAAGACACAACAACACAAAATCTATGGGATGCTGCAAAAGCAGTTCTGAGAGGGAAGTTCATAGCACTACAGACCTACCTTAAAAAATCAAGAAAAATCTCTAATAGACTATCTAACCTCACAACTTAAAGAACTAGAGAGCAAACCAAAAGAAAACCCCAGAGCAAGTAGAAGGAAGGATATAGTAAAGATCAGAGCAGAAATAAACGACATAGAGTCCACAAAAAAAACAATTCAAAGGATCGATGAAATAAACAGCTGGTTTTTCAAAACGATAAACAAGATTGATGGACCCTTAGCTAGACTAACCAAGAAACAAAGAGAGAGAACCCAAATACACAAAATCAGAAATGAAAGAGAAGTCACAACTGACACCATAGAAATACAAAGGCTTGTTATCAAATACTATGAACAATTATACACCAACAAATTGCACAATCTAAGTAAGGTACACACATTTCTAGAAACACATGCTCTCCCAAAACTGAACTGGGAAGATATGGAAAACTAGAATAGACCAATAACAACTAAGGAAATTGAAGATGTAATCAAGGCTCCCTCAGCAAACAAAAATCCGGGCCTGGACGTCTTCATGGGGGAGTTTCACAGAACATTCAAAGAAGAATTAACACTCAATCTCCTCAAACTATTCTAAAAAATTCAAGAAGAAGGAAGTTTCCAAACTCATTTTATGAGGCCAGCATAACTCTAATTCCAAAATCAGATAAACACACTACAAGGGAAAAAAAACTACAGTCCAATATCCCTGATGATCATAGATGCCAAAATCTTTAACAAAATACTAGCACATTGGATCCAGCAATACATTAAAAAAAATTATTTACCATGACCAAGTGGGATTCATCCCAGGGATGCAAGGCTAGTACAACATTTGCAAAACAAGAAATGTGATACACCACATAAACAAAATGAAAGATAAAAACCATATGCTCATATCGATAGATGCTGAAAAAGCATTTGACAAAATCCAGCCCTCATTTCTGATAAAAATGCTGAGCAATGTGGGAATAGAGGGATCATATCTTAACATAATAAAGGCCATACATAGTCCTGGCAAGTTTGGCTCAGCAGTTAGAGTGTCAGGCTGTGGACTAGAGAGCCCCTGGTTTGATTCCTGCTAAGGGCACTGCAACTGAGGTTTCAGTCCATCCTCGGTCCCAGCCCCGGTTGGGGTTGTGTGGATGACAACCACAAGATGTGCCTCTCTTACATCAATGTTTCTCTCTCTTTCTCTTCCGCCCTCTCTCCCTCCCACTCTATCTGAAGATAAATGCAAAAATATCCTCAGGTGAGAATAAAAAATTAAAAAAATAAATAAATAAAGGCCATACAAATATGAAAACCTACAGCCAACATCATATCCAATGGGAAAATACTAAAAGTATTTCCCGTAAGAGCAGAAACAAGACAGGGATTCCCACTTTCGCCACTCTTATTTAACATAGTACTGGAAGTCTTGGCCACAGCAATCAGACATGAAGAAGAAATATAGGGGATCCAAATTGGAAAGGAGCAAGTGAAAGTGTCATTATTTGCAGATGACATGGTATCTGCATCAAAAATCTACTAGACGTAATAAAAAAATTTGGCAAAGTAGCAGGGTACACAATTAATGTCAAGAAATCAACGGCATTCTTACACACCAATGAGGAACTCACAGAAAGAGAAACTAAAAAAAAAAAAAAACCCACTTGCATCACAGCAAAAAAATTCAGATGCCTAGGAATAAACTTTACCAAAAAACTAAAAGACCTATTGGCAGAAAACTACAGAACATTAAAAAAAGAAATAGAGAAAGATATAAAAAAAAGTGGAAGCATATACCTTGTTAATGGATTGGAGAATTCACATCATTAAAATATCCATACTACTCAAAGTAATCTATAAATTCAATGCAATCCCCATCAAAATATCAATAACATAGTTCACAGAACTAGAACAAATACTACAAAAGTTCATATGGAACCAAAAAAGAACCCTAATAGCCACAGCAATCTTGAAAAAGAAGGACAAAGTAGGGGGATCACAATACCAAATTTCAGGTTATACTACAAAGACACCGTAATCAAAAGACACTGGTACTCTCATAAGAACAGGCATATAAATCAATGGAACAGAATAGAGAACCCAGAAATGGACCCAAGGCAATATGCTCAGTTAATATTTGACAAAGTTGGCAAGAGCATACAGTGGAGTAAAGACAATCTCTTCCATAAATGGTGTCGTGAAAATTGGACAGCTACATGCAAAAAAATGAAACTAGACCATCAACTTACACCATGCACAAGAATAAACTCAAAATGGATCAAAGACTTAAATGTGACTCATGAATCCATAAAAATCCTAGAAGAAAATGTAGGCAACAAAATTTCAGACAGCATATGCAGCAGAATTTTCACTGATACATCACTTAAGGCAACAGAAACAAGAAAAAAATGAACACATGGGACTACATCAAACTCAAAAGCTTCTGCACAACAAAGGCAACAACCATCAAAATGGAAAGGCAACCCACTGTATGGGAGAGCATCATCGTTAATGATACATCAGATAAGGGGTTAATTTCCAAAATATATAGAATGCTCATACAACTCAACAAAAGGAAGACAAAGAACCCAATTAAAAAATGGGCAGAGGACCTAAATAGATACCTCTCCAAAAAGGACATGCAAATGGCCAGGAGATATATGAAGAAATGCTCAATGTCACTAATAATCAGAGAGATGCAAATTAAAACAACAATGAGGTATCACCTCACACCTGTCAGAATGGCCGCCATCAACAAATTTTCAAACAAGTGTTGGCGAGGTTGTGGAGAAAAGGGGACTCTCGTACACTGCTGGTGGGAATGCAGACTGGTGCAGCCACTATGGAAAACAATATGGTGTTACTTCAAAAAATTGAAATGCCATTTGATCCAGTGATCCCACTTCTAGGAATATACCCTAAGAAGCCTGAAATACCAATCAGAAATAATATATGTACCCCTATGTTCATAGCAGCATTACTTACAATTGCTAAGATCTTGAAACAGCCCGTGTCCATCAGTGGATGAGTGGATAAAAGAGCTGTGGTATATATGCACAATGGAGTACTATGCAGTGGTAAGAAAAAAAGATCTCTTATCCTTTGACAACATGAAGGGACCTCAAGAGTATTGTGTTAAGCGAAATAAATCAAGCAGAGAAAGACAACTTTCACATGATCTCACTTATTTGCGGAACAAACAAGGTGGTTTGATGAAGAAAATAGACCCAGAGACATAGAAAGGAGTATGGTTCAGACTGACAACCCTCAGAGTAGAGGGGCCGGGGGAAGGATGAGATGAACCAAAGAACTTTTATGCATGTATCATAACCAATGGACATAGACAACAATGCTAGGGGGTGGGGGGCATGATGGGGAGGAGGGTATCTGATGGGGGAAAAGGGGAAACATTTGTAACAAAAATAAATTAATAAAAATTAGAAAAAGAAAACAAACACATTTTTAAAAGAAGAAGAAAAGAAAAAGAAAAAAGCCACCAGACAATATGGCTGAAATCCATATCAGACTGCATTTTTCTTTAACTTTTCCATGATGCATTCAGTGGCAAAAACAATTGATCCCTTCAGAATGTGCTCACTTAGGAAGCGCCTATGGAATTGCAGGCACATGCTCTGAGGTGCTAATCTTGCAGACTCAAACTTCACAGATAACAGTTACAGAGGGCTGATTTTCAAGAAGTAAGGGACAAGGGGAGGCATAGATCCTAAATTTAAAAACAGGTCAAGAAAATGAACAACTCGCAATTTGTGGTGCTGGGTCAGGCTGCACAGAGAATGAGACTTGGGTTGAAAAGGAGAGTGAAAGTATAGAGATTCCAATATCACAGCCTGGTGGTCAGAACAGTGTTTCAAGTCCCTAACCTCCATTTCTTCGTGAGTCATCTTAGCAATTCCCCCTTTTATCTTTTCCAGAACTCAGCATAATGCCTGACGCCTAGTAAGTTTTTAAAAAGGATATTAATTGATTTCTCTCTGCTTCTTCATGATGACAACAATGTACATTTTATATTGTTTCATATAAAATTAATTGCTTAGTGGCAATGAATTTACTAGTATAAGTACTGAAAATATAAAAAATATTTTTAAAAAACAAATGATTTGATTAGTTTGGGATTCATTTAAATAAAAGTTTGTATTTAAATATTAAGTTCTGAGTAATTAGTTTTTCTCGATGGGTTTTTGTTTGTTTGTTTTTTAGCTGTCACAGACTCTATGCAGACCTCCAGTTTCATGAATCTTCCTTTTTAAGGCCCATCGGTGCAGATTTGTGGAAGCCCCTGTTCTGGGATGCACTGTGGGGGAAGGGCCGGCCTCCTGGAGGGATGCTAAGCAGAGCAGACACCTGATGGGAAGGGTGTCTGTTCTGCTGCTTCCTTAGATGAGAAGGATCCACCACTGCTAAGCTGTTAACTATCTGTCTAAAGGAATTCAGATAACACAGAAGTAAACAGAAGTTAGAGAAGCTGGGGAAGGTTTTGTGGAGCAAGTACGACCTAATTTTGGCAGGAGGATTACACAGGATTTGGATCATTGGGAAGCACATGGGAAGAGTTTCCCGCAGCAGAGCACACTCCCAGCAGAGTGCTGGGACGAGAGCAGCAGGGGCGGACGGGAGCAAGCAGAGACAGGGCGCAGGGAATTAGTTTCCTTAGGGAACTCTGGCCTCGTCCTCTGTCCAGCCAGATGGCTCTAGGATTCTGCTGGAAAAATACATCTTGCTCTTCATTTTCCTGCCTGTCCATTGAATAAATGAAATAATAAATAAATGTCTATTGTCCTCCTCAAATTAGTCATTGTCAGGGGATATATAGATATCTCCCAAATATGGCACTATGATATTTTAAAAATATTTGCAACCATACATTATGTCTTTGAGGGGAGAAAGTTCAAGTCAATCATAGTCAAATGTAATACAGAGCAAATGGGCTGGATTATGTATACTTGAATAATCAAAGCAACATTAACAAAATGAGGTGGAGGCCCTCGTGTGATCTGGGCATGCTTCAGAAGGGTGCGACGTGAGCTGCTCCTCAGGCAGCCCAAGGGAACGCTGGGCTCCTCTGTCTCAGCTGTCGGGGGGTCGCCATGCTCGTGGCCTCTCCCACCCACAGCCTCTTAAAGGGACAGCCTCCCACTGACATTCACTGAATCAGAACAACATATACAAAATCTGAACCAGAAAAAATATGTTCCTGAGTATTCATTAGAAGATGTGATGTGAAGAAAGTTATTTTCTTCTATATCAAATATTTTATTTTTAATTAAATTTATTCGGGTGGTATTAATTAATAAGATGATATAGGTTTTGTGGGTGCGTTTCCATGCTACCTGATCTGTATATTGCATTGTGTGCCCACCACCCAAATTCAAACATTCTGTCACCATATATTTACCCCCTTTACCGGTTACTATCCCTCATGCCCCTTCCATCTGGTAGCCACCATACTGTTGTCTGTGTCTATGAGTTTTTGTTTGTTTTTTATGTGTTGCTTTCTTGCAACATTATTCATGGTGGCCAAGACATGGAAACAACCACAGTGTCCTGCCCTAGATGATTGATAAAGAAGATAAGAACTTATATGCATATATGCATAGCCCATGGACACAGACAATAGTGTGGTGGAGGCATGGGAGTCGGGCAGGAGCAGGTTGGAGGGGCTCAATGGGGAAAAATGGGGGGACATCTGTAATACTTTCAACAGTAAAGATAAATATAAAAATAAAGATGTTGCCTAGTCAGTGTGGCTCAGTGGTTGAGCGTCGACCCACGCACCAAGAGATCACCAGTTCGATTCCCAGTCAGGGCACATGCCCAGGTATGGGCCCGATCCCCAGTGGGGAGCATGCAGGAAGCGGCCAATCAAGTTCTCTCTCATCCATGTTTCTATCTCTCTCTCTCTCTCCCTCTCTCTTCTTCTTTCTCTCAAAGCAATAAAGAAAAAAAAAAATTTTTTTAAATAAAAATGTGGTACATGTATACAATGAAATACTACTCAGCCATAAAGATGAAATACCGTCATTTCTAACAACATGGATGGACCTTGAAAATATCATGCTAAGCAAATAAGTCAGACAGAAAAAATTAAAAACCATATGATTTCACAGATATGTGGAATATAAAACTGAATACACTTATTTAAATGCCCACTTTTAGATTTGCAAAACAAACCTGCATTTAAATAGCTGTTGCTCATTTGCATGTTACATATTATAGCTGAAAGAAATTTCTAATATAAAAGTTTTCATTGCCCATTTCAGTTCATACTATTTTAAGTTTTGTGGTAATTCGTCCTTGTGTGTTTCAGTCGTTCTCATTGGAAGGTGTTTATGTTTTTAATTTTACCTTCTTTCCTGGAATTGGGACTGGAATAAAAAAAAACAATAGCAACTTTGTTGAAGATTTTTTTAAAATTTTTTTTAATCATTTAATAAATAAACATTTTATGTTAACATTTGTTTGATATGAGTGATGGCTGTACATCAGTCTGTTGTTTTCAGTATTTTGTATGGATTGGAAATATTTGAAAATTATAAATAAAATTATTAGATAGAATATATTAATAATATATTTTAAATCATTACAAGAAGGAGCAGGGGCAAGTTTTGCAGAAAGAGAAAACGTACTAATGGATCTTTTCACTATGACTAATACGTTATAGCATCAATTATAAAATGACCGATTGATATAAAAATATAAATGTAAAAACTATCTATGTTGATTCACCTGGTCACAAAATTCTCATTTATTTGTAGGGTCAGATAAAACTGAATCTGGTCCATTTTAAGAATAAACAAAAGGGTTCTAACCCAAGTTTCTGGATTTCTTCCCCCTTCAAGAGCCATCAATGCAAATTCATGCTGCTTAATAAAATAATATTTAAATTCACTGAAGAATACAAACATGTTCTCTTAGACATTAAGAAGTTTCATTCAGATGGTGGTTGAACCTGTTTGGATCCTTTTCTAGGAAACTGATTTCCTTATTTACCTACGCCAATGTTTTTTCTAGTCATTTGTCATCTACATAACACTGAGCAACCAGTGCTGGGAATGTCCTAAACAACAAAAAAGCCTCTATAACAATTTTGACACAGGGGACTTCATGGAGAAGTTTGTATATTCATCAGAGGCAGATTGATTGCACTTTCTGTTTGGCCAGCCATTTCCTAGTGGAACAGGGGTGTTTTATTTGGCCAGCAATAGCCCCTGGAACAGGAGAACAGTTGTATTCATGAAGCCAACTATTGGAAAAAAATGTCCTTGCTTATTTTATTCCTCTGTGTGTGTGTGTGAGTGTGTGTGTGCACGCGTGTGGGTGCTTGCACATGTGTGTGTTTTTATTCAAGATCTTGGGTGCGAGAGCCACCTTATTTATTTGTGAGAAATTTGAAAACACGTCTGTTCATGGTGTATATTTATGATTTTTCTGTCCTTTTCTTAAAGTGTTTTTCTAATTTACCAGATATATTGTAAACTATTGAGTTAACTGTCTGCACTGCATCAAATGTGTTTTACTACTGTTATTTTTAGCTACAGCCCAACCTCCACCACCACATCCTTAAAAAAAATAACACAAATGATCATTTTTTTCAAAGACAAAAGTGGAAGGGGGAGGGAAGAAATTTAGTTATAATTAATAACACAATTACTCCAATAAAGTTTCATTTCCTAAAAACTTTAAGTGATAGTCCTAAGAGAGAATAGTGTTTCCACATTTAGTATCATTTTAGGTCATCTTACCAGTCATAATAAAATAATATGCAAGTTAACATTTTACTGACTGTGTGCCTTTATCAGATCTATTTTGCAAGCACACATTAACTTCTGGCCTTTGAAATCACCTTCTGTATCTTGGATCCTCACTTTCATATCTCTTAAGCTAGTTTAATCACCTCTGTAGAAGAGAAAATGATTATAACAAAAGAGAAGAACTTCTGTTTTTGATATTTGATTCATTTTTCTCCTCTCATTCAAGAGAAATGCGATATTTGGAGTACTGTGGTATAGAAGACCATCTCTCATAATTTTGGTCCCTTTTAAAGTATATGTGGACAATAGCATAGTTTAATTCGTTTTGACAAGAGCAGGTGATTTTTCGAAAGACCGTAGCCTGCCAGAGATGTCCGAAGAGCCTTCAGGGATGCTCGAAGAATAAGCCATGTCACGTGTTTCATGGGCTTGAAAGATAATCTCCAATCTCTTTTTACTCTTGTTTACCCTAATGTTTTTAATAATCCTTAAAATAACCAAGAAGTTGCTAAGTCTCTGCTTAAAATACAGTGCAGAAAAGTGACATTAAAATATAAAAACTACTTTAAAGGCATCACAGGCAGAAAGTGACTTCAGGTCGCTTTCGATGCCAGTCAGAGAGCCTTTCACCTCCGCCAGAACAGTTCCACCTCAGTCTGAGGATCACTAGCAAATAATATCATTCAGGTTCTCAGACAAACCTAGTCAAAGGTGTCAACCTTCCCTCGGGGTGGCAAGGTATCCAAATGGAACTTTAATACAAAAATTAAATGTTTTTCTGTGACAATCCCATTTATAGCATTTTTAGCCCAGTGTAGCTAGCAGGGAAACTGAGGCTGTGAACCAGGCATGCTGGTGTCTAGTTCTCTGAGAGCGCACCTGTTTCATCAATGAGGTCAAGGTCGCACAGGATTGTTAGACCTGATACACGAACATGTGCAGAACACTCGTGGGCAAGTAGACAGAGAGGTTATTCCCAAGTATCCACATGAATCACCAACCCAGAAAGAGTGTCCGTCATAGTAAAAATCCCTTTGTCACTTTGAGAGATCATCATATTCTCATAGACAGATATTTGCAGGTATTGCACTTGCCACAGGAAAGCATAGAGGGAAAGCTGAGTCTGATGAAACACATTCAAGTCTTATATTTTACAAAACTACTGCATTGTTCCTTTCAGGTCACCTGACACAGTTGCTAGATACAAATTTTTTATAGGAAGTCACTAGGGAGTTTTATTAAAAAATTCATACTGATTCAGAATCATTCGAGGTCTTATATTGTTTCCTCTAAAAAAATTATTAGAAGTATTTCAGTAATAATTAAAACTATACAGCCCTGGCCGGTTTGGCTCAGCAGCTGGAGCGTCGGCCTGTGGACCAGAAAGTCCTGGGTTCAGTTCCTAAGAGCACATACCAAAAAAAAAAAAAAAAAACTAATGCAGCAAATAAGCATGTAAAGTTTTGTACTATCATGCCATTAAGAACTATGTATGAAAACAGTAATGAGATTCCACTATACAAGTAAGAGAATGACTAAAATATAAAACACTGGCAATTCCAAAAGCTGACAAAATGCGAGGCCATGAGCGACCCTTCACTGTGGGTGGAAAGGCCAAAGATGCAATCACTTTGGAACACTTTGCCTGTTTCCCGCAAACGTAAGCCCATCTTTACTATACAGTCCAGCAATGGGGCTGCTTAGTATTTACCCAAAAAAGATACAAACAAAATTTCCACGCAAAAACCTGCACACAGATGTTTATAGCAGCTTTATGTATGATTGACGAAACCGAGAATGGATAAACTAACATAAGCACAACAGACTATCCTTCAGTGATAAAAAGAAATCAGCCATTAAGTCATGCAAAACCATCGAGGAAACATTAATGCATATTACTAAGTGAAAGAAGCCGATCTAAAAAAGACCACATACTGGATGATTCCCATTATATGGCATTTCACAAGGTGACACTAAGGGACCGTGAAAACATCATTGGCTGCCAGGTGCCAGGGGAGGCGGAATCAGTAGGCAGAGCACACAGGGTTTTTAGGGCAGTGAAACTATTTTGTATGATACTGTAATTGTGGGTAGATGTCGTTATGCATTTGTCAAAACGCATAGAATTGTAGAATGTACACAAATAGTGAGTCCTCATGTAGTCTTCGGACTTTAAATAATAACGTATCAATATTGGCTCATCAATTGTAACAAATGTTACACATCAATGCGAATGCTGGCAGGGGAAGGGTCGCGGGAGATGCAGGAGCAGGGGACTCCCACATTCGCTTCTTGTCCTAGACGTAGAACTGCTCTGACATCGCCGAGTCTGCTCATTACAACGACGAACATCGCGGGTCCTGTTCTCAACGGCACACGCTTGCAGAGAGCTCCGAGCGCAGCCTGCGTGCAGATCTTCGGTTCTGGTTCGGGCTTCTCTGCTCCAGTCTTCCGAGCAGAACTAACCCACACAGATCCTGTCTCAGTAGAAAGATACCCCGTCGCCTCCCTGTTGAGAAAGTCCACCACAGAGCCTTTACTTCCCCTGAAAGTCTAAGAATGAACAAAAAGAAGATAAATGAAGGAGAAAAAAATAAAAGAAGAAGAAAAACAAGACGCAGTTAACTTAAGGAATGATGAAGGCAAGAGCAATTTTATTTTAAAATACATTTACCATGAGAAGCGCATCGTCCGTCGGGGGCCTGCTCCGTGCTGGGCAGGCCCGGGGGGGGGGGGGGGCACAGCGGCCTCGGTCCTCGCGGAGCTTACGGTGTGGGGGGATCAGGACGTCACCCCTGAAAACACAAGTCTACGCACAGAAACGGAATACCACCCTTTTAAAGACATACAAGAGGCTGGTCAGGAAAGACTTTCCTGTAGCAACGACGTTTGAACTAAGCTATCAAGAATGAGAGAGATGACAGATTTTTAAAAAGGAACATTGAGCGCAAAGGCACTGAAACAGCGTGACCAATGCGAGCAGTGGAGGGGACGTAAGTGTGGCTGGAGAGTTAAAGAACAGAAACGGCCCTGCCTGTGGGCTCAGTAGTTGAGCACCGACCATGCACCGAGAGGTCGCCAGTTCGATTCCCGGTCAGGGCACATGCCCAGGTTGTGGTCCCGATGTCTCTCTCTCTCTCCCTCCCTCTCTCTAAAATCAATAGAGAAAAAAAGTTTTTAATAAAAATTTTTTTTAAAATAGAGAAATGGGCTTAAGTGTACCTTCTTTTTATGATACGTTCAGAAAATGAAAAGAATCAATGGCTGTATCATAGATACATGTAAATCAGCTTTTTTTCCTACATAAGAACGATGTAATTTTTTATTTTCCTACTGAGGCAGAATAATAAGAAGCTAAGAAAATTCCTGGGCAACAGGAATGAGGGAACTGAGACGAGATAATTAAACAAGGCAAAACAATTTGGGCAACTTACAGCCACTTGTAGACCTTACTTCCCTGACCAAGGACACTTGAAAGAAAATGGTTTATACATCCCCACCCTCAGCAGAGAATGCATCGCTTAAATCACCCTGGTCAGGAAATAGAGAACAGAGATCCAATTAGTGCCATTTGTGCCAGTCAGACCCAAGGACAGATGAAGTCCAGGGAACACATAACAAAAACTCAATTAGAGCCATACATACCCGAGATGAAAGTAAAACCAAGCCAACCTAAGAGTAATCCCAAACTCCCTGCGGCTCATGTGGATGGTCAGCATGTAGAGATGCGCCTGGCCGCTGGCGAGTGTCCTGCTGAAACCTTCCCTCGGGTTCTCGCCCACAGAGAAAGGACTTGGGGACGAAAGCCCTCAGGACAAAGACTCAGGGCGGGCTCACTCTGGAGCATGCCCATGTCCCTTCCTAGGCAGGAACTTTTTACTTCTTCCTCAGCCCTAAGGTCTCCACGAGACTTGCTACCAGGGATCAATGGGCAGTGGCCCTTCTCTGCTTGAGCTCCTGAACCTGTCTCCAAGGCTCCAGTTCTCTGGCTCCCAGGGAGCCAAAGCAGCCCGCCCGGTCTCCTGTTGCCTCTTCTGTCCCCAGCCCTTCCTTGTCCCACTCTCCCCAACTTTAATAAGCATGCTCTCAAAAGCACCTGCGCTTCTGTTGTGAAATCTTTTCTGCACAAAGTCAACAACCCACACACTAGAGAATGCACGAGGCAGACTGGCCCCGGTCCAGTGACACCATGATCTGGAAAGCAGTGTAAATTGGGGGACTGTTCCCCTCCTGAACTGGCAATACCTTGGCGATAACCAATTTCCTCCCAGGCATCGTCATTCTGGATTATCATAAAGGAAATGCTGGTTGTTAGAATAAGCCATTATATAAAGGTTTCTGCATGTTTGGGTGACAATAGCTGAATTTTTATTTTACTTATATTTACAAATCGCAATTTTAGTTCAAAACAATTAAAGTGTGTACATGACAATCATGTAAGCACATATACTTACACATTAAAAAATGAGGATAACAGCTTGAGAGAGGGGTTGATCCTTCTGTGTGCTTTTGGCTAGCTTAAAGAAACAGAATCTGACCCGGGGGTGTTCTTCAGAGCACTGGAGCAGAGCGGAGAATGGGGAATGGGCGTCCAGTCACCCTGCCGGCCCGACCGTGCGAGCCAGTCCATGCAGGATCCCCACTTCCTTCGACGCTCTTCGGCGGCCCTTGGCCATCTTTTCACTGGCTAGTCTTTCTCCTAATAAAAATTATAAAAATATTGATATGGACACATGCATGGTTTTTACTGTATATTACAATGTGAATTATTGCCATCATGACTGGGGAGCAGTGTATTGTTTTAGAAACAAATTTGAAATAAGTCCAAGCAAGTCATGAAATTTTCTTTGGGTTTTATTAGTGATAAAACTGTAAGTTCCTCACCCGGTGACTCTGAAGATTGATATGAAACATAGCTTTGCCATAGCCTGTAGTTTTCTGTGGAGTGGAGGCGATGCTTTGGTCACATACCAGAAACAATACTCAAGGAAGGGATTATGAGCACCACCATCGCATGATGTCATACAAGACAGGCATGACCTTGTCCCCCAGATCCGTTTTCATAACATTCTGGAAACTTCTTCACAAACACTGATAAAAGGTTTAGCTGGCATCTGACGGCTTTTCTTAAAATGATATGTGTATAAACATACGAAGGCACATCTACGTAGTGAAGTGCCGATGGTCAGACATCATGCCCCAGTGAAGCTTTTGTTTGGTTTGGCTTTGCTTTGCTACAACCAAAGATTTTTTGATCGTTGAGTAGAATTCCCAAATTTTGTAACTATGTTTTCATAGGCAAAAATACATACATAATTGTATGCAGTCTTACTAGTACTGGACATTAGGGTGGCTTTTTGTCTCAGCTTTGAAATAGCATTTGCAGACTTGGAGAGAGGGAAGGGTAGAAGAGCCAGGTATTACAGAACAGTGAAGTCAATGAACATGCAGTGCTTCGAACTGATATATTTTATATTTTTAAACTTTTAAACGTGGTCTTAGAAAATATAGTGCAAATACTCAAGACAACATAAAAAGAGGACTTAAAATAAAGACATCCCTTTCTTATGTCCCATCAGTTTTACTCTAGGCATTTATCCAAATATATAAATCAATTATTCACAAAAACTTGTATAAGAAATTTATAGTAGCTCTTTTCATAACAGCCAAAAATGACAACACTGTCCCTCCATAGGAGGGTAGATTAAGAAAGTACAGCACAGCTATACAGTGAAAGACCAGCAGCCTGTGTAATGCCATCAATAACGCGGACGGGTGTTCTGCACTTGGAAGAGGTCTGTGGCAGGTCCTCAAGCCTGGAGACCCTCCCTGCACGCAGCCCTGAACAAGCCCCTCCCCCTGCCGGGGGTGGGAACTGTGACTAGGAAGGATGTACTGTTACCATCAGGTTACATAATATGGTAACAGTTAAGTTTCCAAATCATTTGATTTTGAGTAGACTAAATGAGTCACAATACTAGATTGGTCTGACTTATCAAATGTAAGCTCTTTCTGAAGACAGACAGTGTTGTCTTCCCAGCCTCAGCCATGTTCTAAACCACCCACCGGGAGCCCCTCTGTCTTCAAACCACGAGGAGCTGAACCCTGCCAACAACCTCAGGAGGGGGATGAAGACCCTGGTTCCTGATGGGGAAGGCAGCCCAAGGACACTGACTTCGGCCTGTTAGTGGAAACTGAGACAGTGAATATTGTTTGAAGCTACGGAAAGTGTGTAACTTTTTATACAGCAATAGAAAATTGATACCAAGTCAGACAGGAGAGATTCCTGCTGAAGAATGCCACTTGTATAAAGTTCTGGAAAAAGCCACAAAGGTACAGGTGAAAAGTTCGGAAGGATGGCTTCCCCGGCATGGCGGTGAATGAGCGGCTGGAGCCTGAGGGAACTGTTAGGGGTGCGGGATGTCGAGGCTATCTAAGACTGCGCCTGCCTTCCACAGGCCTTGTTTTTTTTGTTTTGTTTTTTTTTTGTATGCACCCCTAGCAGGAACCGAACCCGGGACTCTCTGGTCTGCAGGCCAACGCTCCAACCACTGAGCCAAACCGGCCAGGGCATCACAGGCCTTTTAATACATCTCAAAATTGAAAATAAATTCAGCTTGCATTTATATGTACCTTATTTCTGCAAAGCCACTGCTCTCTGTAATATTTTTTAATTTGTATTTTGTATTGGTTTCCGTTGTATAACTTAGTGGCCAGACAATCATAGACTTCACAGATAGTTCCCCTCAGTATCTCCTGTCCCGGGTCGGCACCACGCCCAGTTGTCGCAATGCTATGGACTGTATCTCCTTTGCTGTACTCACCTGCCCGTCAGCGTGCTGCGACCACCAGTGTCTCTCATCCCCTCCCTTCCTTCCCCCAGCCCCTCGGCATCCTGCTCCGCCGGCAGCCAGCAGTTCCGTCTCTGAACCTAGAGTCTGTTTCCGTTCCTTCGCTTGTTTATTTTGTTCTTTATATTCTGCATATAACTGAAATCCTGTGGTATGTGTCTTTCTCCGACTGACTTCACTGAGCATGATACCCTCTAGCTCCGTCTGTGCTGATGCAGATGTGAAGGTTCAGCTCCAGGTCCCACTCACACGCTGTTTCTAGTCATCCAGGTAACTGCAGAGAGCTGGGCTCATCAAAGAGTTTCTCCCATAAAGATTATTTCTAAACTAATGAAAGCAGGTAATGAGCTTTCTTTCAGATATCTATAAA
The DNA here is from genome assembly GCF_014108415.1 of Molossus molossus. NCBI lineage: Eukaryota > Metazoa > Chordata > Mammalia > Chiroptera > Molossidae > Molossus > Molossus molossus. The sequence goes on along the minus strand of NW_023425350.1, from coordinate 77,624,769 downwards.
TTTATTTTTAAAGGCCACAGAGTATGTGGTAGTGTGACTCCCAAACGTCTTATGTATCTTTACACGGGGTCAATCAGCTATGGCCCTGAACCCAGAGGCCGACTGCCGTGGTCCGGGGAGGGAGGCTGCGGGGACACTGCGGACGGCCGGGGTTTCGTGAATGAGGCTGCGGGGACACTGCGGACGGCCGGGGTTTCGTGAATGAGGCTGCGGGGACACTGCGGACGGCCGGGGTTTCGTGAATGAGGCTGCGGGGACACTGCGGACGGCCGGGGTTTCGTGAATGAGGCTGCGGGGACACTGCGGACGGCCGTGGTGCGGGGAGCGAGGCTGCGGGGACACTGCGGACGGCCGTGGTTTCGTGAATGAGGCTGCGGGGACACTGCGGACGGCCGGGGTTTCGTGAATGAGGCTGCGGGGACACTGCGGACGGCCGTGGTGCGGGGAGCGAGGCTGCGGGGACACTGCGGACGGCCGTGGTCCGGGGAGTGAGGCTGCGGGGACACTGCGGACGGCCGGGGTTTCGTGAATGAGGCTGCGGGGGCACTGCGGACGGCCGTGGTGCGGGGAGTGAGGCTGCGGGGACACTGCGGACGGCCGTGGTCCGGGGAGGGAGGCTGCGGGGACACTGCGGACGGCCGTGGTGTGGGGAGCGAGGCTGCGGGGACACTGCGGACGGCCGTGGTGCGGGGAGCAAGGCTGCGGGGACACTGCGGACGGCCGTGGTGCGGGGAGCGAGGCTGCGGGGACACTGCGGACGGCCGTGGTGCGGGGAGCGAGGCTGCGGGGACACTGCGGACGGCCGTGGTCCGGGGAGTGAGGCTGCGGGGACACTGCGGACGGCCGTGGTGTGGGGAGCGAGGCTGCGGGGACACTGCGGACGGCCGTGGTGCGGGGAGCGAGGCTGCGGGGACACTGCGGACGGCCGTGGTGCGGGGAGCGAGGCTGCGGGGACACTGCGGACGGCCGTGGTGCGGGGAGCGAGGCTGCGGGGACACTGCGGACGGCCGTGGTGCGGGGAGCGAGGCTGCACGGGCACTGCGGACGGCCGGGGTTTCGTGAATGAGGCTGCACGGGCACTGCGGACGGCCGTGGTCCGGGGAGTGAGGCTGCGGGGACACTGCGGACGGCCGTGGTGCGGGGAGCGAGGCTGCGGGGACACTGCGGACGGCCGTGGTGCGGGGAGCGAGGCTGCACGGGCACTGCGGACGGCCGGGGTTTCGTGAATGAGGCTGCACGGGCACTGCGGACGGCCGTGGTCCGGGGAGTGAGGCTGCGGGGGCACTGCGGACGGCCGTGGTTTCGTGAGTGAGGCTGCGGGGACACTGCGGACGGCCGTGGTTTCGTGAGTGAGGCTGCGGGGACACTGCGGACGGCCGTGGTTTCGTGAGTGAGGCTGCGGGGGCACTGCGGACGGCCGTGGTTTCGTGAGTGAGGCTGCATAGCAGCACAGCAGTGCCCTCGCTGACCGTCTGTGGCTGCTGCGATGGTCACACTGCATGGCCGGGGGTAGACACCTCGTAACCACACAGCCTGCCAACGCTCAGATACTTGCTATAAGGACTTTATAGAAAAAGATTTGCTGACTTTACTTTTACACCATTAAGTTTTTCTCCATGTACGAGCCCTTGATTAAAAGGAAAATATTTAATTCCAAACTCTTGCTAGTTATGTTACATTGGGCAAATCATATGATTTCTTTAGTATCTTCAGCTAGATGATAAATAAGTGATAGATAAGTGAAATAAAGTGTTCAAACCATGCTCCTATTGAATGGATTATTTGTTATGTGGAACATCAATATCATATACATGTGATAAATAAGTTTCATGTGGGAGAGTGTATCACAAAAACAAATTTTCAGGTAAAAAGACTATTGCAAATAATGGTTTACAATAAACATCTTAAACCTAAACTTACAGAACCCCTCTTTAAATACTCAAACTTATTAGCTCTTCAGATATGTGTGTGTGTGTGTCTGTGTGTGTGTGTGTGTGTGTGTGTACACACATATATATTCTGACAAGAATTCTTATTTAATTTTTTGAAATTCTATGTTGTATTTACATATGGCAGAATTTATATTTTGGAGTTTGGCCTCTGGAAAGTCAAGTTAAATTCCTCAGAACAGAATTGTTACTTATAAGATCCATTATTTTGATGAGAAAGTAAGTCTTGTGTAGGACAGCATCATACTCAAGAAGGGATCTTGAAAGTGAATGCTTTGGAAAAGAATCAATGCAGTTGTAATTCTGTAGGACAGAGTGGTCAAAGCAGGATTTCTTAGAAAACAATGGGGTTATTTAAATCCCACCTTAAAAACTGAATGGCAGTTTGCACAGGGAACAGTTGTGGTCCAAATTCCGTCTCAAGACAAACCCTGACTTCCCACAGGCTACTGAAAAGCCTTTTATTTTTCCATTCTCTTCTAAAGTCTCCTTCAAAACCTTCCAACCAATCAGGATTTTCTCCTCTGACAAACAAAGTTATTATTTTAAGAAAAAAAAAAAAATTACCTCTCAGTTAAGCTTCATGAAAATGAAAGTTCTAGCAGATTTCAGAAACTACAAAATTTGAACATTTAACAAAATTATCTCATACCTAATTGTTTCTAATTCTTTTTACCATCTTTATCGTCTACTTATTCCACAGAATAACTAGATTGTACTGTATTGTAAAATTAAACTTAGTTGGCCAATAAAGTCAATTACCTCACTGTGAAATTTGTGTAAGAATCTATGTCTAAGGGCCACTCACATAATCACAAAATCTGAATTTTCTAGTCATATAAGTTTTTAAAATAATTATATTTTTGGAAGGTGTTCTCAGAAATTATCTTCCTAATGAAAGCAGTAAAATTTTTAGAAAGAATATTATACAATACATAAATGTAAATAAACCCACACATATGGTTTGTAAGGCTATTTAGTTGTATAATTTTCACTGTAAATGTATGCGTATCTGGAAAGATTGTTTCTGAAATCTAGGTGGTGCACTGAAGTTACGGTTAAGAACTTAAGAGTAATTGTATTTTTCAAGTCACCCCAAATTACTTCCTTTCCCAAAGTCACCACAAAGAGGATATGTGAATCATACACATTTTGACAAGGTCCTGATTTACTTACATAGACTGGAGAAGGTGACCCTTCCTATACACATTGTACAAATGCAAAAATTAGGATCACCTTGCTGTCTTCTTTGGCACTCTCCTCTTCTACGACATCACCTTACTTCTCCGGATTCTCCCCCTGCAGCACAGCTCTTTCTAAAAGCGCCATAGAAAACAGCTTCCTTTGCTGTGCAGAAGCTTTTTAGTTTGCTGTAGTAACTTTCATTTATTTTTGCTTTTACTTCCATTGTCTCTGGGGTCAAGTTCACAAAAACCACTCTGAGACCAAAGTCCATAAATTTAGTGCCTATGTTTTCTTCTCTGTATTTTCCATGAAAATAACCTATGTGTCCTTCAAGGGATGGTTGATTTTAAAAAAAAAAAAAAGGTGATACAAATACACAATGAAATACTACTTGGCCATTAAAAAGATAAAATATTGCCTTTTGAGACAACATGAATGGATCTTGGAAGTATCATGTTAAGTAAAATAAGTTAGATGCAAAAGGACAAGAACCATATGATTTTACTCATATGTGGAATATAAAGCAAAAAGCAAAAAATAAACTGATAGGTAGACAACAGAATGGCTGACATGGGGAAGAGGGATGGAGGACGAACAGAGAGGGTAAAAGGGGTCAAACATATGATGATGGAAGGAAACTAGACTTGGGCAGTGAGCACACAGTGGAGTTTACAGATGTATTATAAAGTTGTACACATGAAATTTATATAATGCTATTAACCAATATCACCCCAATATGTTTAATTTTAAAAAGAAAACAATTGTCATAGAGAAAATTGTTTAAAACAACAACAAAAGAATAAACAATTCAATACAAAACTGAAAAAAAATGAAAGAAAAAACAATAAAATAAAATTTTATAAAAAATATAATTTATTGAAACTAAGAAAGGTATAAGTTAGAAGAACTAGCAAAGGAAGCCAGACTTTTCTGAATATATCAAAACATAAAATTGGTTGTAGACTATATCAACTGACTATAAAGCACAGTATGTGAACTGTAAATCCACAGATACACACATAGGAAGATATACTACAAATAAATAAGAGCTGTAAGTGTATCTTAAAATATTCAGTAGTCTGTTAGTAGTAATATTTATGTTATTTTTAGAACCACTTTATATGTATATTTCCAGATGATGCAAATAAAAATTTATATTAATGTTGCTAAGAATATTTTGGTTTAAAATAAAAACATAAGTGTAAAATCAAAAAAGTTAAGTAAACATCTGCATATTAGACATATTTGTACAAATTCATGTTTTACTTTAAATATCTATTTACTGGCTCTGTCTTCTAAGAATATCCAGAATCAATGATCACCCAGTAACTATGAGCACTCCTAGTGCCCAGTTTGTGTTCTCCAAATGCAATTGTCAACTAAAATGTATTAGACCTTCTTAACGTAGTGGATAATTTCAGATGTAAATCACAAATACACATGATGCGCTTAGAAATGCCTTGTGGCAGAAAACAAGAAATTGATAAAAGACAGATGGATTGAGCCTGAAGGACAAAGAAGGCAGCTTGAAGATTTTTCATAAGCCAAGAGCCAAGCATGGAACAATTTTAGCAACAAAAATAATAATTTGTTTAAATATATTGAATATGTAAAAACCCATGAATTCACAATGACATGGGTGAGATGGGAGGAGGGGGATATAAAACAACTGAGGCAGCAACTCTGCTCTGAAAATTGAAAATTGTCAATGAAAAAAAATAAAACATTGATTCTGACTCTCCCAGGTACCCTATAATTCATAACTAATAAATAAAGCTATTTGATAGAATAAATTTCTTCTTTCAGAGGAAATGCAGCCAATAAAGAATGACAAATTTAGAAAATCCCCATTTTGCAATGTCTAATAAATTAATTCAGTTGTGGAATGATCCTCAGTGGAATAAAAGAGTGATGAGGAATTTGGCAATGAAAAGATTTCAGCACCTGAAAATTATCAATCTCAGCATCTCTCAAAATGGGACCACCAGACTGTGTGAAGCACACAACTGCTTATGATGGATTTTGGAAGGAAAAAAAAACTGAACCTGAGCCTGAATCTAATCAAGTCTCTAAAGAATTTCTGTGAAATGCAGGGGACAGAGAAGAGAGCTCAATTACAAAAAAAAAAAAAAAAAAAAAAAAGGAAAGGGAAGAACTAATGAGAACTGGGACAGGGGACAGTCTGCTATTTTCTGCTTCGAATTTTTTTAATTAAGATAAAAAATGTTTTTATATAGACCCAATTATTTATTTTTGCCTTTATTTTCCTTGCCTTTGGGGTCAATTCATAAAATCCTCTCTAAGACCAAGGTCCATAAGTTTAATACCTATGTTTTCTTCTATGTAATTTATTGTTTTGGGTCTTATATTTAGGTCTTTGATCCACTTTGAGTTAATTTTTGTGTATGGTACAAAAAATAGCAGCCTAGTTTCATTCTAGTTTGTGGCACACCATTTATTGAAAAGGCTTTCTTTTCTCCATTGTATGTTTTTGGCTCCTTTGTCAAAGAAAAGTATTTGCCTACAGACAAGTGGGTTCATTTCCAGGCTTTCAATTCTGTTTCATTGGTCTATGTGTCTGTTTTTCTGCAACACTGTGCTGATTAATTCTACACTTATTTTGTTAAATTTACTGCTAAGTTTTTAATTCTTTTCAGTACTATTATCAATTAAATTTTTCTAAACTTTATTTTCAGGTGGTTCTTTGCAAGTATATAGAAATACTATTGACTTTTGTGTATTAATCTCTATCTTGCAACCATGCTAAATTTGTTTGAGTTCTAATAGTCTTTTAGTGGTTTCCTATGGATTTCTTTTTTTGCCTTTATCAACTTAATACTAATTTTATTCTAATCAGTCAATTAATATAAATCTTTAATAAAATTTTTCTGCACAGTAAAAGAAACCAGCAAGAAAACAAAAAGACAACTAATTGCATGAGAGAAAATATTTACAAACAACAGCTTTGACAAGGGGTTAAGATCCAAAATATATAAAGAACTGATACAACTCAACACCAAACAAACCAATTAAAAAATGGGCAGAGAAACTAAACAGATATTTTTCCCAACTAGACATGTAAGTGGCCAACAGATATATGAAAAGATGCTGAACTCACTAGCTATTAGGGAGATGCAAATCAGAACTATAATGAGATACCACCTCACACTTGTTATATCATAAATAAGACAAGTAATAACTAGTGTCGGAGAGGTTGTGGAGAAAAAGGAACCCTTATTCACTGGTGTTAGGAATGTAAACTGTTGTAACTATTATGGAAAACAGAACAGAGGCTCCTCAAAAAATTAAAAATAGAGTTGCCATATGACCCATTGACTCCCCTTCTGGGTATCTAGTTAAATTTTTGAAAACATTTATTTGCAAAGATATATGCACCCTTGTATTCATTGCAGCATTATTCATGGTGGCAAAGACATGAAACAACCAAAGTATCCTTTGATAGAAGATTGGTTAAAGAGGATATTGTACACATATACAATGTACTCAGCCATTAGAAAAGATGAAATACCACCATTTGCAACAACATGGATGGATCTTGAGGATATCATGGTAAGTGAAATAAGTCATGCAGAAAAAGTCAAGAACCATATGGTTTCACTCATATGTGAAATATAAAAATGAAAGCAACAAATAAACAAGAAAAACAAAAAATTAGACATAGACCAACAGTATGGTGGTTACCAGAGGGAAGGGGTGGAAGGTAGTAAAAGGTAAAGGGTATCAAATATATGGTTATGGAAGAAAATTTGACTTTGAGTGGTGGGTATACAATGCAATGTATTATAGATGATATATTATGGAACTGTATACTTGAAGCCTATGTAATTTCATTAACCAATGTCACCCCAATAAATTTAATTAAAAAGAAAAAAGAATCCTGGCCAGTTTAGCACAGCAATTAGGACATTGCTCATGGATCCAGGGTTGAGGGTTCAATTCCCAGTCAAGGGTACATACCTGGGTTGCAGACTCAGTCCCCAAACTAGGTCAGAGTTGTGCGGAAGGCAACCAATCAATATGTCTCTCTCACATCGATGTTTCTCTCTTCCTCTCCCTCCTTCCCTCCTTTCAACTCTATCTAAAAAGCAATGGAAAAATATCCTTGGATGAGGATTAACAAAAAAATAAAATAAAGCATTTAAAAAAAAAAGATAAAAAAATGTAAATAAAAAGAAGCAAGTGAGAAAGGGGGGTGCTCCAAATTTTTAAAGCCTTAGGAGTCATGATACTTAAAAATGATGTGAAGACTGGATACTGATTTAAAAAATAATTAAAAAGAAAAACTTTAGCAGATATTTCTGAGGTATCTTATACCAAAGAATTATTGTTAAGTTTGATCAGTGTAATAAAGGCATTGTTACATAAGGAGAGTTTTATTTTCAAGATGCATACAGAAATACATAGAAGTGGAAGGCCCTGGCATCTGGGATTTGCTTCTGCTGCTGCATCGGAAGAGGAAAAGAAGGGACAAATAACTGGGAGAGAATTTTGATGAATTCTCATGCAATCTCATGTTCATAGTGTTGGTTGTCCTGTTCTCTGTACTTTTTTGTGTGTTTCGAAATGTTTATAATAAATATATTTTTTAAAAAGATTGTCACAGAAAGGCAGCCTGATATCGCACAAAAGGCATTAGGCTTGATATCAGATAGACCTGAGTTCAAATCTAGCTCTACCATTTAACCTTTGGCTTGGAGAAAGTTATTTATGTCCATGAAGCAATGTCTACTCACCTTCATTGTCTCACCTATAAAACAGGCAATAGATTTTCTAAGATGATCACTGGAATATGGGAGGAAGATTCTCCTCTTAACAATGGTTTGCTAACGAGGACTAGTCCGAGTTTCTGACCACGTCTAATTACCTGTTAATCTAAAAGGAGTTGCTAGCATTCCTGAATCTATGAAGGCTTTATAAAATATACTACTACTATGCAATGCTAGTCTAATTATCATTAACAAGAAATTCCCCTACTGAGGACGTCTTAGAAATAGTGCTGTTATTAAGGCAGCTCGCATGATTATCATGATATATTAACAAAACTGTGGTGTGTAATTACTTCACCATATCATCACAGGCTCCAGTGAATTGTAGGCCATTCAGGCATGTATGCCTACTGATAAGACTGGAGAAGCTCTAGAAAGAATTAAAATTAAGGAAATGTAAATATCATAAGACAGTTTTAGAGAAATTGGGGCAAGGCTTTGCTGGTTGAGAAGTGTGTTGGTACTTTACAAAATTATAAGGATTGGGCAAAAGGAGGATGGGGATATCTGTAATAATGTCAACAATAAAAGTAAAAGTAAAGTTCTGACAATAATCCCCCCCTCAAAAGACTTTTGCCATTAGAAATTAAAAACAAAATTATATGATAAGAGGAAATACAAGTGGAAAAAAGTGAATAATGTTTCTAAAATATGGTAAAAACAAATGTTACAAGAGAAAACGATGGGATCTTCTTAAAAAGAAAAGGAAAGAGCAAAAAACCCAAAATTTTCCCACATAGTGAGTTTCTTACTAATTTTGTTGATGGTTTCTTTTGCTGTGCAGAAGCTTTTTAGTTTCATGCAGTCCCATTTGTTTATTTTTTTCCTTTATTTCCCTTGCCCTAGGTGACATGTTGGAAAAAAAAAAAAATCTGCTATGTGTGATGTCTGAGATTTTGCTGCTTAAGGTTTCTTCTAGGATTTTTATGGTTTCATAACTTACGTTTAAGTTGTTGATCCATTTTGAGTTTATTCTTGTATATAGTGTAAATTGGTGGTCTAGTTTTAATAATTTTGCATGTACCTGTCCTATTTTTCTAACCACTTATTGAGGAGACTGCCTTTATCCCATTGTATGTTCTTGCCACCTTTGTCAAATATTAATTGACCACAGAGGTGTGGGTTGACTTCTGAGCTCTCTGTTCTGTTCCATTGATCTGTATGGCTGTTCTTATACCAGCACCTGGTTGTTTGAATTGCAATGACTTTGTAGTATAACCTGATATCCAGAATTGTGATCCCTCCAACTTTGTTCTTCTTTCTCAAGATTGCTGAGGCTATTTGGGGACTTTTTTGGTTCCATATAAGCTTTGGAACATTTGTTCTAGATCTGTGAAATATGCAATCGGTATTTTAAAAGAAAATTGTGTTGACTTTATAAATTGTTTTGGGTAGTATTGGCATTTTAATTATGTTAATTTTTCCAGTCTATGGACATGGTATGTGCTTCTATTTGTTTGTATCTCCCTCAGTTTCTCTCTTCACTGTCCTATGGTTTTCCAGGTACTTAGATGAGGGGTTAATCTCTGAAAAATATAAAGAACTTACATAACGCAACACCAAGAAGACAAACAATACGATTAAAAATGGGCAAAGGACCTGCATAGAACTTCTCCAAAGTGGACATACAGATGATCAATAGACATGAAAAATTGTCCAGCATCATGAATCATCAAAGAGATGCAAATTAAAACCACAATGAGGTATCCCCACACAACTGCCAGAATGGCCGCCATCAATAAATCAACAAACAACAAATGCTGTTGAGGGTTGGAGAAAAGGGAACCTTAGTACACTGCTCATTGGAATGCAGACTGGTGCAACCAATGTGAAAAACAATATGAAGTTTCCTCAAAAATTTTAAAATGAAACTGCCTTTTGATTCAGCAATCCCACTTCTGGGAATATATCCTCAAAATCTCCAAATACTACTTCAAAAGAATGTATGCTCCACTATGTTCATAGCAGCATTATTTACAATAGACAAGATCTGGAAACAGTCCAAGTGCCCATTAGTAGATGAGTGGATAAAAAAAAAAAAAGTGGTACATTTACATAATGGAGTACTATGCAGCTGTAAAAAGGAAGGAACTCTTACCCTTTGCAACTGCATGAATGGACCTGGAAATTATCATGCTAAGTGAAATAAGCCAGTCAGAGAAAGACAAGTATCATATGATCTCACTTATACATGGAGTCTACTAAACAAAATAAATTGACCAAGAAATAGAAACAGAGTCATGGACACAGAACAGACTGACAGCTTTCAGAGAGGAGAGAGGAGGAGAACTGAATGAAAGAAGGTGAAGGCATTAGCCAAAAAACATATAGGCACAACCCATAGACACAGTCAACAGTATGATGATGGTCAGAGGGAAAGGGGAGCAGAGGCTGGGTGGAGGGGGACAAAGTAAGTGTGGGGAGGGGGCTGATGGAGACATATGTAATAGTGTCAAAAATTAAAAATAAAATAAAAAAAAACCAGAAGTCTCTTCAGTAAAAAATTTTCTTCAGAAAATTAGGAATTGAAGCATAAAATACACATATGTATTATGTTCTGTGTGGGGGAGGGTTAAATGGAGGCTTGCAAATGTGCAAAAGTAAAGCCCAGTCCCGTTTCTTAAGGAGCAGCTGTTTACTAAACCGAGCTGATGTTTAAAGTACACTGTGGTAAGGATTCGCTACAAAGAGTTCTGTGGAAAGGAGAATGAAGAAAACGTTCTCTGATTAGTCAGTTGTATTTTCAGAAATCACATCTGAGCTGAACTTCAAAGGATGAGGGATTCCACCATGCAAAGAAAAGAATTTTATAACAAGGAAGAAATACTTAAAAAGACACAGGGCTTGTGTTCAGAGGAAGGTGAGCAGTTTTTTGTACCTAAGTAATGGGTAAGAATGATGAGGGTGGAGAATATTCTCCTACTCGTTGCACTCAATTCCCAATATCTCCAATTACAGCCCCGGAGACCTGTGATCTGCTCTCTGTCTCCAAATTCCTTCTCTGGAATTTCATGTAAATGGAATCATAATTCTCAGTAGGATTGATTTGGTTTGGTTTTCAAATTTTAGCATAATTGATTTTAAGATTTATCATGTTGTTTCATGCATAACTTACTTTGTTCCTGTTTTTGTCTGAATAGTAGTCCAGAGTATACACATGATACAATTTATCTTTGTATCTGTTGCCTGTCATTTGATTTTGGTCTACTATAAATAATACTACAATGAATGTTCACATATACATTTTGGGGGCATATATATGTTCAATATTGCTGAGTAAATACTACAAATAGAATTATGTAAAGGTAGTTAAACTGTTTCCAAAGCAGCTGTACCATTTTGCATTTTCCACAAACAGGGCGGAGAGTTGCAGTTGCTCTGTACGCTCTGTGCCCAGACCTGCCGTTGTCGGGTTTCTCCTTCCGCTACGCCAGGGGCTGTCTACTGTATTTCACTGTGGCTTCCGTTTGCATCTTTCTGATAGCTGGTGATCAGATCACTTGTAGTATACTGACATTTTGTCCACTTATTTTTTTCATTATTCTCCACCAGTGCCCTCAGACCGTTGTTTTATAGTTGTTATCTCTGGGATTTGGTAAAGGCTTCCTCAGCCATATGAAAGTGAGTGCTGTTGCATTTATTTTTACAATCTCTCTTTAGTATATTTATACTTTCTGAATGTCTGTCTATTTTAATCTAATCAATGGTTAGGCATGTTGATGGCTGTTTTATTAGTGGAATGGAGCAACAGCACATTTCTGGAACACAAACTTTGAGAAACATGAGCTTTAGTAGTCTCTTCTTAGAGATTTACAACACTCATCAGCAAGTAAGTTCTGAGAAATACGTTAAACTTTGTTAAAATCGCTAATGTTCTACTCACTTGAATACAGGACCTCTCCTTCACTTAATACTTAATGACATGACATGTAGCAGGAGTTAGGGAGCCTTATCGATTTCATTTCGTTCAGTTACATGGGCTACACTTCTCATGACAATGGAGTTTCCATATCGCATTTCTTCTCATTCTTGCCCATATTTCTTTCCCTTTGAATTTAATGGATGGTATATTGACTCTGTGTAAGCCCTTACCCACTGTTAGACACACACCTTTAACGTAAAGTTGACAAATAAAGAGCCTTTATATTTCAAACACCCATCTTATAACGATATCTCTTAGAGTTTGGGGCTTATAGCAGTCAGTTTTTTCAGTATTGTCAGGATTCAAATTTCTGTCATTTTCCTTTCTCTTGCAAACTGGCCAATTCTTTCTAGGGCTCATCTCCTTGTTGCCAAAGCCTGCTAATAGCAGCTGAAACCCACAATTAGCATGCATATTCCAATCTTTCCCCCAGCACAAATCTCTCAGGTAACCCAAAGATCGCCTCCCAGATACTTTGCAAGGATTCATCCTCTGTCCTCCAGGAAATGACGTTTTCCTCACCACCCACCAAGTAGTATGAGGCCAAGGCCAGATATTTTGGGGTTTTGTAGAACCGAACCCCATGTTTAGCACCAATTTACATGTTATTTTATGGTTCTTTTTTACATTTTTTAATCATACACATCTGTAAAACTGCATAAGGTTTTTTTTGTTTTTTGTGGGTTTTTTTATTAATTTGTTTTTTTTACAGATGTTTCTCATTTTTCCCCCATTGACACCCTCCTCCCCTTTCCCCCCACCCCACCCCCAGCTTTGTTGTCTATGTACATTGATCATACATACATGCATGTAAGTTCTGTGACTTATCTCTTCCCTCCCAATGCCCCCTCCTCTGAGGCTTGTCAGTCTGTACCCAACCTCTATGTCTCTGGGTTAATTTTGTTCAGCAGTTTGTTTAGTTCATTATATTCCACAAATAAGTGAGGTCATGTGATATTTGTTTTTCTCTGCTTGGCTTGTTTCACTTAGGACAATACTTTCCAGTTCCCTTTATGTTGTCTCAAAGGATAAGAGATCTTTCTTTCTTACAGCTGCATAGTACTCCATTGTGTATATGTACCACAGCTTTTTAATCCATTCATCCACTGATGGACACTTAAATTGTTTCCAAATCTTAGCTATTTAAATAATGCTGCTATGAACATGGGGGTACGAATATTCTTTCTGATTGGTGTTTCAGGCTTCTTAGGGTATATTCCTAGAAGTGGGATCACTGGGTCAAATAGAAGTACAATTTTTAATTTTTTGAGGTAACACCATATTGTTTTCCATAGTGGCTGCACCAGTCTGCATTCCCACCAACAGTGCACTAGAGTCCCCTTTTCTCCACACCCTCGCCAACACTTGTTGTTTGATGATTTGTTGATGGCGGCCATTCTGACAGGTGTGAGGTGATACCTCATTGTTGTTTTAATTTGCATCTCTCTGATGATTAGTGATGTTGAGCATTTCTTCATATGTTTCTTGGCCATTTGTATGTCCTTTTTGGAGAGGTATCTATTTAGGTCCTCTGCCCATTTTTTAACTGGGTTCTTTGTCTTCCTTTTGTTGAGTTGTATGAGCACTCTATATATTTTGGAAATTAATCCCTTATCTGATGCATCATTGGCGATTATGGTCTCCCATATAGTGAGATTCCTTTCTGTTTTGATGGTTGTTTCTTTTGCTGTGCAGAAACTTTTAAGTTTGATGTAGTCCCATATGTTCATTTTTTTCTTAGTTTTTGTTGCCTTGGGTGATGTATCAGTGAAAATTCTGCTGTGTATGATGTCTGATATTTTGTTGCTTACATTTTCTTCTAGAAATTTTATGGATTCAAGAGTTATATTTAAGTCTTTTATCCATTTTGAGTTTATTCTTATGTATGATGTAAGTTGGTGTTCTAGCTTCATTTTTTTGCAAGTAGCTGTCCAATTTTCCCAACACCATTTATGGAAGAGATTGTTTTTACTCCACTGTATACTCTTGCCCCTTTGTCAAATATTAATTGAGCATATTTTCTTGGGTCAATTTCTGGGTTATCTATTCTGTTCCATTGATCTATCTGCTTGTTTTTGTGCCAGTACCAGGCTGTTTTGATTACAGTGGCTTTGTAGTATAACCTGAAATCTGGTAATGTGATCCCTCCTACTTTGTTCTTCTTTTTCAAGATTGCTGTAGCTATTTGGGGTCTTTTTTGGTTCCATATAAACTTTTGGAGTGCTTGTTCTAGTTCTGCATAGGTTTTCTTATACATCCTTAGCATATGGTCAATTTTGTGCTAGAGGATTTTCTATCTCTGACATATGAAACAGTTTTTGATATCCATACTCTAATGTCTATTAGACAACATTACTAAAATCTTCTGTTATTTGTAATAGGTTTTTATTTTGCTTTTAAATTTTCTTGGTAACAGTTTGATCTACAAAATAAATCCAATGTATTTGTACATTCACTCTCATTGTATTGACTAATATCTTTAAGCCAATGTTAGAAAATACTGGTCATAGTGACATCCACATTTTATTCTTTATTTTAGTGCCTCATAGTTTTCATCATTTAATATGAGGCTAGCTGTTGGAATTACGTAAGTAGTATTTATAATATTAGGATATAGTCTTATAAATATACCAAAACTGGAATATTAATAATGTCAAAGGCCTATTTAAATCTGAGATTAATTACCTAATTAATTCAAGTATTAAGTATTTATTGTCAGTTTCTATGTTATAACACTGGGCCTGCAGTGATGAATGACAGCAAAGCCGTCCCTCCCCTCTTGATTTTCCCATCCACAGATAAAAGTTAACTTTACCACTTTATTTAAGTTACATTTTCATAATATGCAAATCTTATATTACTGGCAGAAACAGAACTTTTAATATTTTCTTAAATAGCTAATTTCTATTATTTAAAAACATTTTGCATTTATACCAATAAGCAAAGTAGACTTTGCTTTTATGTCATTTTTTCAAAAGAATATTGTGCCATGACTATGCAACTTACCGGAAGCCAGTGAAACATTTCCTGGCATGCTGGGAAACCTGTCGGCAGCATTTGGCCAAGGAAGAGGTGCTCTAAAACATTTTCTCATTTCTTTGTTTCTTGAACAATTACTTAGAGACGTAACTTAGTTTAATAAATGACACAGGTGAATAATTTGACTGTTTGCTCTGATGGGCAAGTGTAGCTTAAGTTTGTTTCTCCTGAAGTTTTCTGTTTGTTTGTTTTTGCTTTGTTTGCTTCTAAGGAAGCATTTGGGTCAATGTGCTCATGGTCTAGAGACGTTCTAAGCATAAAGGATCACTCTGCCTACCCCTGCCCTCCTGAGACCCAAGTGCCCTTAACAACTCTCTTTGGGACTGGGATGGTCCTAGCCAACGCCTCACAAAGAGGAGAAAAGAGGCTGCGGACTGTTTGCCAGATACCCGCACGGGCCCTGGTACCAGTGAAAGGTCTCCCTAAGTGTGGTGGGTCAGCCCGTCTCTGAGCCACCAGCCCCACTGAGATTGTTCTTTGTGAGCCATTGGGTTCATCTGTGTAGGAATCTAGACTTAGACATGTTAGGATATCATTGCCGCTGCTGCCCCAAAACTATTTGACAGGGTGGACTCCATCTCGAACCCTGACCAAAGCGCAGTGATGCAAAAGCTGCTGTATGAGCAGAGATTTTGTAAAACCATGAATCACAGCCAACGGTCCCTGTCCCGTCTTCCACCACTTCTTCCCGATCCCCATCCCCCCCGTCCATGTGTGAGTGCCAAGCCCGGGCAGCAGAGATGTCTGCTCTACTGCACACGGCGGTCGCTGCGGAGGGGACACAGGATCCAAATGGACCATGAGAGGTTCCCCCAAACATTCCTAGCACAGAAATCCAAAAAGATACATCATTTTCTGTCATCACAGGTGCCAAGGAAAATGGAAAGTGGAGCTAGCTTTGCCCTTTATCAGCAAAAAGGATAAAACTACACACAGATATTCCAAGAGGAAATGGTAAGGAGACCGGCCTTACAGGAAGTTTCAGATTCCCGCTGCCTGAAGCCCAGACCATCCCTAGAGTTTCCATGTACGGGAACCACCATCTAGTCTGCTTACGCTAGCATGACTTCGGTTTTGTAATTCACGGCTTAGATTATTTCCAATTCTATTTAATGGATATAACAGTAGATGCTAGCATTTGAGGGAGAATACCTATAAATATTTTTTTATTCACCTGAAAACAACACAAAAGAGAGAGAGAGAGAGAGAGAGAGAGAGAATATCCCTAAGCCTAACTACATCATTTACTGAATAACCACTTCTTCTCTGTAATAAGTATTCAGACCAACTGTTTACGAAGGCAGATATTATCCTTCAATGTTCACATGTAAAATTAAATAATTAAGAGGTAACACTTGCTCTGACATTTTAATTACAAAGAGACTGGATTATGTTGTTGAGTTCCTAACATCTCTCTATTACCTTGAGTCATGAAGAAAACATAACTTTTGCTCCCATTGCTGCGTAGCCTTAGTCCGTTGTAGTTGTTGTAACAAACCACCATGGACTGGGTGGCTTAAACAGCATTTACTTCTCAGAGTCTGGACACTGAATCAAGGCGCTGCAGGCTCAGTGTCTAGTGAGAACCCACTTCTTGGTTCACGGAGGGACGTCTTCTCATTGTGTCCTCACGTGACCAGGAAGCTCTCTGGGGGTTCTTTTATCAGGACACAAATCCCATTAATTAGGACTTTGCCTGCAAGACCTGCTCACCTCCCAAAGGCGCCACCTCCAAATAGCATCACGCTGGGTTGTAAGATATGTATTGTAAAGAGACACATTCAAGTCCATAGCAAGCATGGTCCACAGCAAGCCAGCTCCCAGAACCCAGCATTAAATGCTTAAACAAAAACAACCCGCTGCTAGGCACCTCCAAGTTCAGCCTATAATGTGAGAAGCAAATATTACACTGCTATAAATTTTGGGTTGATAAGGACTACTTTTAAAAATACCTCCCTCATATAACGTCGGAGGCCAAGTGTGTGAAAGGTGCTCCCGAGGTAGCTGGATCCAGCCCTCATCAGAACGTGCGTTCAGCCTCCTACCTTCCGTCCTGGGCAAGCCCGCTCACAAAGGGTGGTGGGAGTGGGTTTAGGGAAGAACAACCGAAAGGGGCGTTGGAGGGTGACCAGAAACCAGGAGCGAGCAAGTGTCTGAGCTGTCACTCTGCTGCACGCAAGCCCAGCGGGTCCAGGAAGTGCCCAGAGCTGTCCCTGGAAGAAAGGCTGTTGGCCTAACAGGAGCCACAGCCTCCGTGCAGAATTCAGCCCGACCGCAATCCCACAGTGAGGAAAAAGAAATAAATCCCCTAACCATTCTCTCCTCTCACCTCCTGACCCTCTGTCAACGCTCTGCAGAGCTAAAGGCAGCTCCAACTCAGAGGCCAAGGGAGCCGGCTCCGGCGTGGTCCGCAGAGAACGCCTCCAGGGCCCAGAGCACGTTGGAGTAGGTCAGAGAGCAGATTCGGTAGAAAAATAGAAATATTTAGTACTCTTTTTCAATTGCAAATGATTATTTTGTTTAATTTAATGACACTATATTTTTGAGTCACAAATTTATTATGACAATATTTAAATTTTGACATTAGAAATATTGACCTTGATATTTTCAGCACGTGCATGATATAAATACACCCTATTCGTATATTTTGTTGCATTTTTTCTTTGAATACATTGGAAGGTCAGCTGTTTTTATGCTCAGCCCTGCTTTTGTATGTCATGCCATTTCAATGATGATGAATTAAAATATATATGAGACTGGTTTCTTTACATCAAAAGAAAACTTTCTTGGGAGCAGGTATCATTTCTGTATGTGACATCTCTAAAAGTAGTTTGACAGCTGAGTAAAAACTATTCATGAGATTGGCAGCATTGAGCTGACTCCTCCTGCAAATAGAGCGGGGCTTTGAGAGGCATTCACTGTCCCGGCCAGTCCCAGGACCACCTCTGACAACCGAGTCCTCCGCCTTTTGCAATTGGTCAGCATCTCTCTCTCTCTCTCTCTCTCTCTCTCTCTCTCACACACACACACACACACACACACACATCATCATCATCATCATCATCATCATTTTTTACAAATTATACCCACTCGATACACGAAATGGACTCACATTCAGACGGGAGATAGAGAAAGAGGCTACTAAGAGCTCTGAGAAGTTTAAGACTTGTAAGTCGATCACCTTTTCAGGAAACATCTGTGTATGTTGTACTCTACAGGTATTAAACAAAGGAAGAACAGGACACTTGCCACCATGCTTTGAATTCTATTAATAGTATCTGAGTTCTTCCAGTCATTTCTGAGACCATCTACAACTATATTCAAGGCTGAGGGGACTGACTTTGTAGATCCTTTGAAGTAAATAAGACCAATTTTGGACAATATTTAAGTGAATACTTCCTGCGGGCAGAGGGTTGGGCGTTGCGTGGCCGTGGCACTAGCCCTCGCTCTGATGCCCTCCCTATCTGTGGCGCCCCAGGCTGGTGCCCACTGCGCAGAGCTGAGGTCTCAGCCCAGGCCCAGGACTCGCAGATCCTGAGATTCCCACCCCCGGGCTCCACCCACATAGGCCCAGGCCCCGAGGAGCCCCTGAGCCCCACGCAGCCTGTTGTGCCTCGGAAAGTCACAGCACCCGTGACATGTACCTCTTTCACTGTGGTAATCAAAGACGTGAAACTCACCATCTTCCAGGCCGAAATTTAAACAGTGTTAATGCAAAATCATTGAACTGGAAAGAGAAATCCAACTGTAAAAAGCATAACAGTAGACATGGTACAGGGCCCCCAGCTGCCCTCACCCTGCCAAATCAGGCCCCTGCGCACAAAATAAGATAAAATGTTGAAAGGGAAAGAAAAGGCGAATTATTAATTAATTAATTAAATGGGCAAGACAAGGCAGGGGGGAAAAGACAAGAAAGGAGGAACAATCAGGTCATTCAAAGAGAACCGAACTGTCATAGTGCTGGGCTCCCACGCCTGTCTGCAGGGGCATCACCAGAGCTTCGCGGAAGCCGGTGCTCAGCCCAGCAGCCCTGTCTGCAAGGGCATCACCAGAGCTTCGCGGAAGCCTGTGCTCAGCCCAGCAGCCCTGTCTGCAGGGGCATCATCAGAGCTTCGCGGAAGCCGGTGCTCAGCCCAGCAGCCCTGTCTGCAGGGGCATCACCGGAACTTCGCGGAAGCCGGTGCTCAGCCCAACAGCCCTGTCTGCAGGGGCATCACCGGAGCTTCGGGGAAACCGGTGCTCAGCCCAGCAGCCCTGTCTGCAGGGGCATCAGCGGAGCTTCGCGGAAGCCGGTGCTCAGCCCAGCAGCCCTGTCTGCAGGGGCATCACCGGAGCTTCGCGGAAGCCGGTGCTCAGCCCAGCAGCCCTGTCTGCAGGGGCATCACCGGAGCTTCGCGGAAGCCGGTGCTCAGCCCAGCAGCCCTGTCTGCAGGGGCATCAGCGGAGCTTCGCGGAAACCGGTGCTCAGCCCAGCAGCCCTGTCTGCAGGGGCATCATCGGAGCTTCGGGGAAGCCGGTGCTCAGCCCAGCAGCCCTGTCTGCAGGGGCATCACCGGAGCTTCGTGGAAGCCGGTGCTCAGCCCAGCAGCCCTGTCTGCAGGGGCATCAGCAGAGCTTCGCGGAAGCCGGTGCTCAGCCCACCCTCCCGGCTGCAGCAGACTTTGCAAGGGGCTTCGCGTTGGGTGTTTTGTTTTGCTCTTCCCTCGGGTGATGGTAATTTATAGCAGTCTTGACTACTGACTAGAAGGTCACATTTGGTTTAACTCATTTAATGGAAGTGTGTTTGTGTGCATGTGTGTATGTATATACATATATGTGCACATTTGAAATGTGCTACACACATGAAATATATTAGTATCTCATCTCTTCTAAATTTCAAATTACAGAAAAGTAATCCTCATATAATTTTTAGTGATTATGCTTTGTCAGGATTTTATTAACAATATAATTATCTGTTCTATATTTAGGGGGAATCCATTTTTAAGAAACCAGAAATTTCTTATTATTAAAGAAATAGCAGAAAATGACATGTCATTAGATATTTTCCAACATGAACATTATTTTACTATCATTTAGTGCTAACTCTGCAGAGGAAAAAAGGTCAGGACAACTTTAAAAAAAAAAAAAAAGATAAATAGATAAAATCAAGTGCCTATGTACATGTTGCTTTATTTTACCTAAAAACTTTCCTTTTTTTCCTAACACCCACAAACAACTTACGACTAAAGTTTCAATGACTTAAAAGTTATTAAGGACATGGTGTTTAGACTGAATTCTCTGACAATAGTGAAACTGAGTGTAGTACAGTAATATTAGAAAAATGGACAAAAATAATGTTACCTGCAGAACTCTGTCCCAATAAGTAACGTATGAGGGATAGTAGCTCATCAGTTTCCATGTATCCTGCCCCCAGAAAATTTTCCTATTGAATACCAGACCCGCAGCACAGGATGTGGACTTTTAGGAAAAGCTGCTGCTTAGAGCACTGTGGGAGAACCCCAGTCCCTAGAACCAATTTCCTTTCCTAATGTGAAAGGAATGGGCTCGGACAAAAATCTTTACGGATTTACGCTCCTCCGTGGTACCCATGCCCAGCTCCAGCTCACACAGGACACCACCAGACTGCAGCACACACTAGTCACAGGTGCCATTTCCAGTGGAAGTCTCAGCCTCACACATACCAAGGTTTTGATAGCATAAGAGGCTGTAAACTTGAACAACAAATATTTTTTCTTGCTGGTGAACATCAACTCCTACTGAGCTCAGGGTTAATACATAAATAGTCTGGATAAGTGTCCCATTGCCCAGTTACAGGCTACTCTATAGTCCACTTATTCTTCATGCTTTACTTTCAAGGCCTTTTCGTTTTTTGTAAATACATGATCTTTTTCCTCTTGGAGGAAGGATACTTAAAGAAGGCAATGACATCAGTGGTGTGGAGGTCTGGTTCCTTTTTCCCCATCATCCATGTTTGTTGAGCATTTTCAGTGTACTTGGCATAGCAGAACACAGAAGAAAACTTTGTCTCTGTACTGGAGGACGTTACATTCTTAAAGAAAAATAACATGCCTCTTTGAAAATGGTATTTTTGTTTGGTGTTTTTGCAGGGTACTGAGGAAATAGTCCGTAGGGTGAGCTTTGGGTAAAAATTAGCCCCATTATTTAAACAAGAGAGTAACGGGGATATTAAAGGCAGGTGATGACAGACATTCAGGACAGGGCAGTGACACCATCTCATCAACTAAGGAGAGTCCTGCTGCAGCAAAGAGGACGAGGGAGAGCGTTTGCGGGATGCAGGCAACGGGAGCAGGGCAGCCTTAGACGCTGAGTGGGCCAGAGGGATCACGCGGCCTTCTTTCCAAGTGCGTGTACATCCAGCAGGAGCGGTCGGTGACAAGACAGAAGGCTAAATGGCAATCCTGTGCACCTGACAGATGGAAAGAGTAAAGGACCCAAGTTGAAGGCAGGTTATAAGAGTATCAAGAAATTCTTAAAAACAGAAATGATTTAAAAGCACAAAACTTATTTTATGCTACTTAATGTCATCATAGGCCAAGAACATTGTGGCTTCTAAAGCTAGACAATGACATATACCACAATTTTAAATGGAACACATTACTTTTTTCCAATCAATCCCCCCACCTCTGAAAAAAACAAACCAACCGACACCTTGTTTTTTTTTCAGGGGGTTGGAGGTTATGGGACATGGTTGGGAACAGTAGTGGTTCTACTGACATAGTTTGTTGTTATGATAAACTTTGTATTCAAACTTGGTAGAATACCATTAGCTTCCAGGAGGATGTAAGGAATACATTTCCAAAAATGTGCAATTTCCTTTAGAAAAGATGCAGAGCCCAAACACTAATTTACATGAAAAGTAGTAGAGAAGTTATTGGAAAGTCCACTTGTAAAACTTTTATTCCACTTACATGAACTTAATACACGTGATCTTAACATCGGGCTTAGAATGTTCAGGAAAATTTCATGAGACATTACACATCTAGCTGTCATCTCGAGTGATTTCCCTTGTAACTGTTTTACATGTATGTTGGGCAAGTATCAAAAAAAAAAAACCTAAAAAATTTAAATACATGTTTTTTGTTTGTTTTCATTCTGTGCTTGATACACATGAAGTCATGGATGTCAAGCAGATAATTTCACTGCATCTTCACATGTCCATGGGGTCTCAGGTTGACTAAAATATGTAAACACAAACAAAATGTGTAGCAAAGAATAACGGAAACAAACAGCAGGTAACTTGACACATAATGGAATGCAAACTTACCCAGAGGAAGATGGGTCACCACTGAAGGGCCCTCTGCAGCTGTGGCCACAGTGTGCACACTGAGACCGAGTGTTCCACAGGTGCACACGGTTCTGCACGGGCTGTCCACGGGAAAGCCATTTCTCCTCCAGCTCTCCAGTGCTCCAGTGAACACCCACAACCACTGCACCTGTGACGGGAGCCAGGGACCCTTCTCTTCCCCACCAGGGCAAACCACGGTGGGGGGTTTCTTTGCTTAGACATGGAAGCAGTTTAACACTGGCCCTTGTGAGGCAACAATGTACCCAAAGTACTATGCCAGAAAACTACACCTTGGGTAAAAATTCCGCATCCCTGTGTTGGCCACCTCGAGAGGAATCCGGAACTCCCTAGCTGGTACCTGGCGGGAGCCTGTGCAGAGGTGGAGGGCCTTGGTCCTCCCTCCGGGGTCAGAGCCGGGGAGGCAAAGCTGCTTCTGCAGGACACCGCCTCCCCCCTGCAGCCCTGGGACACCTTCTCCCCCCTGCAGCGCTGGGACACCACCTCCCCCTGCAGCACTGGGACACCGCCCCCCCCCCCGCAGCGCTGGGACACTGCCTCCCCCCTGCAGCGCTTGGATACCGCCTCCCCCCTGCAGCGCTGGGACACCGCCTCCCTCTGCAGCGCTGGGACACCTCCTCCCCCCGCAGCGCTGGAACACCGCCTCCCCCCGCAGCGCTGGGACACCGCCTCCCCCCTGCAGCGCTGGGACACCTCCTCCCCCCGCAGCGCTGGGACTCAGCCTCCCCCCGCAGCGCTGGGACACCGCCTCCCCCATGCAGCGCTGGGACACCGCCCCCCCCCTGCAGCGCTGGGACTCAGCCTCCCCCTGCAGCGCTGGGACACCGCCTCCCCCCGCAGCGCTGGGACACCGCCTCCCCCCTGCAGCGCTGGGACACCGCCTCCCCCCGCAGCGCTGGGACTCAGCCTCCCCCCGCAGCGCTGGGACACCGCCTCCCCCCTTCAGCGCTGGGACTCAGCCTCCCCCCCGCAGCGCTGGGACACCACTTCCTGTCCCGCCAGGAAACCACCAAACATATCTGCTTACTGACTACAGGAGAATTGTCACTTTCATTCATTGACGGGATAGTTGTGTATGGTCCTGTGTCCTGTTTTAAACTCTGACTCCAATTGCTGTCCTCTCGGGATCCCTGAGGACTGATGCCTTAGATTCTGGCCTGAGACCAGGGGAGGGAACCCCGGACGCAGCTCGTCTGTGAATTAGGAGGCAATTTCTTGTCCTTGCACACATTTGCCTCTGACTAGAAACACTTAAAAAAGCAGAATCTAAAATTAAATCAACACTTTCATGGTCCAAAAGTTATCAATATTTATAAATTCACATACATTTTCTGCTACTTTTCTCTAAGTAAAGAACAGATTATATACTAGAGAGCTGACAAAAAAAAAATCTAATGAGAAATGGACCAAAATATTGCTATAGTTTCTGAAAATGAAAGTGATTTCTCCTCTGTTTTCTTTATGTTCTACAATGAATATATTACTTTTGCAATAGAAAATGCTAAGTGAATAATAGACTGTAAGGTTTATGTCTTAGAACTAGACTATATTTCACATAGGTTGCTCCTTAGTACAATTGTAAAAGAAGAATTACCTCCTGAGCAGAAGTTAGTATACGAAAGGCAGTTAATTTCATGTCCATTTTGAAGATTCGTATTTTCACTCAATTGTCAAAAAGAGCTGATGAGTTTAATAAATTAATTCTTCCTATATATGCCTAAGTCCAAGAATGGTGCCATTCAACTGTTCTTAGATCTCAGGTAAAACTTATTTAAAATATAAAGAAATTAAGTGATTATCTCTGAGTTATGCAGAACAGGTAAAAAGGGAACTGCAACTAAGGGTTCTTCTAATAAGTTTTACATATCTTCATCTACACTGTGTGACATGAGAAATGTTGGAGTATTGAATAATGCTATTCATTGTTTTTTCCTCTAACTCATAAAAGCCAGAAGAACGTTACATTCATAAAAGTTACCAGAGAACACCTAGACTTATTAAAAAGGTCTCATTTTACAGGTAAGAAAACTGATTCTTAGAGAGGCTGAATGTCATTGAGAAGGATTATGGAAGATTTGGGACTTGAGCCCAAGTTTTTCTGTCTTAGTTTAGTGATTTTTTATATTTATTATTAGTCATCATTTATATGATTATTTTCCTATACGGAACATGATATTGTTTTTCCTGACCGCTATCAATATTTTTTCTTTATTGAGCTCCTTTAATCTATAAACTTATGTCTATCAACAAATTTTGAAAATTTTGGAAATTCCTATTTAAATATTTTGTTTCCATCCTGTTTTCTCTATCGCTTCATTCTGGAACTCCAGTTACACATATGTTAGATGTGTTGGTATTATCTCCCAGTTCCTAAGGCTCTGTTCCCTTATTTTCTCCTTGTTTTTTATATTACTAATTTCTCTGGATCTGCCTTTAGGGTTAGTGCCATTCTTCCTATCTGCTTGAATTTTCTCTTAATCATATTCAGTAAGTTTTTAAAATTTCAGGTTCTGTGTTTCACAGTGCTAGGATTTCCGTTTGTTCTTTTTTATAATGTTCCTTTTCTTCTGATATTTTCTCTTTGTTATGTTGGTTACAAGTATGTTTTCCATAATTACATATCAATGTAAAACTCTTCTGACAAATTCAGTGTACGTCTCATCATAGAGTCGGTCGTCGTTGACTGCTTCTTCCTGAGGATGACTCATTTGCTGCTGTTTCTTGGTAGACTGAGTAGTTTTGAGCGCATGCTGATGATTTTGTATGTTATATTCCAGAGACGCTGGGACCTGCCATGCTCCTCCCGAGAGGTTTTTTGCTTAGCGTACAGTTCACTTGGCTAAACTCAAACTTTAAACTGGGTGGTAAGTAGAAACTGAACTACCCTGTTAACTTTGGCTGCACTGCGTAAAAGCTGCCCAGTGCATGGAGCGCCCAAGGCTTGGAAAGACTTGAATGCAGAATGTGGGCACAGCATCTGTGGTTTTCTCTTTCCACACCCCCCGCCCTTCGCTGCCCAGCTGGTGTGATGGCTTCTAAGCTTGTCCGTGGGCTGCACTCGCCAGGAACGAGGGCCGCATCCACCTCACTCTAGGGCCCGTGGAGGCCTGGGCCAGCCTGAAGGGAAGACTGGAAACAGGGTAACCCACTCAGTGCCGTCCCCCCTCGAAGCAGGGTTCGTGCATTTCTGCCTAGTTTTTGGTCATTCCGTAGAGCTGTTTTTAAGGAAGAATTATTTTGATAAGAACTCGATTAGGACATGAAGTAGAACTACGTTAAAATTAACTTTTGTCTTCTCTCTGTTCAGTTTATATTTTAATGCTTATGAGAGTTGAGGCATATAGCCTGGTGGGTCTGAGCAGAGAGACTACTTGGCTTTAAATATTAGCTCGCTCCTGAACCGTGTGATCTCGTTCCTCATTTTCAAAATGAAAATAGTTATTTAGTACCAATCTCATAGGATTGTCTGTGAGCGCTAAATAAAATTCTGTGTGCAATGTGGTTAGCATAGTGATTGGTACAAACTTGATATGTGAATGTTAGCTATTGTGAATGCAATGGACATTTATTTATCACATTATGAATTATATAATCTCTGCCTCTAGAAGTCAGGCCACTAGTATTTCTAAAGATCTTTCATTGGCTACTTTATAATCAAATCTTGTACCATTTCCAATTTGCAACCTTCCTTTGAAGGATTTAAAAAATTGTGTAAATGCATTACTGCACTTAGGGACACCTGCATTTGAGAAATGACTGGATTTTGGCTAATTAGAAATGAATTATTAAAATTTCATGAAGTTCTCCCCCTCTGGCCAATTATGCTATGTGGCTACCTCAGCTTTACTTTGCTCTCTAGCTGCCTGGACAGACAAGGTGACCAGGGGTTGGAACTTGATTTGTTTAGGTGAAGAAGCATGTCTACTAGAATCAAAGGAACAAGCTTACCTCCTCGTACCTGGCCATGTGACTTTCTGCTATTCCGTTTCCACTCAGATGTCAGGGCTACAGCTACTGGTGAACTAGGAAAACTATTCCAAAGAGTTTAATAGTTTTGAAACTTGCCTTTTTAACTCAAAAAATAAATGGAAAAGACTCCATCAACCAATGAATCCTCTCTTTCTCTTTATTTGGACTACCTCCAACTGCCAATTTGCAAGGGGTCATTTTTTGCAAACATAGTCATAGAAAATATCAACTGGAGACCAGAAAATAAGTCTGTTTCTTTTCTTTTTTCTTTTCTTTTTTTTTTTTTTTTTTTTGCTCTTTAGCAGTTGTCTATAGCTGCAGACCCAGAGCTTTTAAAATTTAGGAGTATTATGGAAATTACAGAACTTGTGAGGAGGTGCCTCGGGAAAAAAGTTATGAACTTCACAAGACTCATGAATCATAGGCAAATTTATTCAGAATAGAATTTCCGTGATGTTCAGACCTCATATCAACAGTGCTCCTTCTGCGGGGCCACTGCAGCCTGAGATCTCACCATTGCTGAAATCCTGTTATGTCATCATTTTTTCTACATTGTATCTGTCTCATTTTTAACGTGTCCCTCAGGCAAAGATCAAATGGGGTTTTTGAAATGCTATTGATAGAGAAATTTTACATGTCATATTATAAATATAAATTAATAATAATAATGATGATGTTCTATTACAAAGCAGATATTTACAGTAAAGCATTAAAAGCAATTTCACAGATGGCGTAAAGATTTGGCATGAAGATTGCTTCATGCTCAGCAGAGTATTACAGAAGCCATCAGTGTCTGTAGCTATAATATTTTATTCAGTTTCATAAATTTGAAAGCTTTTTTTCCCAATGAGAACTGAAAAGTGTTGTTGAATAACTTCACCCCATTCTGTTGCTTGCCCTTTCTGTATATGAGGATAGATAAATGAAACTTTTCTGCATTCATAGTGACTATTTATACACAATATTTTTTCTTTCAAATAATTGTAGCTAAACTTCCCTTGAACTAAATTAAAAAGCAGGATGCAAATTGTCTGTATATTGTGGCTGCAATTATGTAAAAATATGATTGCATGAATAAAGGACTGGAAGGGAATATACAGAAATTACTTTAATTATATAAGTGTGATGGAAATTGTAGTTTTCCCCACACACATTTAAATTTTATGTAATATTCTGTCGTTTTTACAATAATATTTTATTTTTCTAAAGTTTTATCACAGACAAATGCAAGTCTGTTGGCTTAAAAATGCATTAGGTGATTTTTAAGTTAAATCTTTTATTTTTTTACTTTTCAGAAGCTCCTGCTGCAAGCTTCTCTCTCCATTCCTCTGGCAGTGAATCCATTCAGCTATTCATTCAGTGAAGTTCATTGAGCACCTGAACTATGCCAGGTCACATGAACGCAGTAGTCACCAGGCTTGTCATGTCAACTGATTTTCCTCTCAAATCTTCACTCCCTACTGATTCTTCGGAGGTGCTCCATCTTTTGTTTTAGAAATTTTTTTTTATCCTTACTCGAGCACATTTTTGCATTCATCTTCAAATACAGCAGGAGGGAAAGAGGGAGGAGAGAGAGAAACATCAATGTGAGAGAGACATCAACTGGCTGCCTCCCACACGACCCCAATGGGGGCCGGGGACAAACTGCAACCAAGGCACATGCCCTTAGCGGGAACCGAACCCGGGTCTCTCTGGTCCATAGGCCAACACTCTAACCGCTGAGCCAAACCAGCCAGGGCCATAACCTCTTTTGATACCCCCCCCCCCCGCCCCTTGGCCAACCACGCATCACTGTTCTCCTTGCTCCCTGTGGACGATCGGCTTTCTCATTCCCATCATTTCTCGTTGCAGCAGGACACCGAGCAGACTTCACCAGCGGCTGCTTCGGAAACCACTTGTCCTCTATTCTGTCACCACTTTAAAATCTGTTTCTATTTCATTTGAATGATCACTACTCTTATTTCTTTATCCCTCCTACTTTTCCTTTATTTATCTCCTACTTTTGAATTCCCTGTTTCTCAAAACTCCTTGACTTTTTTTCTCACTCTCTCAATAATTTTATCTGTTGGGATGATGCTTGCAGCAATTACTATGCATATAATTATAATAGCTAAATTTTTTTGAGGGCTCATTCTCTGCCAGGTTCTACACTAAGCTCAGGCTTTGCTTTTACAATTTTATTTAATCTTTAAAACAACTATAAAAGGTATAAACTCTTACTTTTTTGGTTTTTGTTTTATATTAGAAAATTCCACATGAAGGGGTTAATGCATTTTCTTGGAATGGCACAGTTGTGCGTGGAGGACTGAGCGCCAACTCTACCTGTCTGGCTGCAGAGACCAAGGTCCTCACTGCTGGGCTATGGCCCTGCTCGGTGCTTCTCTGGGCCCTGCGACCTCTAACCTGGCCTGTCTGGTAAATTTGTTTCTCATTGTTTCCCTCCCATCCAAATATCTGCTCCCCTTTCCACAGAAATGACACACCAGGGCTTCAACATATCCAAGGAGACAAATGCCTTCCCCTGAAACACTTCCTTCTCCGATTCCTCTACTTATCATCACTGTCACTCATGCTCAGGACACTGTCTTTGCCCTCGTCCTGCCTCCTCCTTCTCACCCACATCTACAAAGCCACTAGGATTCATTGATTGTTTTTTAATCTTCAAAACCTGTCTCAATTTATAAGAGGAACACACAAAAACACATATACACAAACATAGATACAACAGCAAACGCCACCTAGCAAAGAACTTTCTAAGACAAAGAATTAAGAAAACATACGTAAAAACAGATGACAGCTATCTTTCATATCAATAAATGTAAAGAGTTATCAAGTGAAAAAATTTTAAATTGTATCAAAAAACAAAATCAGTGTGAAAGCCATGTTTAAAATAAAAGTACTTAGAAAGACTAGAAATGAAAGAGTGTAAAAAAAAAATACCAACCACTAATGACAACAAAGCAGTTGTGATTTATTCAAAGCTGAAACAAAACGAAAGCATACTTCCAGGGAGAAAGTGCATGGTGTCAGGGCCAACGCTGAGGTGACTCCTGCAGAGCGCCCTCTCCCTCTCTGGGTCGCCGTGACTTCACAAGCAGCCGGTGGCTGAGACTGTTTCACTGTTCTCAGGCAGTTTCCTCTGTCCCCAGTGCAGATCTGCACAGCCACAACACTAAGAGCTCTATAAGCTGCCTTCTCCCCTTCCCAGCAGGACACGATGGCCAAGAACAGGCTCTCCAGCCAGATGCCCAGCTTCAGCCCCAGCTCCACTACTTCCTCTCTCAGCAACCTTGGGCAAGTTACTTAGCCTCTCTGTGCCTTGTGTTCCTCACAGGCAAACTCTGGCTAATAGTTAGTATTAAGTCACAGGAGCTTATCAAATATAAACTAACTGTGCTGGCTGGTTTGGCTCAGCGCTTAGAGCATTGGCCTGTGGACCAAAGAATCGCAGGCTCGAAGATGGCAGGGAGGTAACGCGGTGTCTGTCCTCCCACAACCACAGCAAAGTTACAACTAAACTGCAGAACAACCATCATTCAGAACCGCCTGACACCGAGCTGCATGGAAGTCCTACGACTACGGAATGAAAGCAGCAGCCACATGAGACTGGTAGGAGGGGCGGAGGGGACGGGCTGGTCCCACACCCACGTGTGGCGGATAAAAATCAGGAGGACACCTCGGCTGGGAAGGTCCTTCCTGAGGACTGAGGGGTCCCTGTCCCACACCAGGCGCCCCGCTCAAGGTCCCAGTGCCAGGAAGAGAATCCCCATCACTTCTGGCTGGAAAAACCAGCAGGAACTGAGGCTCAGGGAGGCTGAGGTGGCTGGAGCCCCAGGCAGCTCCTTAAAGGGCCCACGCACGGACTTATCAGACTCTCTCCCTCTAAGCTTGGAAGGGAGGCAGCTCGAGGGAGCCAGAGACATACAGGGAAGAACTGAGCTGTTTGGCACTGGAGCGAGGGCTGGAGAGGGGGCTTTCTCCGGGACAAACGTGCTGTCAGAGGTCTTTGTTCCTTTGGTGAGCCCTTCCCAGGGGCGGCAGACAGTCTCCATATCTGGGACTCCAGCAACCTGGCTCACACTGGTAGCTCCACCCTGCTGACTCCCTGAGGCCCCGCCCCACCCCACACAACTTTCAAGCCCACCCAAGCTGTTGCCACTTGCTTAACCATAGGTTTGGCCTGTCTTGGATCCTGCTTCAGGTTTTCCTAAATTCTTTCAAACAAGCAGCATCTGGTCTCAGCTAGCCCCATACCGCTCATTAAGTAATACATAGAAACAAACCCAGGGAGGCAGTCAAAATGAGGAGATAAAGAAACAGGTCCCAAATGAAAGAACAGAACAAAACCCCAGGAAAAGAACTAAGCGAAATGGAGTTAAGCAACCTAACAGATGCAGAGTTTAAAATACTGCTTATAAGGCTACTCAATGAACTTAGTGAGAACCTCAGCAAACTTAGTGAGGGCCTCAAGAGTATAAAAAAGGACCAGTCAGAAATGAAGGAGGCCTTAACTGATATAAAGAATAATTTACACAGATTCAATAGTATAGTAGGTAAAGCCAAGAAGCAAACTATTTTTTTGTTTTGTTTTGTTTTTTTGTTTTGTTTTTATCCTCACCCGAGGACATTTTTCCATTTTTTTGCACAGATAGAGTGGAAGGAAGAGAGACAGAGAGAAACATCGACGTGAAAGAGACACATCGAGTGGCTGCCACCCGCACGACCAACCAGGGCCAGGGACAAACTGCAACCGAGGTACATGCCCTTAGCATGTACCCGGGTCTCTCTGGACTGCAGGCCGATGCTCTAAACACTGAGCCAAACTGGCCAGGGCAAGAAGCAAACTATTGATTTGGAATATAAGGAAGCAAGAAATACCCAATCAGAAAAGAAAAAAAAAAAGAATCCAAAAAAATGAGGATAGTGTAAGGAGCCTCTGGGACAACTTCAAGCGTGCCAACATTCGCATCTTGGGAGTGCCAGAAGGATAAGAAAGAGAGCAAGAAATCGAAAACCTATTTGAAACAATAATGGCAGAAAACTTCCCTAACCTGGTGAAGGAAACAGACATACAAGTTCAGGAAGCACAGAGAGTCCCAAACAAGATGAACCCCAAGAGGCCCACACCAAGACACATCATCATCAAAATGCAAAAGGTTCAAGACAAAGAGAGAATCTTAAAAGCAGCAACAGAAAAGCAGTTAGTTACCTACAAGGGAGTTCCCATTAGACTGGCAGCTGATTTCTCAAAAGAAACTTTGCAGGCCAGAGTGAGTGGCTAGAAATATTCAGAGTGATGAAATGAAAGAACCTACAACCAAGATTACTCTATCCTGCAAAGTTGTCATTTAGAATCAATGGCTATATAAAGAGTTTCCCAGACAAGAAAAATTTAAAAGAGTTCATCACCACCAAACCGTTATTATATGAAATGTTGAAGGGTCTTTTTGAAGAAAAAGATAAAATATATGAACAAACAAAATGGCAATAAATACACATCTATCAACAATGGAATCTATAAACAAAATGAACAGGTAAAACAGAAACATTCTCATAGATACAGAGAACATTTTGTTGGTTGACAGATGGGAGGGAGGTTGGGGGAATGGGTGAAAAAGGTGAAGGGATTAAGAAGTACAAATTAGTTGCTAGACTGACAAATCTGAAAGGGAGGGTGTGGGAAGAAATAAACCAAAGAACTTTTATGAATAACCAATGGACACAGACAACAGTGTGGGAAAAGGCAGGAGGGGGGCGGGAGTGGGAAGGAAGGGGGTCAGCGGGGGGAAAATGAGGAACATTTGTAATACATTCAACAAAAAGATTTAAAAAAAAAAGAATCGCAGGCTTGATGCCCGGTCAAGGGCATGTACGTGGGTTGCAGGTTGCATCCCCAGCCCTGGTAAGGGTCTTGTGGGAGGCAACCAAATGAGGTGTCTCTCTCATCTTGATGTTTCTCTCTCTCTCTCTCTCTCTCCCTTCCTCCCTTCCACTCTATCTTAAAAAAAATAAATAAATAAAAAATAAGTCGAAAAATGTCCTCAGGTGAGGAATAACCAAAAAATTAAATTAAATAAAATAATTAATAGTAGTTATAAATTGCTTGGACTATAAATACTTGCTATTATTAAATAAATACATATACTTCTCTGGCTAAACAATTTTTATATTTTTTCTTGACTACTGAATAAAATACTATTTCCAAAAACCTGAAACATAAGCCCTTTATTTTTTAAACAATAATGTATCTTTCCAGCATTATATCCCAATGCTCTTTGTTCTTACTCTAAGGGCTGGTGGATCGGATGACTTGCCCAGTGAATTTGACCACTTCCTTCTTCCAAGCCTGTGACTCTGCAGGCGTCCAGACTGAATTCCACCCCATCGTGTTGGCCTAGACATTTTTCAAGACTTGGGTCAAGTGCCGCTTCTATCTGACCCAGGCAGACATGATCCAGGTCTCCTTGTAAGTCTTACCAGTTTTCATAATCATCCTATGAGACTGTATGTCACAAATTTATTTCCCTACACTTTAAGCTCAACCACTAAGGCAGGGTGTGCTCATTTTTCCTTTGTAAACTCAGTGTCTCATACATGTAGTCTGTTACATGGTGTTCAGAAACATGGATTGAATCAATGAAGAAAAATAACTTTGCATATATTAAAACAGAAAATGCACATTTTATGCCAAATAAGTTTCTAAGCACCAGTCAAATAACACAGCTCAATTATTTTCTCTATTGATTTTAGAGAGAAAGGAAGGGTAGGGGAGAGAGAGAGAGAAACATCTGTGAGAGAGAAGAACGATTGGCCGCCTCCTGCACGCCCCCCACTGGGGATTTATCCTACAACCTGGGCATGTGTCCTGACTAGGACTCGAACCAGTGACCACTTGGTGCATGGGTCAGTGCTCAACCACCACACCACACCAGCCAGACAACACAGCTCAATTTTAATGTCATATGTCCTCATTTGTTATTTAGGAGAATTTTATTATACTATATATCTTTTTTTTTTCCTTTTTATAGACCACAAAGGTAGAATATTTCTCCTTTATTCCATAGCATAGTGAAAGGTTTAAATGAGAAGTCGAAAAACCTTGGCTGAATCTTATCTCTACCACTGGTAGCTCTCTGAAGTTGAGTGTTACAAAAATTCTGTGTGTGTTTCTTCATGTATAAAATAAGGTAATACCACCTATCATCCAAGATAAATGCCAGGGTAAATGAAGACTTCTCTAGGCCACTGGGGGCTTGTGAAGACCTGCTGGGAACAGAGCTTCTAAATGACAAACATGCCTGGAAGGCTGTGGTCCAGGCCACTTTCGCTGGCTGTAAGTGGTGTCCCGGGAACCGGAAGGAGCACACAGCTCCTCTTGATGTTGAAGGTGTTTGTACTCGAGATGAAGCTGAGTTCTCTCGTGCAAGAGATGTGCCCCTGTGCACGAGGAGATGGCAACGCTGACTTCCGGAGGCAAAGCGAACAAAGCCAAAGAACTCCTGGAGGCGTGGACGGCGCGTGCCACCTTCCAAAGCCACCTGCCAGAGCCACCTTTCTGCTCAGGCCACGGACACAGAATCCGTGAAATGCTGTACCCGGCAAGGGTTTGTTCTCCAAAAAAGAAAAGAGGAGACATCTGTATGTGATTTTCCAATAGCAGGAATGCAAGAAAAGATAGAAGATAACAATAGCTGTAATAACTTTCTTACGGGCTCTGTTATATTGTTTTTATTTCATTTTACTTGTATTTTCACAGTACCAAAGGCATAGCTCACCATCTGTATATTAACAGTAACACGCTAGGACTAACACTGTGCTTACTTTCACTTCGGATTTCTTGTTTGTATATTTGTGAGTTATCACTTAATCCATCCATCTTCTTAGTAGTCAGAACCCCACACCAAAAATATATTTCTCCTCATGCTGGTAATATTGTTCTCCTGCAAAGATCCCAAATATGCTATAGGATCATCTGCCAGTTAATGAGACTGGCACTGATAGCTTAAAAGACGATGTATATTTGTGTTATCATGATTGCTGTAGGAAGTTTGACTGCTATCTGGGAAGTCATTAATCAGTAGGACTTTGGAAGCGTGTCTCTCGCTTGCACCCACGCTGCTCCTTCCCTACCTCTTTCTCCCAGGGTAGTTTTCCCTCCCCAGTCCCTGCCCTCGCTGCTGTTGTCCTTGGCACCGTCCGCTCCACGGGCACTGTCCACCTTCGTCAGGGTTGCGTCCGTGAGAGGTGCTTTGCCCCAAACACTTCCAGTTTCGACAAAAAGCAGTTGAAATTGTTCTGTGGGAAGCTAACAGTGACTATTGCCACGGTCAGTATGTCTACTGAGAGGTCAGCAACCTCGTCTGAGCTGCCCGGCGCCTGCACACCTGCTCGGTTTGGCTGCGGCGGCGCGATGAGGAGCCTGGAGGCTTCGGGCTCAAGCCCGCTGGGTCGACTTGGAGCTGTTCGTGCGCTGGCCGTCCTGATGGGGTGTCTGCACTGAAGTCACGCCCCGTGCGCCGGGATGAAGGCTGGAGGCGGGGAAGTGCAGCGCCCAGCCCGATGCCACGCGCACGCCGCCCGGGGGTGCAGGGCCCCCAGCACTACGGAAGGAGAGCAGCGCAGAGCTGAAGCAAGCTGCATGGTCTCGCCTGAAACAAAACCACCCCGAACAAGGCTTTTCCATGCGAAAACACAGTTTGAGTTGTGAAACAACTATTGATGAATTGGCATTGGAAACACAATTGAAGTATCAGATGCCGAAGTATAGTAGGGCCTAATCTGTGAGTTCTGTGCAAATAAGTGCAGTGTAAGATTAACGGTTACATTTCTTATTATTTTACCTAATTTTAGAAATAATTTTAGTATTTGAAGCAGCTGTAGGAATAAAGTTGGTTATTGCCCACTATGTCCTTTAAGATGACTGTCTTTAACTGTCACACATTAGTTGGGAGCTATTGCAAATGATTGTAATTCCACTTCCCATCTCAAGAAAGAGGGGAGGGGTGGAATAGGGTAGTAAAGAGAGATGTTCCAAAGATAAAATTTGCATGAGTAAAGGTAAAATCTGTGCAGTTCTTGTATAATAATATTTTCATATTCGATGTGTTTAAAAATAAAAATAATAAAAATAAATAAAGGTGAATTTTTCACTTAGCTGTCCCTTAGGAAAAAAAAGAAAGCCGTCCTTGGTAACCCTTTACTAGTGGGCCTTTGGACTCATGAGTGTGAAGATACATAAAACCACTAAGGGCTTATTGTTTCAGTAGGTAAGAAAGTGAGATGTTAATTTTTGACACCCAGAAGACCGGGAGGAATTTTTTGGTAGTAGAAGACACCTTGTCCAAAGATTTTGGACAGAAATTTTCACTACACTATAAAACTTGACATTTACGTTCATGGGTTTAAGAAACCAAAAGATGTTTATACCTACCCATTAATATAAAGGAGAGTCAGCAAATTGAATGAATGAGAAGAAAACACATACTTTGTCATAAGCTAAAAAAATACTGCACATATGATAAAAGCAGCGTGTTGGTAAACTGCAAAGCAGTGTATTTAATCACCCTGGGATTGAACTGAACATCGAATACCTTCCATGCACTGGCGCTGGGTGCTCCGAATTCCTGTGAACAAGGCAGACAAGTTTCCTGCCTTTGTGGAGCCTACAACCCAGTGGGAAAGGCACCTAAATAAGCATACAATTGGCAGACAACAGTGAAATTCTATTCATACAAATTATTTGTTCTGCTAGCACATGAGGTGATCAACTCAGAAACCAGAAGATTATGAAGGCCTGGGGTGATGAATCACTGACTTTTACACGTTCTGACCCATTGGAGACTCCAAAAGGCTTCCACCAAAACTCAGAAAAGTATAAGTATTTTTCCAAATCCCTAGCTTCTGTGATGCCCTTTCCTCCTGACCACCGCAGGGGGCCACTATGGTACCTTCACGCTCTCCCTGCACATGTCTATCCATTTTAGGTAGAGCCCTTCTACCTCATAATGTGAAAATGAGCATTCATACTAATGTTACTAATGCCACAGGGTGGTTGAAGTTTCCACAGAGTGAAACCCTAAAATGGATGTCGTGAGAGTGGAATTTTACAGAGAATCACTAGGTAGGACAACATATCGTAATGGCCTCCATTGGCCGTGGCTGACTAGTTCTCAGTAAGATACTGTTTATGGATGAATGAATCTAACTAAACGTACATCAGCGAGATTCAACCGCCTTTCACTGAACATTTTTCTACAAAATGAAAGAAAATAATATAATCAGAGAAAACTACAGGTGTGAAGTTTCATTTCTCAACGAACTAGCATCATTGTAAGCACAAAACGTGATGTGTGGATGGACAGAGTGCACTTTATAAATAGAAGCAACAGTTGACCTAAGAAATCAGAAAAGTGTCCCGTCTTGAATAGTCCTTCCTTGGTCATCTTTTTAATCTGCCAGTTTTCACTTCCTTCCCACATCTTTTCTTCAAGGCCCTCCTTCCTCATGAAATTCCTTCTGGGCAGTCACTCATCTGGATCTCACCTGGGGGCTCAAGTCCTGCTCTTCATCCCCAAAAAAGTGAGTAGCTCATCAGCACACAAATGACACAATTTGTCTCCATGCCTATCCCAACATTTGGTTTTAACTTAATGATTAACATTTCTCTATGTTCTTATAAGGGGAGCATTTGGCTTCCACATTCATTTGTTCTAAGCCTCTTTTTTTTGTGTGTGGCAGAATCATTATAAAACTGTAAATTTTGGTAAAACTAATTAGTATTATTCACAGTGGCCTAGAGTGGCAATTATTCTAATCACATTGCCTTCAAGAAAGTTTGTACTATTTGGTTTGATCTAAATATGTAGTTTAATGAAAGCCATTTTAAAAAGTTAATTACATAGGCAAGGCCTAATATGTTGGTAGTCAGTTATCAGAAATGTCCAACTTATATACAAGGCACAACAATTTAGGCACAAACATAATTCCACTCCACAGATTAAGAGAAATTATTGTTCCTAAAAATATTTAATCTGCCAAATATGGTTTGTCATTGACAAGTCCTCTGCCTGTTCTTGGGGATCTCCCATGTAAAGGCAGTGGAGTGAACGGATCCATATGTTGTAAACTCATTGAAACTAGGCAGTATCTTGCAAGGACAAATTAAGTTGGTACATCTGGAACAGGGAATCCTGGGATTTACAGGTTTTTTGTGATTTTTTTCTTATCATAAAATAATGAAATTGTGGTTCTGGTTTTTATTTTATTAAAGGAATTATTTTGTTTTTACTTGGAAAGGTATGTAAAACTTTTGGAGTATAGATGTATGGATCGCCTTTGCTAATTGTGTCTGTGAGTTTGGCATTGTTAACAGTCTGCTTTTTGACTAGTGTACATATTTTTAGTCAGAAAGAATTTAGTTGAGCAGTTTTCTCCAATTTCCACCTTTTTTATTTATTTTTTTTATCTCCAGAGGGTTTTTTTACTCAAAATGTGTTGAAAATTTTATTGCTCTTAGATGTTTGAATTTTCACAAGTATTACAGTTGTATGTGCTAGTTGGATAAAGACATTTCAGAATCCACCTAGAACAGTTCAGTTTGGAAAACATCCTACAGACATGATTTGCTGGAGGCAAGTTAACATTGCAGATTAAAAAATCTATGTCAGGACAACAGAAAACATCATAGTTCTTCAAAACAAAAGGGTAAGATATTTCCATCTTTTTTGCACTGAGACTGAAAGACTATTTAGAACTTCTCTAGAATGAAAGCACACCGTCACAGGGCTCCTAGGGTGTCGCTCTGTACCCATGGCCCAGAGCGTCCATGTGTCCCATGTCCCAGGCACAGGCACAGACTGGGAAATCACAGAAATTCTTTCCACAGAGTCTGGCTGATTCATGCTAGGTAACTTCAGTGATGGTCCAGAAAGAAAACAAAATGAAACAAGCACATTCCCTAAGTGGGCAGGTAGCAGACTCTCCCAGGTTGGAGAGTATTTCCTTCCACCTGTCTCCTGGAGCTCATTAATACATGTAGAGAAAGCAAAATCCAGTGCTGGCCAAAATAAACAAACACATTCAGAAACACTCTAGTAATTTCTGAGTCAATAAAGTTTTATTAGTTGCTAAAGATGCTTTCAGTTGCATCAGCATTGATCTTAGGTTGGTCACTGGAGGAGGAGGCTGTGGCTTCAATGCTGACTCACCTTACCTAACATGCACTAAGCAGGTCATTTGCTGGGCTTGTATTCAAACTAAAAATAGTTCAATAGAATGTCTTTCCTTTTTTTTAATTAATTAATTAATTTTTGTTACAGATGTTTCTCCTTTTCCCCCCACTGATTCCCCCCTCTCTCTCCCTCCCTGCCCCGTCCCCAGCTTTGTTGTCCATGTCTATTTTTCATGCACACATGCATATAAGTTCTGTGGTTTATCTCTCCCTCCCACACCCTCTCCAGGGTATTGTCAGTCTGTACCCCACTTCCACGTCTCTGGGACTACATCATTCCTCAGACTGTTATGTTCATTATATTCCACAAATAAGTGACATCATATGATACTTGTGTTTCTCTGTTTGGCTTGTTTTGCTTAGAATAATGGAATTAATATTGTGCTGGCCTCATAAAATGAGATTGGAAAACTTCCTTCCTCTTGACTGTTTTTAAATAGTTTGAGGAGAATGGATATTGGTTCTTCTTTGAATGTTCGGTAAAATACCCACGTGAAGCCATCTGGGCCTGGGCTTTTGTTTGCCGGGAGAGTCTTGATTACATCTTCAATTTTGTTTGCTGTTATTGGTCTGTACAAGTTTTCTATCTCTTCCCAGACCAGTTTTGGGAGACTATGTGTTTCTAGAAATTTGTCCATTTCGCTTAGATTGTCGAATTTGTTGCCGTACAATTGTTCATAATATTTGTTCACAATCCTTTGTATTTGTGTGGTGTCACTTATTATTTTTTCTCTTTCATTTCTGATTTTGTGTATTTGGGTTCTCTCTCTCTGTTTCTTGGTGAGCCTAGCAAGGGTCCATCAACCTTGTTTATCTTTGCAAAAAACCAGCTCTTTGTTTCATTGATCCTTTGAATTGTTTTTTTGGTCTCCATGTCATTTATTTCTGCTCTGATCTTTACTATTTCCTTTTTTCTACTTGCTCCGGGTTTTCTTTTGGTTTGCTTTCTAGTTCTATAAGTTGTGAGGTTAGATAGTCTATTAGAAATTTTTCTTGCTTTTTGAGGTAGGCCTGTAGTGCTATGAACTTCCCTCTCAGAACTGCTTTCCCTGCATCCCATAGATTGTGTGTTGTTGTGTGTTCATATTCATTGGTTTCCAGGAAGTTTTTAATTTCTTATTTGATCTCCTCAATAACCCATAACATGCTATTTAGCCTCCATGTGTTCCAATGTCTCTGCATGTTCTTGTTACAATTGATTTCTAGAGTCATGCCATTGTGATCTGAGAAGATGCTTGACATGATTTCAATCTTCTTGAAATTGTAGAGACTTACTTTGTGCCTAACATGTGGTCTATCTTTGAGAATGTCCCATGTGCACTTGAGAAGAATGTGAATTCTGCAGTTTTGGGGTGTAATTCTCTGTAGATATCTATTAAATCTATTTGATCTAGGACTTCATTTAGAGTCTCTGTTTCCTGGCTAATTTTTTGTCTAGAGGATCTATCCAGTGATGTCAGTGGGGTGTTGAAGTCCTGCTATGATTGTATTGCTATCGATTTCTCCTTTGAAGTCCTCCAGAAGATTTTTAATATATGTTGGTGCTCCTATATTGGGTGCATAAATGTTTACCAAGGATATATCTTCCAGTTGGATAGATTCTTTCAATATTATG
Source organism: Molossus molossus (assembly GCF_014108415.1). NCBI lineage: Eukaryota > Metazoa > Chordata > Mammalia > Chiroptera > Molossidae > Molossus > Molossus molossus. Next base: position 77,584,750 of record NW_023425350.1, on the reverse strand, counting down.
TAGTGGCCTTCTTTGTCTCTAGTTATGGCCGTCATTCTGAAATCTATTTTATCAGATATGAGTATTGCTACCCCAGCTTTCTTTTCCTTTCCATTTGCTTGGAAGATTTTTTCCATCCCTTCACTTTCAACCTATGTGAGTCTTTTGTTGTGAGGTGGGTTCCTTGTAAAGGACATATATGTGAGTCATGCTTTACTATCCAGTCAGATACTCTATGTCTTTTTATCAGAGCATTGAAACCATTCACATTTAAGGTGATAATTGATATGTACTTACTTATTGCCATTTTTGTCTAGTGTGGTTACATTTTTCTTCCTATTTCTTCTACTAATTACAGCAGTCCTTTTAGCATATCTTGCAGTGCTGGTTTGGTGTTAATATATTCCCTTAGACTTTTTTTTTTTGTCTGGAAAGCTCTTTATTTGACCTTCTATTTTGAATGATAGCCTTGTTGGATAGAGTAGTCTTGGATTCAGATCCTTATTTTTCATGACCTTGATTACTTGATGCCGCTCCCTTCTGGCCTGTAGTGTTTCTGTTGGGAAGTCAGCTGAGAGCTTTATCGGGGTTCCTTTGTAGGTAACATGTTGCTTATCTCTTGCTGCCTTTAGGATTCTCTCTTTGTCTTTAATATTTGGCATTTTAATCACTATGTGTCTTAGTGTGGGCCTGTTTGGGTTCTTCTTACTGGGGGCTCTCTGTGCTTCTTGAACTTGAATGCCTTCTTCCTTCACCAAGTTAGGAATATTTACTGTCACTGTTTCTTCAAATATATTCTCTAACCCTTGCCCATTTTCTTCCTCTTTAGGGACTGCTATGATGTGAATATTGTTACATTTTCAGTTGTCCCACAGTTCTCTAAAGCTGTCTTCCTGTTTTTTAACTGTTTTTTTGTGTGTTTTTTTTTTGTTTTGTTTTATGATTGGTTGATTTTTTTCTACCCTGTCTTATAATTCACTAATATGGTGCTCTGCTTCCTCTACTCTGCTGGTTACTCCTTCCAATGTGTTCTTAATTTCTGCTATGTCATTCTTCATTTCCACCTGGTTGGTTTTCAATATTTCTATATGTTTACTTATGGTGCTGATGTCCTTACTCATGCTGTTGAGCATCTTCAAGATCATGGCTGAGTACTCTACTTCTGATAATTTGCTTATCTGCATTTCATTTATCTCATCTTTGATCAAGTTCTCTCGTTCTTTCATTTGGGTTTTGTTTCTTTGTTTCACCATTTTGGCTATCTCAGTGGGTTTTGGAGCCTGCCAAATTTTCCCTGTGGGTGTTGGTGTTCTGCTGTTTGTGGCTCCCTCTACTGTGTTTGGATGAGCCTGGGTGGGCCCACATTTAACACCACTGTCAAGTCTTATTTTACTAGGTAGATTTGCAAGCCCAGGAAAACTTCAGTTATCCTCCAGCTTTTTCCTGGTGGATAGTAGTCTCAGTTATTCTGTGCCTTGGAATGCAGCCCTGGTGTTCTGCATAAGAGGGTTTCAAGTGGGTGGGATAGAGGCTGGTTGTTTGAGCCTCAATTTGCATTGTTTTTGGTTCACCTGGGAAAGGCTGACTCTCTGCGGAGGGGAGGCTGCTACTTTTCCCCACAGCTCGGGGAAGGGACACACTGGCCACCTTCCTTTGTGGCTACAACTCACCAAAAACTCTGAGTGCCCTCCAAATCCCAGGTGTCCCCACAGAGTTCCAGCCCAGTCTGCCCTCCCTCTGTGGTAACCCCCAGGTGAGTAGCTGTGGCTATTTTAGCGCTCTTTCCTGACTCTCCAGGCTGTAGTGCGGGCTTGGACTTTATTCCCCAAGGGCGCTGCTCACAGCTAAGACTGCTGCTGTCTGTGGGCTTCCAGCCAGCCAACCTCTTGAGCCTCCGCAGATCCTACCTGTGTTCCTGGTTATATGGTCCTGTCCTGCTGCTTTTCTGTTGCTTTTTTCCGATGATTTGTCTTTATTTTAGTTGTAATTCCTGTTGGGTCCTGGGATATAGTTTGTGTAGCTTCTATTCACTCTGCCTCCATTTTCACATCCTCTGTACCTATCTTGTGCGCAGCTGGGTCACAGAGGCCTTTCTGGTGTCTCTGCACCCTGCAGGTCCTGCGGGTAACTCAATCACACAGTCCCTTTGGGGACCCGGCTCTCTGCCTATGTTATGGGCTGCTGGGTTGCACAGGTCTGTCTGGTTCTTCAGCACCCCGCAGGTCCTATGGGTAACTGGATCACACAGTCCCTGCTGGGTCACACAGGCCTCTCTGGTGCCCCCGCATCCTCCAGTTCCTGCAGGCGGGCAGCTGGATCGCACCAGTCCCTCTCACCGGCTTCCCACCACTGTCAGCTGCTGGACCACACAGGCCTCTGTGGAGCCCCAGGTCCCACCGCTGGCAGCTGGGGAGTGCTGCTGCCCTGTGGGGCTCAGCTCCTGCTCAGCTTTTGCTGTAGATTTTTGGGATGGGTCTCAACTGCTGGTCTGTGCTTCTGTTGCCTGGGGATGGATGTCTGCTCCCCAGCCTCTATTACTGGGGGTATATCTTGACTCTGATCAGGCTGCTACTATGGGGAATGGTGTTCAGCTCTGGGCTGTCTGTAGCTTCAGTGACCAGCACCTTGGGAGCTCCACTACTGTACACCGGTCTGTGTTGACACCGAGTGTCCACTGGTCCGATGGTGCCAGGTGTAATGGTGGGCTCAGGTTGCTGGGCCCTTGACGCTCCCACTGCCTCCTCCGAGGGAAGACCCGGGGCCTTTAAAAAATTATACTTTTAAATTCAGGTACACCTTTTACTTTCTTTTGTATTGTTATAGATGCTAACATTTAAAATCTATTCCTTTAATACACACTCTTCTTTTTTTGTTTCACACCAATATTGAAGTTTCTATTCATAAAAGGGCCAGGTAACGGCCACATAAGTCAGAAATGTACACTCAGCTAGGAGCAACTGCTCGTTTCAAGAGTAATGCTCAATATCGAGAGAACTTGGGAGTTCTCAGATTAGGTAGAATAAATGGTAAAATAAACAGGGTTTTAAATCAAAGTAAATAGTCCGAGCAATGCACTAAGGAGCAAATTCAAGGCATCTTTGTGACTTGAGCAATGTTTTCATAACTGAGCAACATAATTACCAAGACCTAGAAACAAGGGTAGCACGGGGAGGGATGCTGATCAAGCTGCCGGCGATGTCTGTGGGAGAGGACAGAGGACGGCCATGGGGGCTGGCAGAGCTCTCCATGTGTTTCCTGGCCAGCCTCTTACGACTGCACTTCCCTTTTGAACTAGCCTAAAGTCCCCATTATTTGAGTCAAAATGGCAAGCTCCTTATTCTTTTATTGAGTAAACATGTGAAACTATTTACTTACCATAAACATATTGTTGCTTCTTCGCTGGTACCCGCCATACAAATAGTTAACAGTATGTGTTTGAAATCCCCCTCCCAAAGCACCATCACCGCCACAACCCCTGCTTTGGCCCCATCGGCAGCTCCCAGAATGTATTACATCTTCATTCAGGATCCAGACTGAGCCCAATGGCTGACATACATTCTTAGCAGTCAGTAGCTTTGTCTTAATAGCTGTAAAATATTTTTAATATTATTCTTTTTTAAAAATATGTCTTTATTTATTTTTTAGAGAGAAATGAAGGGAAAGAGAGAAACATTGATGTGAGGGAGATACATCGATTGGCTGCTCCCTGCACACCTCCTACTGGGGATGGAGTCCACAACCCCGGGCATGTGCCCTGACCAGGAATAGAACCAGGACCTCTCAGTCTACGGGACAATGCTCCATCCACTGAGCCAGGTAATTATTCTGGATGACAAGCAAACATATTCCTCCCAGGAGCTGGGAGAAGGAAAGACCTTCCTTTTTTCCATTTCTCATCAGGTCATGGATAAATGTAGGCAAGCAGACATTAAACAGATTCTTTCTAAGACCCAGTGCACCTGACCCCCGAGGAAATGAGAATCTTGGAAGGTGACTTCTCTCAGTAAACAAATGACGATGGCAGGCACAGGGCACAGGCCAGGGAGGTGGCCTCAGCACTTCTCCTGAAGAAGAAGCTCCAGGGTCCCAGGTCTGTATGTGACAGAGAATTGAGGCCTTGGATCAATTGGCAGTGGAAGTTGGGCAAACAAGGAGGAGGAGGAGGAGGAGGAGGAGGAGAAGGAAAAGAAGAAGAAGGAGGAGGAGGAGGAGGAAGAGGAGGAGAGGGAGAAGAAGAAGGAGGAGGAAGAGAAAGAGGAGGTAAAGGAGGAGGAAAATAAATTACTGCTATATTACTATATTTGTGTACACAGACAATGCTCCCTTACTTTGAGTCATCCTACTGAAGTGAGCAAGGCCTTCCGCGGAGAGGGACCCGGTGCACCAAGCCTCCGACGTACCCTTTACGCACAGGAATCACCGCATTCCGGACTAGCAGGGTGCAACAGACCTCTTGAAATCTTATGAGAAGACACCTCTTTCTTTTCCTTACTTCTGGGGGTTGAGAACAAGTTTCTCCACCACAGATAAACTTCCAGGAAAGACTCATCTCCTACATGCCTCTGCCGCACCAGCGGGCGTGTGGACACAGTCCAAATGGAGGTACTTGTCCTCTGCCTCAGTCAGCTCGGGCTGCCATGACAAAACACCATAGACTGGTGGCTTAAAATAACACACATTTATTTTTTTCAGTTAGGAGAGCTTGAAGTCCAAGATCAAGGTGCCAGATAATCTGGTTTCTGGTGAGAGCTGGCTTCCTGACTTGCAGATATCTATACCCTTATTCTGTGTCTGCACATGGCAGGGAAAGGCCTCCCCCTTTCACTGGGAGGGAGTCAGCACACTGTGGTGTCTCTTCTTATAATGACACTAATCATATTATGAGGGTCCTACCCTCTTGATTTTATCTAATGCTATGTCCCAGTGGTCCCATATCTAAATACCATCATATTGGAATCAAAGCTTCAACATATGTATTTGGGGGCACACAAGCGGAGTCCCTAACACCTTCATATGATGCGGCAATGGGCGTGGTCATGAGGAAAGAGTGGATTTGCTATTCCCTGTAAAGACCAAATACTTGTTTCTGCATATCTGCTTCCAGGTGGACCTGAGCTTGAAAAACCTTGACACCTGAGCTCAACACGGGACTGTACAGATTGTTCAAGCATGAATGCAAAATGAGGAAATGAGGGCAAGCTTGTTGAAGACCATATGTACCGAAATGTATGTTATGGAACACTAGTTCTTAGGATGTTCCTGAGGCTCCTAGATTAAAAACAACAAGCACAACAACATTGGGTAACTAGTCAGTAATCATGAGCACGGGGACCTTGTCTCTACACAGCAGCCATCAATATCTCACAGAAGTACTATCGTCTAGAATTCCCTTTGGAGAGGATTCATCAGAGGAATGCCATTGAGTCCATTGCTAAGTTGTCAGTACTGGTAAGACAAAAAGAGAAAAATGTGACAATCACAAGAATTTATCCATGAAACACAAATATTTGTTTAATAGGAGTTGTTGCTGTGCATAAGGGGTTTACCCTGTCTCTTGCATAATAAAAAGCTCCAATGTCATTAAAAATATATGCTCATCCACCCAATGTTTTCTCTAGATGGTGTCGTAAATTTTGTTCATTGAACAAACCTGAACTGAACAATGTCCGTGATGTGCCAGACCCTGAGTTTAAATGGAGGATCCAAGGCGTGTCCGCAGATTTGCAAGTGGACATTCCTCCCTGAGGAGAAGATGAGTTCCTTGAATGTTGGAGCTTGAAGGATCAATTAAAATCACCTGCCTAAGATCACACAGAGAAATAATAGACGATCTGAACAGGCTAATATCTATCAAAAATTGAAATATTAATAGCCTTTGAAAATAGAAAGCACCAGGCCCAGATGGATTTACAGGTGAACTCTACCAAACATCGGAGGAGGAAATTATGCTGATTCTCTATAATTGCTTTCAGAAAATGGAAGCAGAAGGAGTACTTCCTACATCATTCTATGAGGGAGGCCATAGTCACCCTGACACCAAACCAGACAAAGCCTTTATAGGCAAAGATAACTATAGACCAATATCTATCATGAACATAGATATAAAAACCTTCAACAAAATCTTAACAAATTTAACCCATCAATGTATAAGGTGAATTATACACCATGACAAGTGGGATTGATCCCTGTCATAAAAAGCTGGTTCAATATTCAAAAATAAATTAATGTAACCTACCATATGACAAGCTAAAGAATACTAATCACATGATCATATCAATCAATGGAGAAAAACAAAATCCAAAACCTAGTCATGGTAAATATTTTCATTATCTAGGAAAAAACGGGAACTTCCTCAATTTGGTAAAGGATTTTTATAAACATCCCACAATGACTATCAAATATAATGGTGAGTAATGAGAAGCTTTCCCATTAAGATTGAAAACAAGACAAGGATATTCCCTCTCACCACCACTTTCAACATCATACTGGCAGTTATAGCTAATGCAATAAGACACAAAAAAATAAATAATAGGTATACAGATTGGTTTAAAAAAAACTGTCTTTGTTCACAGATGACCCAATTATGTATGTAAAAATAAAAAATTGATATAAAAATTCTGAAATTAATAAGTGATTATATCAATGTTGCAAGATACAAGGGTAATTAATACACAAACTCAACCTCTTTCTTATATACCAGCAATCAAAACATAAAATTTGAAACTAAAAACAATACCATTTACATAGCACCCCCCCCCCCCAAAAAAAATCTAACAAAATATTTACATCATCCATATGAGGAAAACTACAAAACTCTGATAAAACAAACCAAAGAAAAACTAAACACATAGGGAAATATTCCATGTTCATAGATAGGACGACTCGACATTGTCAAGGTGTCAGCTTCCCAATTGCAAGCACTGACTTGATTGCAACCCCAATCAAAATTCCGACACATTATTTTTGTGGATATCACCAAACCAGTTCTGAAGTTTGTATGGAGAGGCAAAACCAGAATAGCCACCACAATCCTGAAGAATGAAGTTAATAAAGAATAACTGGCACTATCTGACATCAAGACTTAATATAAAGCTATAGCCATGAGGAGAGTGTGCTATTGGTGAAAGAATAGACAAACAGATCAATGAAATGATCAGAAAGCCCAGAAGTAAACCCAAATATCAACTTATCTTTGAAAGAGAAGCAAAGACAATACAATGGAGTAGAGAGAGTCCTTCCAACAAGTAGTATTGAAACAACTGGACATCTCTGTTAAAAATTGAATCTGGACACAAACCTTACTCCCTTCACAAAAACAAATTCATAACAGATCACAGACCTAACTGTAAAATGAAAAAATATAGAATTGTTAAAAGATAATAAGGGAGAAAAATCTAGATGACCTTGGATTTGGAGAAATTTTTTTGATACAACATCAAAGGCACAATTCATGAAAGAAATAATCAATAAGCTGAATTCCATTGAAATTAAAATGTTCTCCTCTGTGAAATACAATGTCAACAGAATGAGAAGGCAAGCCACTGACTTGGAGAAAACATTTATAAAAGACATATCTGAAAAAGGACAGTTAGCCAAAATACTCAAAGAACTTTAAAAATGCCACAATAAGAAAACAAGCAACCTGATTATACAATGGACCAAAGGCCTTCTCCAAAGAACATACACAGATGGAAAAGAAACATCTGAAAAGATATTCCACATCATATGCCATCAAGGAAATGCAAATGAAAACAATGAGACCCCACTGCACATCTGTTAGAATAACCAAAATCTAAAAACACTGACACCACCAAATGCTGGTGAGGATGTGGAGCAACAGGAACTCTCATTCATTGCTGGAGGAAATGCAAATTAGTACAATGATTTGGGAAGACAGTTTGTTGATTTTTACAAAAACTGAGCATTCCTTTACTGTATGATCTAATAAATCACACTCCTTGGTATTTACCCAAAAGAGTTGAAAACAGGTCCATGCAAAATCTGCACACAATGTTTAGGTCAGCTTTATTCATTTACTATTGCCAAAACTTAGAAGCAACCAGTGTTTTTTGGTAACTGAATAAATGGTAGCCCATCAAGATAATAAAATATCATTCACTTCCTAATATAATTTACTATTTCAAGGCATGTGTGGCTCAGTGGATAGAACATTGGCCTATGCACCAAAGGGTCACGGTTTGAATTCCCAGTCAAGGGCATCTTCAAGGGCATGCACCTGGGTTGCAGGTTTAATCCCCAGCCCCAGTTGGGTGAGAAAGGCAACCAATTGATATGTCTCTCTCACATCCATCGATGCCTCTCTCTTTCTCTCTCTCTCTCTCTCTCTCTCTCTCTCTCTCTCTCTCTCTCACACACACACACACACACACACCTTACACACTCTCTAAAATAAAATGGAAAAAATATTCTCAGGTGAGGATTAACAACAAAATATGTTCTTCACTATCTAGGCTTGAAATAACATAGAAGAAATGTGAATGCATATTACTATATGAAAGAAGTCAATGTGAAAAGGCTACATAATGTATTAATCTAACTTTATGTCATTTGGGGGGAAAAAACTATAGGGTCAGTAAAAATATTGGTGGTTGTCAGAGTATGAGAGAGAGAGGGATGAATAGGCATGCACAGATAACTTTTAGGGCAGCAAGACTACCCTATATGACACAATAATGGTGCATACAATGCCATTATACACTTGTACAACACCAATACACCAAAACAAGACCCTATGTAAACTCTGAACTCTAGCTATCAATGTATGTTCATTCATTGTATCAAATGCACCACTCTGGCAGGGGAGGTTGGCAATGGGGTGGCTATAAAAGGAGCCACTGCGAAGTACATCACCTTCCACTCACTGTTGTTGTCAAACTGAAACTACTCTAAAAATTAAAATCTATTTAAAAGTCATCTAGTTATATCCCTCATTTGAGAAATAAGACTGATAAAGACTATGTCCACTCCCCAAACTCAAGTCAAGAAAGAATTAGAATACACACTTTCTCCCTGTTGGTGCAGGGGTCTCTCTACAACAAGCCAATATGGTTCGTCATTAGGAACAGTCTGCATTGATTCGATTTAAGGAAAAAGCAAAAGCAAAGTAGTATCTAGTTAGAAATCTAACCATTTAATCCAATCACAGTTTACATGGAATAAGTGACCAAAACAAAAGATCACACTACTTTTCTAGCCCGATCTTGAACTACATAAGTTTCAGGAGAGTGTTACATAATTATGGAGGAATTTCTTCCAATAATATTAATCATTATAGATGATTTATGATATTAGTAACAGTTACTATTAGTTAAATACTTGCTCTTGCTTTGTGGGAGGTATTAAGCCCAGTCTTTAATCTTTCAATTTGTTGGATGCAGTAGATAGTATCAGCACCACTTTACAGAAGGGGAAACTGAGGCATGGGAAAATCCAGACACTTGAGGGTCTCATGGCAGTAAGAGGCAGAGCTGAGAGGCAAACCAGGTCTGTCAGATTCTGAAGTCCTGCTTTCCCCGCAACATTACACCATCTTGATGAGAGACCTGGGTGGTGACAGTGTTGTAACTCCAGACACATAGAAGAATACTTTATGATGTCATCAAAGAAGTAATGAATGACACAGTGTGGTTTAACTTGTGTTACTTGATGGAAGCGGAAAGCGAGGTAAAGGGGAAATAGAAACTACTCTAGTGAAGGATGAGCTGAGTGGTGGTTTCTGCAGTCCTGGGTTCCTGCTACCGCCCAGGGGGGCAATGGGTGCCTAGCGCGCAGCCGCAGCTACTGCGTGTGCCGGGCGCAGAGCAGGGACTCGGCACATGCGGTGTCAAGGAATCAGCAATACACTCTTAGTAAGGGATTTTAAATGTCTGATTTCCGTTTTTAATAAACAGTTTTAGAATATAACTAGACTTAAAAGGAATTTAACTCTTGGAAATCTTGACTTGGTTATAAAGGAAATGAATTTAAGTTCAGCTTTCTTCATAAAGAAAATAATCCAGGGATTCTTGGTGTGGGGATTCTGGGTGAGACAGGACTCACACACACACACACACACACACACACACACACACCACACACACACACACACCATACCACATACACACACACACCACACACACACACACCACACCACACACACCACACACACACACACCACACACACCACACACACACACACCACACACACACACACACACACAGGTCATGGTATGATCAGGTGTTCCAACGTGACTTAGAATGACACTTATTTTCAAGAAGAGTAATAAAAAAGATTTTGTCATAATTACCTATTTAGTGAACAGTCGTTTGCGCGAGCCTGGGACTGGCTGAGTTTGCCCTCAATCCGGAACATGCCCACATGGCCTCCGTCCGCGCCGGGCCGGGAGGGTGTAGGTTTGGAGAAGCAGCGCGCAGGTGTCTGTCTGCCCTGCGGTTCACTTCATATGGGACCGCTCAATGTAAAGATACCTCCCCCGTTTTTCAGATGTTACTTGCTAAAGGAATTATCGTGGAATACTATTATTTCCCCTCTACTAGGGACTATAAAAGGTTTGGCTTCCCGAGGGCCCAGGAGACGCCCCAGTCGGTAGGGCGGTGCGGGGCGCTCCCGCCGTCTGGCTGCGCAGAGCTAAGACGACGGGAGGGTGCGAAGCATCCATTCATTCTTCATGTCTGAACAAAAACGGAAACGGGAGAGCTTTGAGACGGAATCGGGCCAGTTCTCCAGCTTTACCCGCGAGTCAAGCGCTGGTCTGAAACTGCGGAAAGGGAGCAGGTGTGACCGAGAGGGGCCCCCCCAAACTGCTGGAGCTGCGAATGGAAAGAAATGCCAGTAATAATTAAACTACTCAGATGTAAATAAGGAAACAACAATGGGAAGTATAAATGAAGAGCCATGGAGGATTGAATGTGCAGACCACCAAGTTCCCAGAACTGCAGGAAGCAGAGCGTGGCGGAGAAGGTGGAAGTCAGCGATACTCCAAGGGCTCCTCTTCAGACACTCATCGAGAGAGAAGCCCAGAAAGCAAAAACCATGGACAAATACAGACAAATGCAAGCTAGATGGGGAAACATACGCAGACACGTGTTATAAAACCCATGTTAAGAATCCAAGGATGGACTTGCTGGATTTCCTTTTCAAAATTGTATCAAGAAACTTTACTTCAAATCCACAATCTAAGTTTAAGTACTAAAGTAATAATGAAAAAGAAGCTGCAAAGAAAGTACATGTTAGAGTTTAAAATATTACATGTAAATAATTATGTGTTGTTCAAAATTACTTGTTCTTTTCTAAATGTCTTTTTTTTATTGTTCAGATAATGGGCCTAAATCAATAGAGACAAACTATAAGCACACATATTTATTTATGCACACACATCTTATTCTCTTTGTCGACAAAACATTGAATTATATTTTGAATGATTTAAGTTAATATACATTATAATTAAAACTTTATTTTAAATTTGAGACACATTTTCTACATCTCAATATTCAGATATTTTACTAAATTTTATTTTTCTATTACAGTTTACATTCAATATTATTTGGTATTAGTTTCAGGTGTACAGCATAATGGTTAGATAATCATACACCTTACAAGGTGTTCCCGTCAATATTCCTAGGACCTACCTGGCATGATGCACAGTTATTACAACATTACTGACAATATTCCTTAGGCTGTACTTTATCCCGTGAGTATTTTGTAATTATCAATTTGTACTTCTTTTTTGAAGTGTACAATCCTGTGATTAGACATTACGTAACTTACAAAGCTGTCACCCTGATAAATCTAGTATCCATCTGACACCATATATAGTTTTTACAATGTTATCACCTATATTTCCTGTGCTGCACTTTATATTTCTATAACTGTTCTGTAACTATCAATTTGGACTTTTAAAGCCCTTTACCTTTTTCATCCTTCTCTCATCCTGCAACCTTCAAACTGTTCTCTGTGTCTGTCAGTCTCTTTCTGTTCTGCTTGTTTATTTTGGTTTTTTAGATTCCACATATAAGTGAAATCATATGGCATTTGTCTTTCTCTGACTTATTTCACTTAGCATAATCCCCTGCAGGTCCGTTCACACTGTTGCAGATGGCTCTGCAGCCTAATGTAAATAATGCTGCAGCAAACACCAGGGTACGGCCCTGGCCGGGGTGGCTTGGTTAGTGGGGCATTCTCCTGTGCACCGAGGGGTCTCTAGTTCACTTTGTGGTTGGGGCACATGTCCGGGTTGCAGGCTCCGTTTAGTCATGGTGCCTACAGGAAGCAGCCGATTAATGTTTCTCTCTTGCATAGATCTCTCTCTCTCTCTCTCTCTCTCTCTCTCTCTCTCTTTCCCCCTCCCTTCCTCACTCTCTAAACTTAATTTTTTTAAGTGTTTAGAAAACATATGGATGTATATGTCTTTTGTGTTTGTTTTGAAGCTTAAATTTAACTTTAATGCATATAATATAGTAACAAGAAATTATAATATATATTATTAAATGTTATTTTAAAAATATTGAGGTGATATTGGTTAATAAAAGTATATAGGTTTCAGGTACACAATTCTATGTACAACATCTGTATATTGTGTGTTCACCACCACAAGTCAAGTGCTTTAGGTCCATCAGATAAATACCCCAGAAGTGGAGTGGCTGGGTCCTTTTGTCGCTTGTTATATACCATTTGTTTGAAAGTCTGTTTCATCTGGTATAAGTATTGCTACCCTAGCTTTTTTTGTTTTATTTTGTTTTTATTTTCAAGAAATATAGTTTTCCATCCCTTCACTTCAATCTGTGTGTGTGTGTGTGTGTGTGTGTGTGTGTGTGTTTCGATCTGAAGTGAGTCTCTTGTGGACAGAATATGTAAAGATCTTGTTTTATTATCCAGTCAGTCACTCTATATGTCTTTTGATTGGAACATTTAATCCATTTGCATTTAAAGTAATTATTGATATATATGTACTTATTACCATATTATTATTTATATTTTTTACCTTTTCTTTTTAAGATTTATTTTAATGCTAGTTTGGTAGTGATGAACTCCTTTAGCTTTTTCTTGTCTTGGAATTTCTTTTTCTGTCCTATTCTAAGTAATAGCTTTGCTGGATAATCTTGGTCGTAGATCTTTGCTTTTCATAATTTTGAATTTTCAGAAGTCAGCTGACAATCTTATGGGAGCTCCCTTATAAGTATTTAACTGTTTTTTTCTTGCTGCTTGAAAGATTCTCTCTTTGTCTTTAACTTTGACATTTTAATCATGATGTGTCTTGGTGTGAACCTCTTTGGGTTCATCTTATTTGGGACTCTCTGAGCTTCCTGGACTTGTATGTCTGTGTCTTTCAGTAGATTAGGGAAGTTTCGCATCATCATTTTTTTTTTTAAATAGGTTTTCATTTTCTTGTTCCCTCTCTTCTCCTTCTGTCTCCCCCATCATGCAAAGGTTGGTATGCATGAATTTGTCCATGAGGTTTCCTACACTATCCTTTTTATTTTTTAGATTATTTTTTCTATTTGCTCTTTAATTGCATGTTTTCTGCTTTCTTATATTTCAAATTGCTGATTTAATTCTCTACTTCATCTACTCTACTGTTAAATCCCTATCATTTTTTTTTTCATTTCAATTAGTTTCTTTCATTCTGAATGGTTCTTTTTTATGTTTTCCATGTCCTTATTTTTATGCTGTTGAAGTTCTCACTACGTTCCTTGAGTATCCTTATAACCATTATTTTGAACTCTGTATCTGGTAGTTTGTTTGCTTCTATTTTATTAATTCTTATTCTAGAGATTTCCCCTGTTCTTTCCCTTGGGACCTGTGTCTTTGTTTCCTCATTTTTGCTGCTTCCCTGGGTTTGTTTCTATGTATTAGGTAGAGCTGTTACGTCTCCCGGACTTGGTAGAGTGTCCTTATTTAGTTGTCCTACAGGACCCTGAGGCATCAGCCTCCCCAGTCACCGGAGCTGGGCCCTCCGAGTGCACCACCTGTGTGGGCTGTATGCACTGCCCTGTTGTAGTTGAGGCTTGACTGCTGCTGGCACACCACTGGAGGGACTGACCCTCAGGCTCATCCATTTTGAAGATCGGATCAGCTGCTGTGCAAGGGCAGACTCCGCAGAGCAGGACTCGCTTCAGTGGTGCCTGCCAAGTTTGCCCCTTGAGTGTGTCACTAGTGGAGGTAGTTCAGTTGTAATCTTCTGTGGTCTGAAGCTGTCCCCCAGGATAGACTGGTTTGGGGGCTTCCCAGGAGGTGCAAGGTGAGCCACCACCTATACTCTGCCAAAGACCACCTGGCATGAGCTTCAGAGCAATCTGAAGATGGCTGCCATTTTTGCTGGGCTTGGAGGTGCCCGGGAAATTCCAATCTATGAACAGAGGCAGGCTAGGCCTGGGGCCACTTAGCAAGAGGTACAGAGCACACCAAGGCCAGATGCTGCTTGTTTGAGAGATTTTAGGAAAGTCCAAAGCATGAGCCAAAATAGGCCATTTGTATGGAAAAGCCATTGAAAAGGGCTTAGGTGGACCCAAAAGTTGGACTGGGTGGGGTCTTAGGGAATCTCCAGAGTAAACAGTGTGAGCCAGGTTGATAGAAACTCAGATATGGTGCCCACATGCCAGCGCTGTGTGGAGAGGGCTCAGCAAAGAAACTATAGCCTCTGCCAACATTTCTCCCTGGGATAAGCGACCCCTATGCCCTTTGTCCTGAAGCCAGACAATTGGTTCTTCCCTATATGTCCCTGGTGCCTTTCCACCTGCTGCCCCAGCTCTGGAACTTAAAAAGAGCTAGTTCAAGTAAGTTCTTGTGTGGATTCTTTAAGAGTAACTGCCTGGGCTAAGGCCGAATGGCTCAGTTGGTTCGAGCGTCATCCCATAAACCAATAAAGGTTGTGAGTTTGGTTCCCAGTCAGGGCACATAACTGGGTTTGGATTTTGATCTCTGGTCAGGGTGCTTACAGATGGCAAGTGGTCAATGTTTTTCTCTCTCTCTCTGTCTCTCTCTGTCTCTCTCTCTCTCCCCCCCCCCCCCCGGGACTCCAACAGCCCTCCATCTCCCCCAACCTCAATCCTTACTCAGTTTTATAGCCAGAAGTTATGGGGACTTCTCGTCATGGCCCTGGAACCCTAGACTGGGGGGCCTAGCATAGGACTGCGACCTCTTGTTCCTCAGGGGAAACTCCAGCAGCTGAGATATCTCTCTCGATTTTTAACTGCCACACGAGTGTGTAGAACCAATCCTTCCATGTTTCTGTCCCACTTACCAGTCTCCACTTGGCTTGTTCTGTGCATCCTCCTGTGCATCCTCAGTCTTAGGACTTCCGTGCCACCAGACTTCAGGTGGCTCTGCATGACGGCATCCACTGGTGCAGTTGTGATGTTGGTGTCATCAGGGGGTCTGAGTTCTGCATTCACCTCCGCACCTTCTGGACCCAATGCCCAAGAATGGGTGAGCTTCAGTAAAGAGACTAGGTGGCATACTTAAAAAGAAGAGACACGAGTTAAAATGATCTCCAGAACTTAAAAGTAAAATCAATTTGATATAGCTTGTGACTTAAAACCAGATTTTAAATATATATAAATACATGTATATATTTATATAAATTTATATCTGTACATATATTTATATATATTTAAATTCTGTTTCAATTGGGGGATAATGCTAAAAATAATAACAATCATCTGTAATCTTGTTTCATAGTGATAACCACTATTAACAACTACGTATATGTTCTATATATATAAATTAATACTCTATGTGACTGTAATAAAAACACAGTAAATGTAGTATTTGGAAAAACAACTCTAACAATTTAAAATACTTTGTGAATATCACTAGTAGTCTTCTACAATACTATTTTTAATGTATACATAACATTCCATTTTGTGAACTTACAGTTTATTTAATCAGTTTCCTTTTTAGATTGTTTCTATTGTTCCCACAATTATCAACTATATTGTGGTGAATATTATTGGGTCTAAATTTATGAATGTTCTCTATCCTTAGGATATAAGCTTAGATTTCTTTGAGATGAGTCAAATATACAAGCACTGTGTTTGATATAAGACTAAGAAAAATTTCCATCAAAAGTCTGGAACCAATAACCCTGTTACCACATGTGAACATGCTGCTGGTGGAGCCATTACCAACACTGTGTGTCTGCATGTTTCTTTCAGTGTAAGTTTGATGGGGGAAAACAGGATCTTATTGTTTTAGATTTTAATTACCAGCGAAGTTAAACATATATTTGGCTATTTCAATGAATTGCCTATCAGCATCCTTTTTAAGTTCCCCCCAGAGGGTAAGAGAGAAGTTTGTCTTATTTTTATGAAGCTTGTGAGTGTTGATGATGTTGGTAAATTTTCTGATTAACCTTGACATGCATTTGCCTGTATTTTCAAAAGGACAGACTTGGCTTTATAATCTACTTATTAATTCTCCAGTTTCTCTATTTTCTATTTCATTAATTAGTTTTCCCTGGATTTATTTAATGGTTTCCTCTAAAATTTATTGGGATGAAATGTTAATTTGTTTGTTGTTATTATAATTCTCAGCATGAGTCATGTTTGTTTTGTCCACCATTAATGTAGTAAGTGTTCAGAACATAATAACCAAAAGTAAGTTCTTTAGTGAATTAATTAATTAAAATGTAAGGATACAAATTTTTCTCTAAGCTTGGCAATTACCATAACTAATTTTATTATTTTCTAAATAACTTGAAATTAGAAGTTGATTACTTATTTACCCTAAAATATATTATTTCTATACATTTCAATGTGAAATAACTATTATATTTTTGGTATTTTTTCTCAGATAATATGACAGGTACAACTTTTATTTCATAAAATAAAACTACAGTTTATTTTGATTTAATTTGTTGTCTGGAAAATTATCAATTTTTTTTTAATTTTCCAAAGTTGAGGCCAAACAAAATTTACAGAATCTTTACATAGCTTTCTTAAAATATTTCTTAGCAACAGAGAAAAATAGAAACTTTATAGTTTGAGACACTCAACAGACATCACCTTAGCCAAATGATCAAAGTCAGCATTGCAAATAATTAGAAGTGTCAACCTCATGAATCCCATGATATGATGCACTGAGACCGAACCAGCACCATCCTTGGTTCTCCTGCTGAAACTATGGAACTTCAGTTCAATTTGAGAATGTATCAGATGAACCCACATTGAGGAACATTCTATAAGACAACTGACCAAATACTTTTCAAACGTGCCAGGATCCTGAAAGACAGGTAAGAACCAGGAACTATCAGAGGCTGAAGAAGACCAAGGAGGAATGCCAGGTGGGATCCTGGATGGGATCTTGGAATAGAAAAAGGACATTAGGAAGTTCCGTCTACTTGCTCCTAGCACTGGACCAGACTTACGGCAAAAATTCATAACATTCAACTTGAAAAACCAGCTGAGAAAAGCTGATTGGAAATACTGAGAGTGGGGAGCATGGAGAGTAGCATCTGTGTAACAGCTGCAGGACAGTGTCGGAGCTGAGTCCCACAGTCAACAACCTGAGGGCTGAGCTCACCTGCAGACAAACAATAGCAATCAAGACCCAAATTCAACAGGAGGGCCCACATGACCCACACAAGGGCCATTCCTAGAGCACCAGCTCAGAAGACCAAGGAGACTGCTCCACGGGGTCCCATAAGAAGGTCACCCCACCAAGACTGGGAGGCATAGCAATCTTGTCCAATACACAGAAGAAAATGCAAAGAAATAGCAAATATGGGGAAACAAAGAAACAGGCCCCAAATGAAAAATAACAAGAGGAATCTCCAGAAAGAGAGCTCAGTGAAATAGAGGTAAGCAATTTATCAGATATAGAGTTCAAAGTAATGATTATAAGGATGCTCAAACATCTTAGTGAGAACTACAAGCAACTTACTCAGAACTACAGTGAACGTAGTGGGAACTCCATCAGCATGAAATCTGGCACAACAACCATATTACAGGATTATTCTGAGGAATAAATAAATATGTAAACTCTCTTGGCTCATTGTGTGAACTCATCAAATGTTGACTGCATTTAAAATAATTATCTCAACTGCTTTTAAAGGTAATGTATGTTCCTTATTTTTAGGGTGCAAAGTTTGACGCAAGTCTGTTAAATCCGTAATTATTTTTATCTAGATCTGTTGAAGACTGAAAAGGGGTATCAAAATTTTCTATTTTAAATATTTAAATAGCCCATGTGGTGTTATATGGTGGATACATGTTCATGACTCTTCCAGTCTTATGTGTCTACTTGTTTCTCTGTGCTTCTCTTTAGCTGATATCAATAATGCTATGGCTACTTCCTTTTTATTTGCAATTTTCTGGTGTGTAATTTCTTATTTTTAATTCCTCTCCATCACAATTTTCATTTTTGGTTAATAATGTATAATTATTTGCATATTTGAAACCTTAGTCTTTTGTCTGTCACATGTATCGAAAGCATACTGTTTTCATCTTGTGTCATTTGATTTACACCGTTAATACATGTCACATCCAGTGATACTGTTGTTCGGTGTCACAGTTATTGGGGAGGAAAGTATATTTGACTCACGTCGTCTCTTGAAGCACTTGAGATGCCTCCAGCTCAGGTCGGGTGGATGCCTGCTCAGCTCTCAGGCAGAGGTCACAGTCGACGGGACGTTTACATCGACATCCCACTGAAGACCTGTCAGAGGTCAGGAGTCAGGAAGGAGGCGGCTCTAGCTGGGACCTTTAGCTTTGGACAAAATAACTTCTTTGTTCAGTCTGAGGTGGCAGCCTAATGTCACTAACTTCCTCCCTGGCTTGCGAGCGTTTCCTTGAGTGGGAACAACTGAGCCCCGAGTTCTGCTGTATTCTGTCCGTACCGAGCACACGTCAGGAGTGAGTGCGGAGGCCAACCCTTAGTGCCCGCTGCGGGGGTCCTTGGAGACCAGGGGATTTGTGCATGGTTTTTATTGAATTTATTGGGGTGACATTGGTTAAGAAAATTATATAGGTTTCAGGTGTACAGTTCTATAATACATAACCTGTACATTGTATTGTGCTCATCATCCCAAATGAAGTCTCCGTCCATCACCATGTATCCCCCTTTAACCTATTCTATTTCTCCCCACCCCCTTTTCCGCCAGCAATCACCATACTGCTGTCTGCCTATGAGGTGGGTTTTTTGTTGTTTTGTCTTAATCCCTTCACCTTTTTCACCCAGCCCCATAACCACCCCCACCCCTCCGGATAGCTGTCAGTCTGTTTTCTGTATCTATGGGTCTGTTTCTATTGTATTTGTTAGTTTGTTGTGTTCATTAGATTCCGCACACAAGTGAAATCGCACGGTCCTGGTCTCTCTCTGGCCCTCCTCACTGTGCAGTGATCTGAGCTCACCTCACCAGGGGCCTCTTCTGCTCTCCCGGCCAACATTAGGCTTTACGCAGAATGTAAAATTGATATTGGTCTTTTTTTGTTTTTAGTCTACTCTCACCTATGTTGCATCCTACAGAAATGTAGATGACACTTTGACACTTTTTTCCAGATGCCAACCAGCTGCTAAATTTCTTTGCCCAGTTTTGTGTTATGTTAGGACAGTAGGGAGATAAAGGTATAAAGTCAAATTCTCACATTGAATTAAAAAAACACCTTTCAATGACTGGAACCATCAAATATAGTCAGGTGTCAGGTGACAAATTCTTATGGGATAAAACCAGGTTGAAACAAATGTGCTTTGTTTTGTTACATTTAAATATGTTACGATTTTTGCTGGGACCTATTTTTCTACTTTATCTTGAGAAGGTGAAAATTACAAGCATAAAATAGGTAAAATACAGGGCGGGGAGCAATAGAATTGGTTGTATTTTTTTAAATGCCTTTATTCTTATCTGTATGACCTAACTCCAGTAAGTTTACCTAAACTTCCAAAGTTTCTTAAGCTGAAAAATGGGTAAAATAGCTGAACTTCCTGCCTCAGAAGGTTGTTTTAGGAAGTGTTACAGGTAAGATTTGACCGAAAGGAGACTGTCTCATACAAGGTGTCAGAGGATCTAACGAGTGAATTCCGGGGCAGCGGGTGACGGGAACCCCGAATCTCACTCCACACCGAGAGGCCGAGAGCCAGGGCGGGGACTGCTGGACCAGCGTGGGCAAGTGCCCTGCTCAGGGAAGTTGTCCTCATTGTGACGAACCCACAGTCCTGGTGGTAAAAGCACTGGCCAGAGCCCTGGCCTCCAGCCTTCTCCGGACATGTGGGTGGGCCGCCTCTGCTCACCTGCGCCTCAAAACTCTCCCATGAGGAAATGGCCTTAAAGGGCTCGGTTGTCTGGCCAAAGCAGAGAGTTTAACAGGGCTGACGACAGAGAAAATCACCTTATTTATTCCCAAGTAATAGTTTATTGAAGTTAATTGTTCCTTCCTTCTCAGGAGACCCCACAAAAATGCCTATGTTAATGTTATTTATAAATGTTAATTATGTTGATTATGATCATGGATGGCCTTGTATCCCCCAGAGAACCTGATGCATTACCCAGTAGTAGTAAATGGTCTCAAACCTTGGAATTTAATTGAGTCTTCTATAAATTTAAAAAATTATTTTTTACAAATTTGATATTATTTGCAGATATTTACTGATGGCAGTGTAAAAAATTCACCACTTTGGAAAGTCAATTTACAATTCTTTAAAAATTTATGTATACACTTATCATATACCTTACCAACCCCACTCCTATTTACCCAATGAAAAATATATGTCCACATAAAGGTTAATATGAGAAGTCCATAGCAGATTGTTCATAATTACCAAATACTAAAAATAACGTAAATTTCCATCTACTGGTGAAAAAGGAAAGGTGGTATTTTTGCACAGTGTACTACTATGAGCAATCAGAAGGCAGGAACTACTGGCACACACAGAGGCACACGTGGATTTCTGATGTATCGTGCTGAGTCAAAAACCCAGATACCCATGATTCCACTTTTCTGAAATGCTAAAAGAAGAAAAACTGTGGTCGCAGACACAGATCAGTGCTTGCTGGACGCCACACGCAGGAGCGGGAATTACCGCAGGGGCACCAGGGAACCTCCTGGGGCGATGACAATGTTCTAATCTGCACTGTAGTAACAGTTTCCCAACTATGCAGTATATAGTTGTCGAAGCTCACACAATGGTACACTTACATTGGGTAACTTTATTATATGTAAATCCTAAATCAATAAAGCAGATTTAAAAATAATAGCAATAAGCCCTGGCCAGTTTGGCTCAGCAGTTAGACCGTCGGTCCGCGGACCAGAGAGTCCTGGGTT